>NC_137457.1:18281895-18881895 GCF_964235325.1 Thermobia domestica
TTCTTTAATTTGGACCAATAAAAGTCATTGTTAACTAACTTGAACTAAGTTAGTTCTGTACTCCGTAGTACTTAGAAATTGTCCATATGTAATTCTCTATAATAGTTTTACTTGTGCAACTGTTTATCTTTTTGCTCTTCCGAAGTTACTCTTGACAATTATATCAAGAAGCATGTAAAGATCAGTTCAACGTATTTTTATCAGGATTCCTTCGTGAGTGAGTCGGCAGACGTATCGCATTTGTGGCCAATTAGTCCTGGTTCCGAGTTCAAATGGAGGACAATTTATCTCGGATGTAACTCGAGAATCGGTTTTTATTCCGCTTTAAGCTTATGTGACCCCTTCCAGCATAACCCGGTTGTTGCATAATAACATCAGGATGAAAAAAAAAACTTATTTCTGTCCATATATGATATGAATATATAGAGCAAATTATTTAAACCAAACAAACCTGGTTTAAACCAAAAAAACGTTTTTTTTTTCAATAAAAACCATGGTTTTTGCCAACCCTGATATATACTAATATAAAGAAACGTGGAGAAAGTTATATTGTTTACTGTAACGGTTAGTGACATAACCAAGAAGGCTGCAATCTTCTAGAACACAGGAACGTCTTCCCATTTAGCTGTAATAAAAACAGAAAACAATGTGCCCTGCGGGGCACTAACCCGTCTCCACTCGCTAACGCTCACTCGGCATTATTACGTGAATTAAATGTAAAACTTTGGTAAAGAAAGAAACCAATTATTACACTTTTAGCCAAAGCTCACGCTCACGCCTCAAGCTGCGGCTCACGCTCATCACGTTGTTCATCATAAACTCGCACAGCCTACGATCGAACTAGGGATACTGATGAAAGAATTGGTGAAAAGAAACTGTGAAGGAAAAAAGAAAATTCACGCTTATCACGTTGTCCATCATAAACTCACATACTCTAGGATCGAACTAGGTGCATTGAGAGATCTACTATTTAATACCGTGCCTACAGTCCCTCCACCCCCCAATTTCACACTCAGTTGAATAAACTGTATCTGTGTAACGTAATTAACTGACAAATTACACTTGTTCTAATACAAAAAGAAGAAATGAATATCGTAATCTGAAAATACATAGTACTGCCCGCTGATCTAGTTACTAGTGTGTGTGCATTTCGGGCACGTAGTCTCACGTTCGATTCCCTGCGGAAGAGTACAAAAATGTAATTTCTTATTTATTTACGTTCATTCTTCATCCATCTCGTTTAGCATAAAGAGTATAACTATGGAACGTTATCTGAACATACATAGTTCACTCAGCTTTTCTTTATCATGATCCCTTTCTATTTTTAGAGCTTGTCTTTCTTGCTTCAGCTTACATTCCATTTCTTCTTTCGACGTCTTAAGATCCCTAATGTTGCATTCCAGCACTTTGTTCCTCGCATGACAACTACCTAGTTCCATTTCCGCTGTTTCTAACCTTTTAGCTAAAACTGAAAATATAATAATAAAACTAAATATTATCATTTTCCTAAATTTGCTTTCTGTATAAATATGTAAGAATTTTCAAGGAAGTATTGTGACCTGCTTACCCAACGCACCAGAAGTAAGCATTCTAAAAATGAACCACCGTGATCCCCACGTCTTCTTTAGACTACATGGCATAAGCGTTAAGATATAAAACAAACGTTTCATTTGAAGTTTTACAACCCCAAGCAATAAAATTATTTCCGCCAGTTGAAGAAAGACACACGCCGCGTTTTCATTTTAACTTTTACGATAATTAACATAGAACAAACGAAAAACAAATAAACAAATGCCGATCGAGTCGAATTGTAGAAGATTCGCTACGCTTTTCTATAATTAACAACTAAAACCACGATGCGTAACTAGATCAAACACAACAATAATTTGTCATCACTTATGGAAATTCCCTTTCTTGTATATATATATATATATATATATATATATATATATATATATTCATCCTCACGGCATTGTCAAGGCTCTATATTTGTATTTTACATTTATTATTGCAACCGGGTGTTACTGACTTCCGTATACGGTAGCCCGATCATCACCCTTGTTCTTCGCGCGCACAGTCATTCGAAGAACTGAAAACGTACTCTGTACACAAACAGTTTATGGTTGTGAACTCGGAAAGCCTGGTACTTCTGCTTGTCAAGGTCAAAAAGTGGGAGAAAAAAGGATGTGTAGAATGTAAAGAGGGTGCAACAGTGACTGATGCTTGTAAGGGAACATATTCATTTGTAGTTCGTGCACATTCCGCCTGTAGCGCTACTGTGGCACGACGTATATTGTAACTGTATAACTCTTGTACACCGCTAGTAGGTCTATTCGCGTTAGTGACGACCGAAACTATGTTGTCAGCTCTGACTGCGATAAGGCACTGCCGTGCTGCTTTTCCTTCTCTTTTTTCCCCCTTTTCCATTTGTGAGGCGCCAAACATGTTGTTTTTGCTTGTTGCACGCGCTGAACGGGTTTCGGCGAGCGAAGTATTTAAGAAGTTGACTACATATTCTTGTTTGCGATAGTTTTAAATTGGTTAACTGTTGAAAAATATACGAAAATAAAGCTGTACTTGTTAAGGTATATTAGTCGAGGACGTAGCTACTGACAGTGTTGATTACAGATTTTCTCGAGGAAGAATTTAATTACAGTAGAGGTGAAAAGGAGACGTCCATTTAGACAGCCCCCCCCCTTATCAGACTCAATCGGAAATGGTCTCAATCGTTTGCACACAAATGTGCAGGCGAAATTTTCGTTTGTACACAATTAAGGGCGCCGTCAGAACGAAAACAAAGTGGGGGCTGTCTAAATGGTAGCCCCCCAACAACATGCCCTATTCAAGCACAAATTGTCGCAATCATTTGTACATCGTTTCTACAGAAATGTGAAGGCGAAAGTTTCGTTTGTACACAATTAGGGGCGCCGTCAGAACGAAAACAAAGTGGGGGCTGTCTAAATGGTAGCCCCCCACCAACAAGTCCTATTCAAGCACAAATTGTCGCAATCATTTGTACATCGTTTCTACAGAAATGTGAAGGCGAAATTTTCGTTTGTACACAATCAGGGGCGCCGTCAGAACGAAACCAAAGTGGGGGCTGTCCAAATGGTAGCCCCTCCCACCATGTCCAGTTGAATCACAAATTGTCGCAATCGTGTGTACCTCGTTTGTACAGAAATGTGCAGGCGAAATTTTCGTTTGTACACAATTAGGGGCGCCGCCAGAACAGAAAAAATGGGGGCTAAGTGGTAGCCCCCGACCATGTCCTATTCAATCACAAATTGTCGCAATAGTTTGTACTTCGTTTGTACAGAAATGTGCAGGCGAAATGTATGTTCGCACGCAATTAGGGGCGCCGCCAGAACGAAAAAAATTGGGGGCTGTCTAAGTGGTAGCCCCCGACCATGTCCTATTCAATCACAAATTGTCGCAATAGTTTGTACTTCGTTTGTACAGAAATGTGCACGCGAAATTTTCGTTTGTACATAATTAAGCGCGCCGCCAGAACAGAAAAAAATGGGGGCTGTCTAAGTGGTAGCCCCCCACCATGTCCAATTCAATCACAAGTTGTCGCATTCGTTTGTGCATCGTTTGTACAGAAATGTGCAGGCGAAATGTTTGTTTGAACAAACTTAGGGGCGCCGCCAGAACGGAATCAAAGTGGGGAGCTGTCTGAGTGGTAGCTCCCCACACGATGTCCAATTGAATCACAAAGTATCGCAATCGTTTGTACATTGTTTGTACAGAAATGTGCAGGCCACATTTTCGATTGTACACTATTAGGGGCGCCGCCAAGGCGAAAACAAAGTGGGGGCTTTCTAAGTGATAGCCCAATCACCATGTTCAATTCAATCACAAATTGTCGCAATCGTTTGTACATCGTTTGTACAGAAATATGCAGGCAAAATTTTCGTTTGTATACAATTAGGGGCGAGCTCAGAACGAAAACAAAGGGGGGGCTGTCTAAGTGGTAGCGCCCCACCATGTCCAATTCAATCACAAATTGTCACAATCGTTTCTATATCGTTTGTACAGAAATGTGCAGGCTAAATTATTGTTTGTACATAATTAAGGGCGCCGCCAGAACGAAAACAAAGTGGGGGCTGTTTAAGTGATAGCCCCCCACCATGTCCAATTCAGTCACAAATTTCGCAATCGTTTCTACATCGTTTGTACAGAAATGTGCATGCAAAATTTTCGTTTGTACATAATTAGGGGCGCCGCCAGGGCGAAAACAAAGTGGGGGGCTTTCTAAGTGATAGCCCAATCACCATGTTCAATTCAATTACAAATTGTCGCAATCGTTTGTACATCGTTTGTACAGAAATATGCAGGCAAAATTTTCGTTTGTACACAATTAGGGGCGACCTCAGAACGAAAACAAAGGGGGGGGGTCTGTCTAAATGGTAGCCCTCCCACCATGTGCAATTGAATCACAAATTGTCGCAATCGTTTGAATATAGTTATAAAGAAATGTGCAGGCGAGATTTTCGTTTGTACACAATTAGGGGCGGCGCCAGAACGAAAACAAAGTGGGGGGCTGTCTAAATGTTAGCCCTCCCACCGTGTTCAATTCAACCACAAACTGTCGCACTTGTTTGTACGCCTTTGTACATAAATGTGCAGCTGAAATTTTCGTTTGCACATAAATGTGGCCCCGCCAAAACGATAACAAACTATGGGCTCTCTAATTGATAGGCCTCCCACCATGTCGAATTCAACCACAAACTGTCGCACTTGTTTGTTACGGTTTTGTACAGAAATTTGCAGGCGAAATTTTCGTTTGTACACAATTGCGGGCGCGCCAAAACGATAACAAAGTATAGGCTACCTAATTGGTAGCACCCCCTACGTCCCATTCAAAAGAAAATCATCTCAATTGTTTGCACATCGTTTGAGCAGTAATGCGCAGGCGAAATTTTTTTCTAAGCTATCAGATGCGTGGACAGAACGAAAAAAAAGGGGAGTTGTCTAAGTGCTAGCCCCACCAGTTGTGTTCGATTGAACCACAAATTGTCGCGATCGTTTATACATCGTTTGTGCAGAAATGTGCAGGTAAAATTTTCGTTTGTATTAAATAATATACGGATGTGAGTATTTTTAATATCTGCGATCAACATTAACCGGTTTGGATAACGGATGATGAGTTTGAAAATGGTTCCTATTGCACTAGTTGAAAAAAAATTCTTTTTCTCTGGCACACGGAAGAAAATGTCTGATTCTAATAGAACTTTTCACGTAGAATTCGAATCTGCAATCAGTTTTTCTCCATCACCCTCAGTTTTCCCGTGACAGAGGTGTTTTCGGAAAATTTCCCCTCAAATTTCTGTTCTTTTTCTTTTTTTCTTTTTTTAAAACCATTTTCATACTTGTAGCTTGGGTACCTTAGGTATATAAACGCACAAATTATATTGTATGTTAGCCTGATTTATACTTAGTAAGCCCTCTAAGTTTCATAAGAATAGCATTATTCTATCTAGAGAAATAAACATATTTATATAAAAAATATGCTATGTGTACTGTTCATTTTACAATATTCATTAGTGCAGATAAAATCACATATAACTTCCACGAAAATTACAATATAAGCACGGTTTATATCTTATTGGATTTGAAATAAAACATATTTTCAATGATGTATACACCGTGTCACCATTTTATATCTACTTAATAAATAATACAAAAGAAGTGAGTGGTATCTTCTTAATAAATGGACACTTACTTACCTCAACTAATATGTTTTAGTTGTCGACTTTCTTCTGTGTTTGGTTTCTGGAACATCTCTTAAGTGTCCAACAGTAATCAGCTAGCATTTTTGAACTACACTGTCACTGGTACCTCTTCTCCATGGAGGAAATGTCCTGATGAAAATGTTCCCCATACTCATCACTAACAGCACCAAGCTTTTCAGGAAAGAAATGCAGGTGGGAGTCTAGAAAGTGAACTTTAAGGGACATGTTGCAACCCATTTCATTGAATGATTGCCGGAAATCACTCACAATTTCACGGTAATTTGGGGCTTTCTTGTTTCCTAAAAAAATCTCTGTTAAACATTTAAATGGACACCAAGCTGCTTTCTCAACCAGAGTTAAGAGATCCTCAAATTTTTGGTCACGAATCAAACATCTTATTTGGGGGTCTACAAAAATCCCTAGCGTCACTAACCCGAGGAATTTTTTCCTTGAGGTAACAAGATCCTGCATTACTTTTGTCCATTGTCCTAACAAAGTTTTTGAAGAGCCCCAACTTTATGTGAAGAGGAGGTAGAATTATATAATCAGGGCTCACCAGTGAGGAATAAACAGCATTCTTCTGTCCAGGAGTTAATACATGCGTTGGCCATTCCTTCTTGATGTAATGTTCCGCTTTGTTCCTGCTGTCCCATTCGCAGAGGAAACAACAATATTTCGTATAACCAAGCTGCAAACCCATTAACAAAGGAATGACTTGTAAATCACAGCAAACGGTCCACTTGTATTTCTCATACTGAATTTTTTCTAACACTATTTCGATGTTTTCATAGGTTTCCTTCATATTAGTTGCATAAGCCAAAGGCACTGAAGGAAATTTGTTGCTATTGTGCAAAAGGACAGCCTTAAAACTAGTTTTCAAAGAGTCAATAAGCAATCTCCACTCTGTACTTATATGTGCATGTCCAAGTCTATCCATCACAGCACAGACATTATTACAATACACTAAATCATTTTCTTGAGAATAGTAGTTTTGAAACTCTGTATGAAGGTTTCGAAAAATACACACTTTAGTGTCACGATGGAGCAGATTCCAGCCTTAAGTTTAGAATCAAGAAGTTCTATCTGTGTATTGGAGAGTTTTAAATCCAGTATGAGGTCATTTAGTTCACCCGGAGTTATCAGATGGGAATCCAATGTAGATGTGCTTCCTACATAAGTAGGATCATCATCTTCATTTGGAACTTCAATAGTTGCCTCAAGTACGTAATCCTCATTTACCGTAAGATGAGGAGGAGGTACCGGTACAGGTAATTCTGCACTGTGTGGAACTGGCCTAATTGCTGATGCAAATTAGGGTACTGTACTGTGTGGTTAGATTTACTGCTTATTTCTTTTATCTGTGTCATACAAAAGTAGCAGTCTGAAGAATGATCTTTTGGTTCCCTCCAGATCATCGGTACTGCGAAGTTCATGTTTCGTCCACCATTTGCCCACCCAGTCAGACGTTTCACGCAAGTACAACAAATGTAGTGAGGAACCCAGTTCTTATCCTGGTCTCCTACACAGCAACCAAAATATAACTGATAACACTTCCTCACAAGTGGAGTAAAACATCGACGTTGTGATTTAAATATCAGCTCCCCACATACATAACAGAAATTGTCCGGTTTATTTACACACTTCCTCGACATCTTGTATCCTGTAAGGTATCACACACACACACACACACAAACACACAGGAATCTACACTCCATCAAATTCCCACAAAATCCCTCTAGACATTCCCTCATACAAAAATGGTGACATGGTGTACACATCATTGAAAACGTTTTATTGGAAGTCCAATGAGGTATAAACCGTGGTATATTGTAATTTTCGTGGAAATTATATGTGTTGAAGACCGACCCGACCCCACCCGTGACCCAAATTGACTGACCCGACCCGACAACCCGACCCGAGCTGACCCGATTGGCCCGACCCAAAGTGACCCGAGTGAACCAACCCGAGGTGACTTAACCCGACAACCGACCCGAGTGACTTGAACTTACAATCTAACCAGTTTGAGAGAGCTAGAACTTTACAAAACTGCCACCAGAAAAAAAATGCTGACCAATTCTTATGCATAAATCATTGTTTCGGCTTTTTTTACTTGTAGTATAATTATCCTCCTCCTCCTCCTCAGTGTTCTCCCATTAATAAACAGGCCAGTTTCCGTGAATTAGGTAAGAAGCTTCCATTTTTGCGATTTCCCGCTAATATCTGCCTCGCAACCCAACATAAAGTACCACCCTCCTTATTACAATCTATCAATTCCAACCTTCTTACACACTCTCGCTCTCCTGATATCACCCCCTTTACTACATCCCTCAGAATGCAATCCCTTAGCAAGATCAAAACTTGTGATCCGTCCATTTTTCGCTTCCTTATATCGTCTAATATTGCTCTCGTCTCTTGCATTTTTTCAGCATTTCCTTATTCGTTTTCCTCTCTACCCTGCTAACCTTCTTTATTTTACTCCACATCCAAATTTCCAAGGTTAAAATTTAGGCAATCAAGTTCAAAAGTCAAAATAAAATTTGACTGAGTTCTGAAGACAAGTTCTGAAGGCTAAAAGAATAAAAGTTCTGAAGACAACATTATTTTCTAGTAAGGAATGTATATAGAACTTCTTTTAATATTTTTTGCTGTGTAACAAACAACAATTTCATCACGTTAACATTCCGATTTTTCTATTTAAAAACAGCGTTGCTGTCTGATAGAATCATAAGGAACTAATTGCACTGAAATATCATTCTGTAGGGAATTACCTTTTATTTTTTCTTGATTAATTTATCTAGAAGATATTTGCAACGTTATATAAAATTAGCAAGTATTTTATTGCGGAGAAAGTCAAATCACTACTCCAGCAATAATAATAATAATAATCTGAAGGTGACCAAGAAAGTTCTGTCTCTTTGTGGAGGTCTGTGTTCAATTGGCCCTCACACCGTGAGTTGAATGCGAATGGATATAAGGTGAAGGTCAGTTGTTGGACGAGACGAGACGAGACGAGACAGAATTTTCATGAAAGGGTACGAGATGAGACAGAGCTCTTTCAATAGAAACATATGCACTTTTCCAGACGAGACTACCTTCACGACACATTTTCGAAACGAGAATGCCCCAAACCAGGTCTCGTGAGCAACACTAGTGAGTATATCCAACATACTACTTGGTTGTGGCTGTTCAGATGCACCGTGAACGTGCGTAAGGACTGAGTGAACATGGGGCCTTCACAGAGCGTCATAAGGGCTTGTTTGCTGTACGAGTTCAAATTGCTGCTCCGCGGAGCGGAAGATATGACAGGCCTTTGGTGAGGGTGTCGTGACTACGCGGAGAGTGCAGTGGTATGACGGTTTAAGGACGGTGACGAAACACTCGAAGACGCACCACGTGCCGGAAGACAAACAGATGTTCAAAATAAAGATCTTCGGGCAGCAATTGAGGCGAAGACAGACATGTGAGGAACTGGTACTACCTTTCAGTGTAAGTGGAGAAACCATTCTGCACCACCACCATCAACTTGGGAAGCACTGCAAGTTGGGTTGATAGGTCCTACATGATTTGACTTGGAGCCAGAAAGCAACGCGAGCAGACACCTGTGTTTCTTTGGTGTCTCGTCTGAGGAAGGAGCAATTTCTGAACAGGGTGTTGACATGTGATGGGAAGTGGGTCCTGTACGAAGCTCCACGGCGCCGTCATTGTTGGTTAGCATCCCATGAACCGGTTCAAAAACAGCCCAAGCCAGCACCACGCCAGAATAAGGTTCTCCTGTGCATTTTGTGGACTGCTCGAGGTATCGTCCATCGGGAACTGCTACCAGCTGGTCAGATCATCAATGCAACTGTGTACTGTCACTGTGTACTGTCTGGATCCAGCAGTTCTGAATCGCAAAGGGGTCCTCTTGTTACAAGGCAACGCTAAGCCCCACGTGGCTAAAATGACCCAGTACATCATTCTACGCCTTGGATGGAAAACACTATTGGATCCGCCATACTCCACGGACATTGTACCGTCCGATTACCACCTGTTCCATTCCTTGGACAATCACCTTAGAGAACGCCAATTCAAACAGCTAGTAGAGGTTCAATATGCACTTGATATCTTCTTCACTTCACGTCCCACCAAGTTCGACTGCGATGGAATCCATGGCCTTCCAGAACGTTTTCAGAAGGTCGTCGAGGCTGATGGAGACGATTTTTGATATTCCAGGTACGTCTTAGGTTACATACCAATGTTCGAAGGTGTTGGTGAAAAGGCGGCGGAACTTTCTTGGGCACTCTTAAAGTTATAATAATAATAATAATAATAATAATAATAATAATAATAATAATAATAATAATAATAATAATAATAATAATAATAATAATAATAATGTGTTCTGCCCAAAGGCAGATGTTTGATCCGAAGGTCCATGGGTATTGATTCCAGCTCGTACCAAGTAAGTTTTCTGGTAGACAAACCCCATGTGCATGGGCGGCGATTAGGGGGGGCAAAGGGGGGCAGTTGCCCCCGCACTTTTTTTTAAGTAACCAATTAATGTATATAGTTTCATTTGGAAATGTAACGATTTTGTATGTGTTACTGATTAATAGGAAAAAATGCTGCCATATAATATTTGCTGTTGCGTGAATACGTATTGGTTGTCTTTCCGTGGAGTAAAGAAAGCTACAGTAATTGCGTTTTAATCGCCACAGAAAATAACCCCAAAAAATAACCTATTGGAGCACAATTTCAGCATACTTTCATTTCTTCTTACAAGGGCTCGATATGTTAGTGAGCCGCTTTGAAGCTAATCGAAAGAACATTATGCAAAAAAGTAGGGCCTATTTCACAAGTTATTCTTTAATTGCACAAAAATTGACAGTTCCTAAAATGTCTTTTCTTCTTTCTAAAGTAAGGAATATCGATTAAAAAGAGCGTGATAAGAAACAACTTCTACCTTTTCCATTGTTTTGTAGTGTAATATACGAGTGAAGTGTTGTGTTTAAGGATGTACGAGTGTATATACAATAAAATTTAGTAAATTGAACATAATTCTACGTTTTAAGTTTATTTTGTATAACTGAAGTGTGGATTGTAAGTATTGTGTTTTGATGTGTTCCAAGAAAGTGAAATCTGCACCTAATGGCAACGAATATATTTCAAGAAGTTGCAAAAGCAAATATTTCTTTAAATGTCGTAGCATATGCTTGTAGTAGCTATTTACTGTCTTTCATTTTCTAAGAGTAATAACATACATTTAATAGCATGTGTGGAATTAAATATTAAGTTTTTCATTAATCCTCAGTTTCAATATAACTTTTGCAAAACAAGCATCATTATTCATTACTATGATTAATATTATCCTTTCTATTTATTTGTTTTGCAAATTTATTAAATAATCTGATCACACAATTTTCCAGACAGAATTTTAAGATGTTCATGAGCAAGAAATCAAATCTCTTCTTACACTTTCGTTGTTTAAGAGTACAAAGGGCTAGTATCTACTTGCGTTGCTCTTCTCAATTTACTTAATAAACTATTATATATGATATACGGTATTTTAACTGAAAATATAGTATCCTATTAGTTATACAACCTTTCGTCAAACAAAATGTTAGAAACAACCAGGAAAACTAACATTTATATACAAATATTCAGATCATGTCTTGCCCCCTCACTTTTAACGTCCAACCGCCGCCACTGCCCATGTGCATGGGTTTTCTCGGTGTTCTCCCATTTCCTCCCACTTTCTTCATTCAACCACTTCAATTATTTCTCATCATCACTGTCTCTCTTAGCGTTGGTGCATAACGTGGGACGTTAACTAGATATTTCCTTTCAATTTCACTTAATGTGACATTTAACTTGACATAGAAACGCAGAAAGGAAAAAAGTCAGTAGTAATATTAATTACAATTACAATACCAATTAGTTAATATAGGGTAAAATTAAAATTTTATTACTATTTCACCTTCAATTAGTCACATTTATCATTCATTCACCAACTTCGAATTGAATTCCACAACAAAGCTCTTTATAGTATTCCGTATAGAAAATAAGTGAAGAATGTGACGACCCGACCCGAGTGACCCGACACGAGCTAACCCGACTGACCCGACCCGACAACCCGACCCGTTTGAGAGCACTATCAGAGGGGTACTATTTACAGTACAATTTATTTTGTATGGTTTAGCATACTTTAAGGCTACCATACTTTTTGAAAACAGAAAAAACGGGACATCTTACAAATTAGTAATAAATATTAAATTTTGTATTAATTTTATCTTTCGAATTTTACTACAGTATCGCACTAGTTATACAACTTAAAATAATGTATTAATATAGTCCATACTCAGTGGCGTATTTAGGGGGAGGGCTTCCGGGCTCAAGCCCCCCACCGAAATCTTACTTACTATAGTAAAGTATATGAAATATCTTGCAGAATTTTCGTATTTTCAGGCAAAGCACCCCCGGAAGTTAGCAAAGCCCCTCCCGAAACAAAATCGTAAATACGCCACTGTCCATACTTAATCAACAGTGCTAAAAAATTATTATAGAAGCTAGAAGCTGTTATACAATATAAACGCAATCAGTGAACATACAATATTTAGGCAAAAATTATATTTTCAATATTATTACGCATACCACCTTTACATGCTCTACATGTCTATAAAGAAAAATATCCAGATTTATGAAGTTGTTTCAAAATTTCAATAGGCTAATTTATTGTTGTTAACCTAAAATGCGAACTAAAAGAAAGCAATTTGCATAATTGTTTTTCTGAAGCAGAAAAAAAATGTGTTTTCGGGGCTGGTCTGCAACGTCACAAGAATTTGTTGCCACCTCGGGGTATACATTCTTACTTTTAGTGATAAGAGTGCTACTTAGGAGGATTTAAACATCGCATGTTATATCCGGGGAAGCAGCGATTGCAATAATAATAAAGATTAGAATGAAATTGTTCCTATAGTATTGTCGGAATTGAAAGCAAAAGGAATAAGTCGATTTTATTATCTTTTCAGAAATTTTGATATGTAATTAATAATAATAATAAAGAAAAAAACAGGACAAGAAGGAAAATTTCTGCACACCGGGACAAATTTTAAGAAACCGGGGCGTATGGTAGCCTTACATACTTATTTGCATGCGGAGTGTCAGTACGGAGCCACTACGTAGCAGAGTTGAAACAAAACCTCGTAAATAGGTTGCCAACTCAGGAAAACAAAATTACCGGCACACCCTCAAAATTCTCTGTACAAATGAGAAATTGAAGACTGTATTGATCGTTATTATATTTACCAGCAATTGCCACTTGTTTAAAATTATCGAAACAGATGAATAATACTGGATATTAATCTTTATGTAACAATAGTTGATTCATAAAATGAAATTTATTCTATAAACTTCACTTCAAACAAAGGAAATTGCTTTAAAAAGTCATTTTCTACTCTCAATAAATGAATAAAATTCTTTTACAATAAAATATAAGTGTTATCAAATTTGTTATGTTAAATAAATAAAAAAAACTGCCATACGTTAAAAAAATATCGATAATGTATAATACAACGGAAATTTGTGTTTGTAAAGGCACTGTTGAAAAATTTCGATGTTCAATGTTATATTCTGGATTGCAGATTCCAAAATACCGGTCAGAAGGGGTCTAATAAGAAGTTTGTACCGGTCACCGGCCTTAATCAAAATTACAGCAAATACCGGCCAGTTAGCAACTCTACTCGTAAATCAGAATGCTGAATGCACCAAAATACTTCACCATGCATTCTATAGTTTCTGCAAAATGAGTTTAATGAAGATGATCATATAAAACAAAATACTGTGTTATAATTTTCCCTTTAACAGTCTACTTTGTGGATTTGTTATATCTTCCACTTATCAATTTCCTGTACGAGATGAGAATAACGGTTTCTGCCCAAGATAGAAAGAAAAAAATACATTTTTCTCATAAGGATTCAGTTCACGTAAGAAATAATGAATAAGTTTAATAATAAGAGCCGAGGAGTGAAAAACTAACTCAGCAATAATGATTGTAAGTATAAATATAAATATAAAAAAACAAAAAAAAATTTAATTCCATCATCGTTAGGATAAGATCAATATAGTGAATCACACGATAGTGTGAACAAACCAAACCACACAATAGTGTGAACAAACTCCTGTTAGAAAAATACTCCATAAATGTGACACATTTTTTAATGCTTCTACCATTTATACAAACCCTCACATTGTTTTCGTTCTGGCGGCGCCCCTAATAGAGTACAAACGAAAATTTCGCCTGCACATTTCTGTGCAAATGATGTACAAGCGATTGATATAATTTGTGATTGAATTGGATATGGTGGGGGCTACCATTTAGACAGCCCCACTTTGTTTTCGTTCTGGCGGCGCCATTAATTGTGTACAAACGAAAATTACGCATGCATATTTCTGTACAAAC
Organism: Thermobia domestica; assembly: GCF_964235325.1. Lineage (NCBI taxonomy): Eukaryota > Metazoa > Arthropoda > Insecta > Zygentoma > Lepismatidae > Thermobia > Thermobia domestica. Next base: position 18,296,068 of record NC_137457.1, read on the forward strand.
GATGTACAAACGATTACGAAAATTTGTGATTCAATTGGACATGTTGGTGGGAAGCTACCAGTTAGAGAGCCCCCAGTTTGTTTTCGTTCTGGCGGCGCCCCTAATTGTGTACAAACGAAAATTTTGCCTGAACATTTCTGTAAAAACGACGTACAAACGATTGCGACAATTTGTGATTGAATTGGACATGGTCGGGGGCTACCACTTAGACAGCCCCACTTAGTTTTCGTTCTGGCGGCGCCCCTAATTGTGTACAAACAAACATTTCGCCTGCTCGTTTCTGTACAAACGAAGTACAAACGATTCCGACAATTTGTGATTCAATTGGACATGGTGGGGAGGTATTACTTAGAAAGCACCCCACTTAGTTTTCGTTCTGGCGGCGCCCCTAATTGTGAACAAACAAACATTTCGCCTGCCCGTTTCTGTACAAACGAAGTACAAACGATTGCGATAATTTGCGATTGAATTGGACATGGTGGGGGGGGCTACCACTTAGACAGCCCCTTTTTTCTGTTCTGGCGGCGCCCCTAATTGTGTACAAACAAAAATTTCGCCTGCACGTTTCTGTACAAACGAAGTACAAACGATTGCTATAATTTGTGATTGAATAGGACATGGTGGGGGGGGGGCTACCAGCTAGACAGCCCCCAATTTGTTTTCGTTCTGGCGTCGCCCCTAATAGTGTACAAACGAAAATTTGGCCTGCACATTTCTGTACAAACAATGTACAAACGATTGCGATACTTTGTGATTCAATTGGACATCGTGGGGGGAGCTACCACTCAGACAGCTCCCCACTTTGTTTTCGTTCTGGCGACGCCCCTAAGTTTGTTCAAACAAACATTTCGCCTGCACATTTCTGTACAAACGATGCACAAACGAATGCGACAACTTGTGATTGAATTGGTTTTGGGGGGGGGGCTACAACTTAGACAGCCCCCATTTTTTCTGTTCTGGCGGCGCCCTTAATTATGTACAAACGAAAATTTCGGGTGCACATTTCTGTACAAACGAAGTACAAACGATTGCGATAATTAGTGATTGAATAGAACATGTTGGTGGGGGGGGGTACCAGTTAAACAGCCCCAATTTGTTTTCGTTCTGGCGGCGCCCCTAATAGTGTACAAACGAAAATTTGGCCTGTACATTTCTGTACAAACAATGTACAAACGATTGCGGCAATTTGTGATTTAATTGGACATGGTAGGGGCTACCATTTAGGGGAACTCCCTCGAGAGGAATCACTCTACTTATTTATTGCAAAAAGCAGAATTTAAAAATTCGCATTCGTCCAAAGTTATCGTGTGAAGTAACAGCCGTTTGTATGTACGTACTAATATTGATAAGTTCCACTACGCGATCCCAATTAATAGTTCATATACCCGCGCCACACACACACACACTAGCATTTGTACACACGAAAGTATACCTGGTAGTATCCACACGCTTACGCCGGAAACTAGAAACAAACAAACACACACACACACACACACACACACACACACACACAGGGACAGAGAGAGAGAAAGAGAATATCTTGTTGTACCTTTATACTGAATGCACCATTACTCACAAAATCAGTTAAAAAAGAAAAAAGAAAAAAGTTGTAAATGAAACTTTCAAAGATTGGTACCACTGCTGCGTGTCACACAAGATTGTTCCATAATGATTGATTCGTAATATGATGTATATGGGTTTCTTAATGGTAGTATAACAAAATGCCTTCAAATTGACCACTAAATAAAAAGTGAAATTTATTTCTCAAATTTTGTAAAATCGAAGTCGGTGGGCATTATGGGAACAGTCTACAATAACAATATATGCAAATAAATATTAATATACTTCACGTTTTCCAGTGGGTGCAAGAAAGCTTCGAATAGTATTTGTTGCCAGAAGCATTAGCTGATGTAAATATATATATATATATATATATATATATATATATATATATATATATATATATATATATATATATATATATATATATATATATGTGTGTGTGTGTGTGTGTGTGTGTGTGTGTAAATATACAAATAAAAAGAATGCGTCAAGTATCTGTCAATAAAGAATAAATATACTCAAAAGTAAATAAACATTTCTGGTATAAGCTTATAATAAAACCTGACTAGCGAAATTGAACTGGACTCGCAAAAATTTCCCTTAAAGTTTTTAAAGTTAACGAAGATAGATCCATTCTTTTAAAAAAATAGATAAGGTACAATGGACATAGTGAGATAAAATAAAATGTACAGAGGCGTACCGTATTCAATTACAGTATTTATATATGATACCAATTAATACACACAAAAATTACAGTGAACAAAAAAAAATCATACGGTTATAAAGGTCAAGACAAAAAATAGATGCTATGCCCTTTTCAGCGCACCTCCCTTTACTTTTGGCTCCTTTTTGATCTATTGTGTACAGTACGTTCCTTATTCCATGTCTCTAGACCAGCTAGAGAACGAGTTATTGGTATTTGGAATTTACTATGTAAATTGCACTTCATTCCAAAAGTCGCACAGTATCTAGGGCCTTATATGCTGGTGGACTAAAAGTTAAATGTGTAAGGTAACAAGGAAACAAAGACCGTCACAGAAAACATAGTTCATATACCTAACCTCTCACAGAATATCTAAATCTTTTCTAAACGATCCATTAGGGAACTTCAAAATTTCCGTTAAAAATATTTTAGCATCTCTTGTTCACAAAACAGGTTCGCCTAATCAAGATATTATTATTATTATTATTATTATTATTATTATTATTATTATTATTATTATTATTATTATTATTTTCATTTACCTTTAAATTCATCGAACCGTGAAATATTACCTTTTAAAATAAATTTCCTTTTAATACGGGGCCTGTTGAAGATAGTTTTTTACAGAATTAAAAGCCTGTATTCAGAAACCTTATGCTCATGTTAAAAACAAAATATATCTACTTCAAATTACATTTTGTAACCAATTATGTGTAAATCCTAGAATATCTTCTTCTAGCATAAAATTGTCTGTTTCAATAATTTACAATGTATTAATTTGATACTTTAAATGGAATAAAGTGATTTGAACAAGACATAGAACATGAATGGGAAGAAGGTTAAGTTATCGAAAACATAACAGAAGACTTAGTAGGAAAGTTACGTTTCGAGTGACGGAGGAGCGTATCAAACCAATACATGCTTATATATAATACTCTAATAAACTCTTTAAACGAAAATTTGGAGACTCATCTCCATATCTCAGAAATTAACTGGTATGACAAGTTTTAAATTTTGTAAAGCAAATACTTTGTTTAATTTACAGCTCATTTTCAAAAGGGTGTTCATTTCTTCCCAAAATACATTCTTCAACGGTTTTTTTGGGGATGAACTCTATCGAGTATGCAAAGGAAAAAGCCAGATCTGGGGTGTTGCATAGTTGTATAAACTCCTTACAAGACTTGAAAGTGATACGAGAATATAAGAAGGCCAAACAAATTGAACGCTGCTGAAATTTGAACTTTTGCTATCGAACGAAATGGAAATGTTGCCTTCAGAAAACATTCTCAATTACTTCTTGTTTAGCATGCACATTGCAAAATATACACGAGACGACAAAAAATCTAAAAACACTTCATACAGGATACGTAAGTTTGGCTCTCCACTGTACAACACGTGTTGGGTTGGCGATCGTTTTTTGTTTTCAATGTGTCATGTAGACCTTCCTCTTCCGTCAGCAGTAACCATTTTACCTGTGAGAGTCGTGGTGTGTTTGTAGTGCGGTAAAATTTGCGACTTAACAGACTTCCAAAGAGACATGATCGTTGGTGCCCGTCTGGTTGGAGCTTCAGTGACAACAGTTGCGAACATTGTGTGGGTATCGAAATTCACTGTATCCATTGTCACGAGGGTATACACAATTAAGGGGCAAACGACGTCTGCAAAACACAACAGTGGTCAAAAGACAATCTTGTCAGATAGGGACCGGAGGGCATTAAAACGGATTGTAGCAGATAAAGAGATGTCCACTGCAATGAAAATTACGTCTGAACTCAATTCCGGCCCACAGAAACTGGGTTCATCGAAAACAGTGTGATGGAAACGTCATAAAATGAAAATTCATGCCAGGGCCGCTATCGTCAAATCTCTGGTCACAGGAGTAAATGCGAACGGGCGTATCCAAGTAGTTCGAGGATCGCAAGGCGTGGACTCATGAGCAGTGTAAACACGTAATGGGGTTCGATGAATCCTCCTTCAACTTGTTTCCAACAACCAGTCGTGTTTACGTATGGCGAACACCGTCGCAGACTGTCTGCTCCCAACTGTAAAGCATGGAGGTGGTTCTGTTACAGTATGGGCAGTGATATCGTGGTATTCTACAGGTCCCATCATAGCCTTGCATGGAATGATGAATACTAAGGCGTATGAGACCATTTTGGGGGACCAGGTTCTACACATGACCCAAATATTGTTCCCTGATGGTCATTGCATCTAGCAAGATCATTTGGCACCCTGTTACGATGTCAAAACGGTGAAATCATGGTTTAAGGAACATGACCAGGAGCTATCACACCTCCCCTTTGTTCCACAATCACCAGCTCTGAACATCATTGAGCCATTGTGGTCTGAGTTAGAAAGGTGTGTTCGATATCATTACTCTCCACCAGCATCCCTTAAGGAATTGGAGCATGTTTTGGAGGAACACTTGTACAAAATTCCACACACCACGATTCAGGACCTGTGTACGTTCATTCCACTTCAGATCCAAGCTGTTTTGGAAGCAAAAGGAGGCCCCACACCACACTAGGCATGATTTTCACACTTTTGCAAACGTTTTAGATTTTTTTGTCGAACCTCTGTATTTTCTTCATGAAATGTTAACGTCTGTCAACTTCAATCCATTGTTTCAGAAGATTACTTCTAGAAATTTTTTCGGGTCCATTTAGTTGTAGTGCGACATCTTTGTCCAATTTTTGTCCATTTTGTCCACCCAAGAGAAAACTTTGTACCATTCAAATTTAAAAAGTAGCCCATTTCAAAATTTCGGTCACTTCGATCACCTATAGTATAACATCTTTAAACTTGAATTTTAACTAACTCAGAATTTTGTCCATTTTTATTATTCAAGAGAACTTTTGTACTATTCAAATAAACGAGGAGGCCATATCAAATTTCGATCATTTCGGACATTTTCAAATTTGAACTTTAACTATCTCATAATTTTGTGCAATTTCTTGTCAATCTTTGTCCAATCAAGAAAAAACTTTTATTCCATTCAAACAAACGAAGGATAGCCATTTCAATATTTGACCACATCGATCACCTGTCGTGCGACATCTTTAAATTCGAATTGTAACAAGATTAAAATTATGTTCAAGTTCTGTGTGTTCATATGCTACCAACAAAACATTTTGTACCATTAAAATAAACGAGGGAGGATCATTTCAAAAATTGACCACTTCGATTACCTGTAGTGCGACATTTTCAAATTCGAATTTTTATTAACTCAGAATTTTGTCCAATTTCCGTATACACTTGTACAACCAAAAAACTGAGATTCAAATTAACAAGGGAGGGCCACTTCAAAATTTTGGCCACTTCGATCACCAGTAGTGTGGCATGTTTAAATTCAAATTCTAACTAGCTTAGAATTTTCCCTATTTTTGTATATTTTTGTACAACCAAGATAGTTGAAATTCGAATTTGGAAATGTCTTACTACAGGTGATCCAAGTGGCTAAATTTTTAAACGACTGGTCCCGGTTTATTTCAATGCTAGAGATTTATTCTTGGTGGTACAAAAAATGTTCAAAAATTCGACACAAGTCTCAGTTAAATAAAATTCGATTTTGAAGATGCCACACTACAGGTGATCGAAGCAGCCGAAAGTTTGATTTGATATGGTTCTGCCTGTTTTGTTTGAATGATACATTGTTTTTCTTGGGTGGACAAAAATGGACAAAAATTGGACAAAATTCTGAACAAGTTAAAATTCGAATTTTAAGATTTCGCACTACAGGTGATTGAAATGGTCGGAATTTTTGAATTCCCTAGTTTGTTAATTTTAAAGGTACAATTTGTTTTCTTGGAAGGACAAAAATGGGCAAAATTCTCAGCTAGTTAAAATTTGAAGATGGCGCACTACAACTAAATGGACCCACATTTTTTCTTTTCATTTTGTCTCGAGTGTTCACGAAGTTAATAATTGCTAATTAGATAAATGTATGTTGATGATAGAGATTAAGTAGTTTTTCTATTAATGAAAGTATCTTTTGAAAGTTTACTGAAACTAATAATTGTTTCTGTTGTAACCAATAATTATCATCTTTGTTATTTTGAAGATCATACAAAACCCAAGGATTGCAACTGTTATGCTGGGTGCAACGAACATAACTTCGAAGCGCAATTAATTATGTCTATAAGGTGAGATATATTCACATTCTAGTGAAAACTTGCTACTCTTCTTTTAATTGGAGTACGTACTGAAACTTACCAAAATAATAAAAAAGTCGTGTATAATAATATGCTATGTTTATCAAAGAGAAACAGTATTTACACTGATATAATGATATGTTAGTGCTGTATTAGATGATAATAAAAGAACAAGATACGGATTAGTGCTTTCAACAGATCATCATTGCTCTTAAATAAAGGGGACATAGCAGATATTATTAAGAACGGAAAATTACATCTTGTGGTTACCTCGATCAACTGTATCTAAGGTAAGTGTCACGTGAAAGAGGATCTTTAGTATACAATGTACAAATGGCAAATAGAACTACTTTAAAAACATAAAAAAATGTAGTGGACATGTACCAAGTAAATGTCAGAAGTATCTACTTACATTGCGATTGCCACAAAGAATGGTACAGCTTTTTCTCCACAATTTCAAAACACAATCAGTAATAAAAATGTTACTATCACACTACGTTTCAGCAAGTACTATCATAGTCACACGGTCGCCACATAGCCTTATCGTTGAAAGTAGAGTATCGATTTCGGAATATTTGTGAACTATAATAGCTAATATCTAAAACCGAAGGAGGACTACACGAATTTATTGACAAAACAGTTGACACTCGAAAACTGTATGGAATGGTAATTAACCTCGAAAAGTTCAAAGTCATGAGAAAATTTGTGGAAACACGCCCTTACAGATCAGAGTAGAACATAAAGAACTTGAAGAGGTCGATAATATCAAGTATCTGGGAAGTATTTGGACGAGAGACGTTTACTGCACCAAAGAAATCAGCTGAAGAATTGCCGTAGCTAAAGAAGTGTTCAACAAGGAAAGATCACCGTCAACTAGCACGCTCAATGTAGGACTTAAGAAGTTGGTCAAGTGCTATACATGGAGCATTGGAGTGTATGGTTCAGGGACTTGGACATTACGGAAGCTACACAAGAAATATTTAGAGAGCTTTGAAATGAGGTGTTGCAGAAAGATGGAGATGATAAAATGGATGGAGAGAGCAACAAACGAGGATGTTTTAAAACTGGTATGAGAGAAAAGGACACTTCTAGCCACCATCCTTGGTAAAAGGGACAATTGGATTTGACAAATCTGGCGAAGAAATTTTCTTCTTCACGAAGTCGTAGAGAGAAAGACGGAAGGAAAACAAAGAATAGGAAGAAGAAGAACACAGCTGATTGATGATTTGAAAGATAGGAGAACATATTGGTAGTTAAAAGACGAAGCTGAAGCTCGAGAAAAGTGGAAGAAACATTTCCAGGACCAAATCTAAAAATTGAAAATGAAAATAGAGAATCCTCATTAGTACCAGGATCAGCCGAAAGCCAAAATATTTAATAATAATAATAATAATAATAATAATAATAATAATAATAATAATAATAATAATAATAATAATAATAATATAAAGTCAGAGAATTGAAGGTATGGTTTACCAAAGATAGAGGAAAAATTTATGATGAGTTTTCACTCAGTCTCAGAATAATATCCAGATTTAAGTAGAAGTTCATCGGAATTTTGTCTCATTATTCGATCGTCGCCTGATAGCGTTTAATCACAAGCAATCATTGTTGATCAGCATGCATAGTTTTGTTAATAAGCATAGTTTTGTAACGGAGTTAAAACGTTAATCTATAAGTCCTTACGGAACGAAAATTGACCATATCGTTTGATCGTTAACAAACAAAGTTTGATCTCCACAGGTAGTGACGTAATATGCATACATTTATAGAAGATTTAAACATTAACACGTTGGACCGATGAATACACAATTGAGTAGATCGAGATAGTTCAATCACCGTTTGATCGACTTTAGTCGTGACACGTTGTATAGTTTTTGGAGGGGTTGGATAAGCCCTAACCTGTTAACCTTTCATGAATGGATTATTGATCAGAATTGAGCCTGTTTTTATTGCTTTTGATCACCAGACATAGCGATGCAACACTCTTTAAGTTCGTGTCTTCTTCCGACGGGTATACAAAAAATGTCAAGAATTACTTGATGAATTACCGTCAGTTTGCTTAGAAAAAATTCATAGGAAACTAACGAATTAACGTTTCTGACCCCATGAAAATAAAATTGATTCAATGTGGGATAGATTGTTTTATCTCGTTTGACCACCAACAATCAGTGTTATCGCCACGTGTAGTGACGTAATATCATAATTTTGTAGAGAATGTAACAAATGTGTTTATCTCTTTTGAAACCAAAATTGATCCAAATTGAACTAGATTGTTTAATGTTTGATTGATTGCCAACAAACCATCATTTAATCAAAACTCGTGATTTAGTTAGCATAATCATATAATCGGAGATAACATGTTAACCTGTTTGCCTTATGACAAAAAAATTGATGATAATTGGTTTTGATCGTTTGATCGCCATTTGATCACATTTTAATGTCAGGAATCAACGTTTGATGTACGTGAGTAGTGACGTCTTATTCATATTTTTGGGAAGTAGCAAGGTTACATGTTCGGCCACAATTAAGACAAGTTGTTACAAAACACTGATCGTGCTTGATCGCGATTGATCGTCAACGAACCAACATTTGATGCCTGCACATAGTGGCGTAACGTACATAATTTTACATGTGGGCTTATAAGTTATCGCATCAGAGCTCCATGAAAGTACAATTGATCGATAATATGGCGGATCATGAGCACTACAACTATCCGTTGATATCTACTCTTGGTGATGACATAAAATATTTCTGTAGAGTACTACAAGTTAATATAATTGCTCCCATGGAAACAAAAATAATCAAAATAGTACAAGATTGTTAGGTGATCATTTCATTATTTAGGATCGTTAAAAATCTGCGAATGAAATCACCAAGAATGGGTGAGAAATTTGTCCCTATTTATGAAGGGTATGTAGCCGCCTCCTAAAAACAAATAATAAACGTATTAGTGTAATAGATTGTAAAAAAAATGTAAGATTTAAATTAAATCACATTTCTTGGAAGATTCGCAATAATTCCCACCATTTGATTTTGAATCATGCAACACTCTCTTCTCATAGTGTCTAAAAATGAGTTCTACGTGCAATAATTGTAATTAACCCCTTCAGTGCGTAATTTTCAGATGCAAACCGCTGTAAAAACTGTAGTTTTTTTTGAGAACTTTGGATGTTGATTCTAAATCTGTTTCAAAATCACTTACATCAGAATCTCTAATTAATAACTCTTCCTCGATGTCAGCATCGTTGAAATATCGTTTTGAACCCATTACTGTCCTGTCTGCTCTCAAACAAAACAAAGAATGAAAACTGTATTTGAAGCCTAAACTCTATTTTAATTTCTTTCTTTTTCCTCTTCTTCTTTTAATTAAGCAACAATTGAAACCAGCTGAGCGCAAACTAGCTAAATATTGTCGGGATAACATTACTCATACTATGGGCAAATATATTCGCCATACGCAATACAAAATAGCCAAAGCAAAATGAAAGCGTATATATACGCCATCCGCAAGGCAGGTGCGATTTGAAGATACGAGTTAACTCGCCACCCACACTGAAGGAGTTAAAGAAAAACAAAAAAATCAATTTTGACACTATTTAGTGCATTACACAATATTCGTGTAATGTTTGCACCACTACGCGAAGCAATCAAACACAATCAAACGATGGGACTCAACTCCGATCGATGTTAGTTCCGTGCATGGTTAACAGGTTGACTTGTTAGCCTCCCTACAAAATTGTACGTAACTTACTAAGTTACTGCGCATACAACGAAACAACGAACCTTGGTGATAAAACGATCTGGACGACTTCAAATCAGACATATGTTCTCGGGATATCAAACATGTGAAATGTTCGTAGACCAACATATCGAGAATGAACATTATTCATCTTCAGAGATAGTATGGAAAGACCAGGAAGAGGAATACTATATGTATACTATCTGGAGCGGACGAAGCGTGCCCTGATTGGCGCATGCATTATTCAATCAATTGTTGGCCTTTTGTGATGGAATGTCCAATCAGTTGTTCGCTCGACGACTGGCTTTAACTAGTCACTAGCTGATGCTTTCTGGTTACGAAAATCCAGACTTACTAAGTTCATAGGTAACTGCTGAGATTGCTATCAACTTTCAAAATTGCTATGCCTTCTTTTATTGCTATCACATCATCCTGAGCATCTGAAAAGTATAGGTGTTTTGAAAAGAGATGACATACCCTCCCCTGATACTGTATTCAGCAAGCTCAGTTTTGTCTGCTTTGAAGAGTTTTATATACTTTGCATATTCCTTGCACTACTGAAGTTCTGCTGCCTAAAGATTAATTATCTACTGAAGATTTAGTATCAATATTATCTCCTAAGTTGTCAGGTAATGCATTCAAGTATTTTTGGAGTTCACCAAGATGTTTCAAATCTTTCAAATTCACTAAAATAAACGTGAGATATATAAGGGGTGTCAGGTCAGTTTTATTATCCAAACAAGTCTAACTGATGTTTAAAATCTAATAGTTTCAACATGCTTGTTGATCACAAAGATGCAAGGAATATAATCCCACGCAAACTATGAATGTTTCACATAGGTGAAACTATATTCCGTAAAGAGAAAAATGGTTATTTCCACTTGAGTTATATTTTGGATTGTTCACAGATTATCGAAATAGTTTGCGAGTAACCAGATTATGCACTCATAAGTGTATTGTGCGTTTAAAATAGTGTATTATAACGTTTATGTTCTTTTCTAGTACATGAACAAAGAACCACGCTGCTGATGTTCTCACTAAAATGCAGTAATTAACTAATTATTTATATTTATTAATTTCAAATAACAGTTTTTATCTATATTAATACCCTGCTTCCATATTTTGAGCTTTCGAAATTTCTTCACTATCCTCAGATTGAGTTTCTCAATCACTTGTATTTTCAGTATCCTAGAACTTCGATTTTTCTTTGAATAAACGCGACAAACAAACAAATAGTTTACAGTCTTTTATTTATATTAAGCAGAAGACAAAGAAATTAGTTTTTATCGTGATAAATCAAGATCTCATTGGGTCATTGAATTTCTAAACGTGCATAGAAAACTTGCTGTCCTGATAGATATATGGTGTTTAACACATTGTCTGCCACGGCTTCATTAAATCTTCTATATCACTGTAAATGAATTGCAAATGCATCTTATATGTAAAAAAAAGAAAGTAAGAGTTTTATCGGCGGTTTTGTTGTACACCATCGATATTTAAGCCCATATAGTTTTCTTTGAACTGTGTATGCCTTTTCATATACACAAGGCCGAAAATAAGGATATTCCTTGTGTATTGAATATCATACAGGCAAATCAGAAAAAAAAGTGCTACGTATATGAAATGCCATACACACGGCAGTCAGTGTTTAAGGATATTATTCTACTAATGTCTTGTTCCCTTTTTTCACAAACTAGATTTTAACCAGTTTCAGACTCTCGTTATCCCAATAAATGATTTTCTTTTCGGAAAATTTGTTTCATCCTATTACAGATCTATCTTTATTTTCTTTTCTATATATTTATATGCAGGTTTAATGCACATGGATTTTATCAAATTTCCCGCAGTTATTTTCTTACTGTCGATTTCATATCTTAATTGTGTTTTCCAGGACCTCCAGTTCCAAGGTTGCGTACCAAATGGCTTCTTTTCCTCGCATGAGATACAAACGAGATGTAATGTTTGGAGATCTTGAGATGTTAGGTACGAATCCACTAAAATCATTCTCTATATACTGCAATTAATTTTGAAGTGCAGTAATATTTACTAGTCTCGTAGATGTCATATTTTGTTTCATTATTTGTGACACTCATAACAAGAAGTTAAATTGAAAAAGTGCTACCCACGATATGTTCAATTTATGCTAAGAATAAAATAATTTTACATATGGTCGTCTGAGATTCAATGCCGCGTAAGTAACATTTGACCAATTTCACAGGAGAGATAAAAAACTGTTTAAAAACTAACTTCAACCTTCTTATACGTGGTATTACTTTGAGGGTATAACCGAGACATTTGTCATGACATACGTGTACTACTAAACCAGATTGTGCGCCATACAATAATGAATCTAATGGTATCAAAAACACAAATTTGCCAAAACTGGAGATAAGCGGTGTTGAATCTCAGATGAGGATACGTTACTTATGAGGTAGACAAAGTATGAAATATACTATTTAATAATGTGATCTCCCTTCCATTAGACGACCCTTCTTGTTGAGAAACTGTGCAGCTGAGAAGAAGATATTATGTATCGTGCATTAATCACTACTTGATTTACATGTTCGTTTACTACCATTTATGTTGTAAATACATCTGGAAGACGTGCCAGTTGTTGGTGTGTCTTACAAGAGGATGCCGAGTGAAACTATTCATCTGACTGTTGAACGTATAGAATGGGTGCGGACCCATTCACCTTGTGTTTGAGGATAGGAATTATTTATTAGAAACATTTAAATAAAATAGAAAAACGGACAGTAAATTACATCAGTTATATTTGTTCTCATTTATATGTGTCTAGTGAGTTTAAGTTAATTTCAGTTTCTTGCTGGTTTCCAATATCACATGTTTTCTTCCGAGTTAAAGCTTTTCTCGACGTGGTTTGATGCACCTGAATTCAACAATGATTACTTGCATATATCATTGACAGTTTAGTAGAGTTACTTCTCCCTGCTAAGACATTGGTATTGTGATGATAATATATCGTTTATTTTAAAAGGAAATCAAGTATTCTAAATGGTCAAGTAAGTAGTATTCCGTAAGTTCTTTGTATCAGTAGATTCATGAAGGATTTTTTTAAAAAGACAAAGAGTAACATGAATCATTATTCATAAAGATATGGTCGAAAAGGTTAATGTTAGAGCTCAACGCGTGAGCAACTTTTCAAATAAAATATTCGGTTAAATTATAATAAATAGGTCAATTGCAAAACCCACTTACACGTTAAATACACTTTCTTTTAAAAAAATGACAGTGGTTGCTCCGGAAACCTTAGTTGGGAATCTCTCCTTTCCAAATAATATTCAGTTGCAAAGATCACTTTAACAAGTGGAAAAGTCACATTGAAATATGTGTCAATTTCCAAAACTTGTTAAATCCATCATGGCAACAGATGCAAAACTAGTTAAATCCATCTTTCATAATCAGTTTCATAAACTGTTAAATCCAATAACTGGAAGTAACTTCATGAGAAAAGCAGAATCAAACCCAGCTAATTCCATATTTCAAAAAATTTGAGGTTTCATGCTGTATAACATTAGTTTAGTAGTCTGAATATTGCAACTCTTGGTAAGCCATTTGAAATTTTATTTTTCAATATTTCTAGTCTACACTCGTCATTTTTCTGTTTTGGGACTGAGAATTGAGACACTAAACGTCTTGATTTAAAAGTACGTGACGTGCTCCTGTGCTAATAGGGTTTCATTAATAATTAGTAACAAGTGGACGCAAAATCGAAAGAAAATAATACTGTAATCAACGATGATCATAATTTTGATGTTCAGACAACATGAAGAATGTCTAGGAAACGTACACGACGCCAGGAAAACTGGAAACGAAATGTAACCAAAAACAAGTTAAGTGTATTATCCTGTAGTTTGAAATGGTCTGTGGCAGGGTAAGTCTTTAATTTGAGCAGAACATTGTTGAGTATAGGGTTTCACTATACTGTCTCTTCACCTTGAGCCGAACCTATTTCACAAAAGGCTCTTGTCAATAAATGTTCGAAATTAACCTGTAACATGAATCCTGGTGCATGATTAAAGATTCAAAGATGCAAAAAAAACAAAAAACTATTGTACATTTAGGAAAAGATTGTGAGATCATGGAATGGGAACAAGCCTTTGAAGAAATCTTGGGAAAAAAAACTGTTAATTGGCACAATTCAATTCCAAAAAGCTCGCAAAATTTTTATTTAAAAAAATTGCTGTACAGAAGTTCTGTTCCAAGAAGAACCATTTTTCAATTTCGGAACAGGTACCCTGAAACCAATTAGTAAACGAGGAAAGAATATAAGAAATGACCGAATCGACCCAGATTCGAGAGCATAATGCCTGATAGAATATTTTTCAATTATTTTAGTAGGCATAATACTGATTTCTGACTCTGATTCCCTTACTTTTAACAGGTTTTTTATCCTGAGCATCAACAAAAGTGGCCGCTCATTCAGAAGCAACATTTGTTATTTCCATTTGCATACGCAAAACCTGTTACATCCAAACTATTTTCTTCAAGAACTCAATTCATAGACTAGTGTGATTATACTGCTTTCGACAGACCAACATTTACATAATTATTTCTCTTTTTAAAAAATGCTAATGTTGTGTCATAATTATAATGTTCTTAAACAGTTTCTCTTGATTTGCAAGAATTTTTAAAATGTGCATTTAACAGGTTTTGCTAATATCCTACTCAAGTATCAAGTCTAGGAGTCCGCTTCTATTTATGAAATTGACCGTTTTCGCAATTACTAAAGTAATTATTTATATTACCAAACAGTGAAAACAATTACGAAACTAGAAAATTAAATATGGAAGTAGAAATAATCAATAAAGCGATGAGAAGCTACTTAAACGTTATTCAGTAATCTAGTGTCCTATAAAATCTAGGGTCTCCTTAATATTAGCCGAGAATTATTCGTTCGGTATCTTCTGAAGGAGAATAAAATTGACAAAGAGAATGAAACTAGACAGTAACATGCATTTACAGTAGGTTAAATAATATGTTATATGCAAAATACTTCTAACTTACTCGCTAATTAATGCTTTCAATTTATTTTCCTCTTAAAATATGTAAATGTTAAATGTTCATTCAATTGTTTGAAAATTCAATCCTTATTTCCTAGCACTATTCATTATTTCAAGTGTGACAACTTGAGTCTTACAAGTATCGTTGTTATTTATATGTATTCTGAGTTTGCTGTTTGTGCCAATTGTGGCCAGAAAGGTCAAAGAAGATAGCCATGTACAGTGAAAGAAACATTATATCAACTGCGGGTATTCTGTTTGGTCTAAGTCAATGAGTTTTTCAAAAAGAGAAAATTATTTATGAGGCCTGAACCAAAAAAAAAAAAAAAAAAAAACAGTAGCTGAAGTATCTAACCAAATTATAAACATTTAAAAATAACTACACCTAATGTCACAAAAAATAGCTTCAAATTGAATCATCATTGCTACCATCGTTAAGAACCCTGTCCTTGCTTAGAGAAACCACAGTGGATTTCACTGAAATCTGGTCTTGTGTAGAACAAATTGAAGATTAGCGACGTGAGTAATTTTTCAAGAAACAAAGTTTACATCAAACGCTAATCTATTTCAATGTTTTGCTTAAATGCTAGTCCTTCACAATGTAGTGCTTAAATGGTATGGTTTTGCCTCAGCACTCACCATGAGGAATTCAAACTACTACTTTGCAATTTATCTACACGTATTCTTAGCTCTTGTTGTGTCTTTTTACACACTTTAGAAATACGAGGGTCATTCGGAAAGTAAAGAACGTTTTGCGCTAGCGCGTGCGCGTGTTCCCCCATCCCCGTGGGTTATTGACCTGGGAATGCTTTAGCCTCAGTCTGGCACCAGCTGCGATCCGCTACGGTCCGTTATTGCTTCGCTGTGCGACTGTAAAATCTGCGACACAATTACTGCTCCCGCCAAATGTGAGGTTCGTAGTGTGATAAGATTTTTGAATGCAATAAAAGTGCGTCCGATAGAAATTTATAGACAAATCACTGAGGTGTATAGAAATGTAATGAATGAAGCATCAGTTCGTAAGTGGTGCATTATGTTTAATGACGGACGGACGAATGTGCACGATGAGGAACGCTCGGGCCGGCCTTCTGTTGTGACTGACGAACTCAAAGGAAGAATTGAGCGGAAAATTCAAGAGGATAGGCGATTCCCAAAGTTGAAAGACTTTTTGGGTGGAAGCCACTACGGCAGTGATGATGAACTTAAGGAATCTGTTAGTGATTGGTTCAACAGTTTGGCGACAACTGTGTATGCCGAAGGCATAGAAAAACTTGTACCACGGTATGACAAGTGTTTAAATTTACACGGCGACTATGTCGAAAAGTAACTTAAGTATCACATAGTATGTAACACAAATTTCGCCTTTGTATATCAGTTATTAAAGTGTTTATACAAAAACGTTCTTTACTTTCTGAATGACCCTCGTATTAAAGTTCTGTGGTTCCGTACTGTACTAACAAAGCTGCTAGGGGCGATCCACTTTACCTGTAGACACATTAACGTAATTTAAATCTAGCACCTTTCTTGTCACTATGAAGTTATACCATGATTTCAAATGTTACTAACACTTTTGCTGTTATATAATATTATTAATGTTCAAAAGTTCAACTTTAATGGTCATATTAACAGGATCGTTCTCTTCAAAAACGGTTTTGTATCTGCAATTTTCTAAGCAATCGTAATTTTAAACCACTGAAAAGCTATTTCTGCAGTTTCAGTACTCAATAAATTCTAAATTAATCATAAGAATAGCTTTCGAATTAAGTGTATTTAAGTCTTTGCACTATGTAAATAATCATTCATTATTTTAGGACAAGGAATTATACCAATGTGATCTCAACTGTGTTTACCAGCACCAGTGAATGTTTCAATTTTGAGTATTCCGTTCGATATAACATCAAAAAAGTATCAGAGAAATTCAAAGAGTTTTTGGGGTCATTCTTATCGTTCCTGAGTAATTGCCCCAAAATTTTCGATTTCTAGAGATTTAAGAAACCATATCCTGAGAACCGTAAGTGGTGTTGATCAATACCTAAGAGGATTTTGAACATTTGGTTTCAAAAAGTAACCTGTGGCTACTGGCCAACTGGCGACCGTTCCCCAGATATTGGGCAAAAAAATTAGGATTTAGTGATAATTAAAGAGCCATATCTCGCGAACCGCAAATGATGTAGAAATAGATTTTGCGAAGTTTTTAGTTTTGAGCCCTCTATTTTGAGCATGTATCTTCGTAAACAACATATCTTAACGTTTCAACAGGTTTCCTCGTTAGTAAAAAATAAACACTTTCTTATCCCACCCGATTACACGGCTCCAGAGGTCTTGAGGCTTGTTGATGTACATCCTTGTGAACTCTTTGCGTACATGTGTATGTGTAACTGTTAGTTTGATCTGCAAAGGAGAAAGAATGATATGAGTACAGTTATATGTCTCTGCACTGCTTTCCAGATCTAAAATTGCTTTTAGGTTTGGTGCAGAAATGGACCGGTTTGCTGCATTAATTTCAATAATCAAAATATTTTCGTCTTCCGTTGTCACTTGCTCTCTACTTAGTTTTGCTGTAGTTTGTGATCCCTGCTTCCCTTCTGCTTCGAATCGTTCAATTTAATACATTCCTGTTTTAATATCTATCTACCCAGCAACTTGTTTATTAGTAGATATTGTGTGTTTTACAATGCATATCTGCAAGACATGTTGTGTTCTACAATTCGAATTCCTTAAACTATGTTCATAGTTGAATTACATTAAGTTTTTAATATTGCATTCATTTTAACAACACGGATTGTCAAAATGAATTTATTATCAATTTGAAATTTTAAGATCTATTTCTAATGTAATAAGTTTTACTTATCTCACATAAATAAAAACGATTAACAGGAAAATTTGATTTTTCAGTACAAGTAATGCAAAGTTTAAAGAACAATTTTTACATTAGAATTTGTAGTTTATTCACTGCAATAAAATGTAGTTTAAACCAGGCGCATCATATATCAACCTCTCAAGTACTTTGGATAATACAGTTTTAGTCTTCTATCGTCTCTTATTTCTAAATAATGCATAGACAGTTGGAAACAACATTCCATGCGAGAAAATCCTCCCTACTCCTCTGCCAGTAAAGAAGTTTACACTTTCAGGATGAACCTCCGTCCTTTAGTACAGGTGCACCAGTACCTTCTTATGTTTTTACATGTTTAGTATCCTTTCGCTGTCCAGTTATGTCACTGAACGATAGTAGTGCAGGCTTGTACTCTGACAGTGTGAGCGTCCATCCACACTGACAGTAAACAGAAACAGTGATAAGCAACGTATGCTGGTTGTTTGTCATTTAAAACTCATATAAGTAATATAACTAATGAAACAAACACAAACTTATTCTTGGTACTAAGAATAGATAGAGACATGTTAAAAATGATGGATAGGTGCAGAAATATAATGGATATGTTGAAGACATCGTACACATCCATCGTGAGTTCCAAAATAGAATATGCGAGATAAATATGAAAGCAGAATCATGTTATCTTCACAAAACAGGTAGAGATAATAAGACTAAATTCTTAAGATGCCTCACTTACAAACAAACAGGTCACTACAGTAGCGTTTCATTTTGAAAATATTGAGCAAAGGAGAGACATTCAAAATCATTAACAAAGAAATAGATTGCTCGGAACTAACCAATAAAATTAAACTTAAGTTCCTACCTTAAAAACGAGGCTAGAAAACATGGATTTCTTTTTCTGTCAGAAAGCTAGGACAGATGTACTAACGAAGTCTTCTATGTGGTGAATAAGTGTTTCTTATACCAGGTACAGTAAGGTAAATAAAAGTATTGTATGTCTGCAAACAATTTGAGAGCTGAACTGTTTAAGCACTTTAGAACACTATACAGAATAGTGTAGTTGGGTCTTAAAGGCCTGTTGTATTCTTAAATAAATTAAATAAAATAAAAAAATACTTCTTGGGAACTTAGTAAACGTTTTTCTTGTATCCCTCGAACTTGAAACAACAAGGGCAACTCTGAGGAAAAGCCCAACATCTGCAAAATGCTCGATGCTCCTTGACTCTTACTTTTTATATTAAATTTTAAGCGAGCATATTAGCCTTGGTCCCTATTACACAAAACCATAATACCACACATAGCACCACTCAAAAATCCTATAAGTGATCATATATTTTTTTCGTTCTGTATTAGAACTTTCGTATGATCGGAGTCAATATTGCTCTTATCTTCGTTTTGTTTCTGCAATTTTCAAACTTCTTCTTCTAATATACGGTCAAGATAATTTCGTAAAATTATGCATAATATACATCTTTGTACCTACCTACGTGGATATCGCGACCTTCGTCTCCTTCAATTATTGTTTACATTCTCTATTCCCTGCTACTCCTCTTCATACTCTTGCCATCATCCTCTGCTTTATTTCATTAGATGTATTGAACTTCCATCTACTTCTTGGTTTTAGTACTAATCTTGTGTTATAAAGTTTCCATTCATCACCTTTGACCGATTCTTTCTTTCAGTATTTTAGTCATGTGGCCTGTCCACCATAAATGTAACTCCCTGAATTAAAATTTTATGTTTGTATTCTTCTTACAATTTCATCTAATCTGTACCTTCCTCCTTATTACTCCGGATCATTAAAATATTCTTTCAAATAAAAGATCCGTATTCTTAATTTTTGTTGTCAGTGTCCATAGCATACATTCACCGAATTTTATTGGTTTTATCGTCACTTTTTATAACATAGTTTAGGTAGTCTTATTCATTTTATTGTTTTAGATTTAAGCATGAACTGTAAATGGAAGTATATATAAGCGGCTATTATTATTCCTTTATTTCCCTCTTTATATTTTCCTTTTCCTCTTTAATTTTGTTTTACTATTGTTCTTAAGCATTGTATCCTTTCCCAATACAATGAAAGGAACTATTGTGTACTATTGTTCTCCATATTCTCTTTCTTTACTTTTATCTTCGCATCCCTTCTTTCTTTCTTCCTATTTTATTTCACTAATTTCGTTTTCATGTGGATCATTTTTACTAAATTTAAATATTGTGCACATTACCTAATTCTGGTTTCAAAATTATCGCTAGTGAAAAATAGTAACAGGTAGCAAGAGGCAATTTTCTCAATTGAATTCAATAACGCAACATTACTCTGTCATTTGACTTTGCATATATGTTTCAATGCAAACGTGTAAAAGTCAGCTTCCAAGGTAGTTCTAATATTAATTCCAATAGAGGAAAACCCATAATAGGAGATGATAACGAATTTATGGTATAGTTTGAAAATACCATTCTAAAGCTGATGCAAATAAACTGATACGACTTCCAATTCCAATATTGATTCCTATATACAAATAATTGTAATAAACAGTGTGAAACAAATTATTTTTATGCCGATTCAGAGCCAGATCAAAAGACTACGTATCTTGAATTATCTCTGTATAGCACCCGGATTGTAAAGATGTACTACTTCCGAATTAAATAATAAATTCTGACAGAGTGAAAATCTACTGTTGTTTTAATATGTGAAAAGAAACTCACTATTAACTCTCGCATACCAAGGTATTTGTGTAACGCGGACTATCAAGGGGGACTATTTTGAGCCCATCTGTTAGGATCAAATATATCTAGCTAAAGAAATTAATTAGGAACTCTCACAAAAATCTACAGGGACTGAAGTGACAGTGTGGAGAATGAGACGAACAGCTATTTATTTCAAACGTCAGTGACAAGTATAAACGTCAGACGCATCTTCTACCAACGGTACTTTGTGCCCACTAATTTAAATTATCAAAGTTATAAGGTACTAACGTGAAACTCTCAAAATTAGCAGAACACGGAATAAGAATAACAGCCAAATTCAGAAAAGGAATAATACTGCTATTTATTATATTGCCACTTAAAAGAGAGACTACTAAATGTCAGTCACAAGTCCTAGCAATAGGGATGTAGTGTCCAACAACTTAAAATCCCAAATTTTATGAGATACACGTACCTTCAATTTCAACGACCGCAAGGTTTACGCTTTAGTCAAACATGTTCGGCAATAACATATTTTCGTACAATTTTAAAGAAAGTATTACTAGGATAATTACAAATAAATACACTAAGATGGAAACAAAATACCCCACTTGATAGCTCCTGGGTTAATTTATATATTTGTTCCTTCTCATTCTACTTGATCTTGTTATTCATTTTTGTGTAATTTTAAACTTTTTGTTTTCTTTATAGTTAATTTTAATTTTAGTTGATTTTTTAAAACTTTTTGTTTTCTTTATAAATGTTCTCCATTTTGAGATATCCATTTTCGGGCGTTGTAGTTAAATTTTTCTTTATTTGTGTATGTTTGATCAAGTCTTATATTCTCTTTGATGTTTATTTATAAAAAAAATTGTAGTTGAATTTTTACAGATTCAATAGTTGTATCGTTATCTATTTCTCAATATTGACTCTTCCTCATTTTCAATCCTGCAAAGTGTGCCACACTTTAACTAGGGAGTAATCTGTACAATGATTGTCTCCGACTTATTCTCGCTTTGATTACACCAGTTCCTCTCCTTTTTTCAATAAGTACAAGATTCAGTTGAATAAATGTATATCCATCCGGCAATATTTACGTCTATATGTTAATTCCTTGCTATGGAATGTTTGATACTGTTTTCATGTCCCTTCGTCCCTAAATTACTAACCGTTAACGATTACTACTCAATTCTTCCTGTTAATTATATCCTTCAATCGTTTCTTCACATTTATATTTTCCATTGGTATTACTTATTATCACTTGTATATACAAAGGTAACCAATAAAGTTTAGTCACTTTTAGCGGTCTGCGTTCAATTGGCCTTCACACCATCAGTTGAATGCAAATGGAGATAAGGCGAAGGCCAGTTGTTGGTGTGGGTATATCTAACATACTACCTAATTGTGGCAGTTACATGGTGAACTTGCCTTAGGGCAGAGTGAATATGGGACCTCCACAGAGCGTCATAAGGGCATCCATGATGTACGAGTTCAAACTGAGGTCAACGCCGCTGCAGCAGGGCGGAAGATATCCCAGGCCTTTTGGTGAGGGTGTCATGACTACTCGGACAGTACAAAGGTGGTTTAACTAGTATAAGAACCGTGACGAAACACTAGAAAGCGCACCATGTGCCGGAAAACCAAAAGATGTACAAAATGAAGATCTTGAAGCAGCAATTGAGGCGAACTGTGGACCGATATGTGAGGAACTGGGACTACAATTCAGTGTGAGTGGAGAAATCATAACGCCCCACCTTTATCAACTTGGTAAGCACTGCAAGTTGGGTTGATGTGTCCTACATAATTTTACTCCTGGCCAGAAAACACCAAGAACATACATCTGTTACTCTTTGCTGTCTTGTCTGAGGAAGAAGAGACTTCTGGACAGAGTGTTGACATGTGCTGAGAAGTGAGTCCTTTACAATTCTCCAAGGGTGCCGTCATCATTGGTTTGCATCCTCTGAACTGGTTCTAAAGCAGCCGTAACCATCACTGCACCAGGAGGAGGTCCTTTTGTGCGTTTGGTAGACAGCTCGCGACATCGTGCATCCTCAAATACTATCAGCTGATCAGAACATCAATGCCAGTGTGCACTGGGTTGAGCTGTGTTCAAGACAAACTCAAAACTCCGTAGCCATCACTTCTGAATCACAAAGAGGTTCTTCTGTTACATGACAACGTTAAGCCCACGTGGGTAGAATTACCCTGGACACCATTCTACGCCTTGGCTGTTGAACACTATTGCATTCGCCATACTACAAAGACATTGAATGGTCCGATTTTCACCTCTTCCATACATTGGACAATCACCTTAAATGAAGGCAGTTCAAATCCCTAGTAGAGGTGGAAATTGAACATGATACCTTCTTCACTTCACGTACCACCAAGTTCAAAAGCGATGGGACGCATGGCCTTCCAGAACGTTGGCAAAAAGTCATCGATCCTGATGAAGACTACTTTTGATCTTCGAGTACAGCTTGAGTGACATATCCATGTTCGAAGAAAAACGAAAGAACTTTCTTGGTTACCGTTATATCATTGGCTGCCTCATCATTATATGGTTTTGTTCTAGTTCACGTAACGCTCTCAACTACCTTATTCCTTCCGTTATTTCTATTAATGTCTTTAGTGTTCCAGGCATACCTAGTATTCTAATGATCTAAGTGTCGAAAGTATAATAGCCTCCAGGTTCCCTGCCAATTCTCACATCCTTTTATTATGCCCCATATCAAGCTTAATTGAAATCCGTTCAACATCATATTGTTTAACGGGATAAGCGTATGCTCAACCCTTTTCAGTAGGGCAAGGCCTTTTATTAGAATATCCTTCCACTAGTATTTGTAGATTTTTACTACCTTTTACAATATGAAACATTGTGTGGAAAGCATCTTCCATTCTCACACAAGGGAATTGTCTGATGGGTGATTAGATCTCCCGTGGAATAAAGGAACATAGTACAATAGATTGTTTGCTTTATAGCCGACCATTTTCGATTCATTGCTGTCACCTCGTGTATAATGCTGGAAGAATGGGTTTGCTGGTGGGAACAGTGTTGTGAATGTTCTTGTAGGTGCATGAGTTTTCGTAGTGAGTGTTAACAAATGGCTTCGGAAATAAAAAAAATAATGTGAGGATTTCGTAATGGCCCTTTTCCACGTTAAGGTGTCCTACGTACACATTGGGAAATAGTGTGGGAGAATTGGTTAACATTCGGGATGTCTACTGCGAATGCTATTATGGCCCATGACACACAATAGGGTACCTTGGGAAATATTCACCCACGAAAACTCCCGGGAGGAGGGCGGCAAACCAAGTGACATATGTAATATTAAGGGAGATTCGTAGATTGACGTGTCAAGAAAGTCCCTTAAAGCTTGGTGATATGGGCCACAGATTCCAACTTGCACAGTCAATTATGAATAAAACAATACCCTAGCGTCTGATGTTGGATTGTGTGCGGAACGCTTGTGCACACCAATTCCTATCGCATCACATTGCCGAACTTAAGGCGAACTGAAGTACACTGCATGAAAAGTACCTAACTGTTTTCAAATAAAAGAAAGTTGTCACAGTGGATGAACCATTTGTTCATTTCACTGGTGTTGGTCACATTCGGGAGATCAGATACCGTGTTATAGACCGCAAAATGCGCAATAGCCTTATTTCTCAGTGGAGGGAAAGTTTCAGTCGTAGCTTTATAGTTGCAACGGGATTCGCATATGATTATAAGTTTCTGATAACCAAGGTGGACAAAAACATGAAAGAGAATGGAACATGCTTCCAAGAATACATTCTGACATCTATCCGACAGAGAGATATCCCATAATATTAAGGAATGAATGCGAACCAAGTGATTATCCATTTGAACAAGGCTTCGAGTCATATCGCCTGAACATCACTATGTATTTATCCGAAAATGATAGAGGAATTACAAACTCGTGTCATTCCGTTTGCAAACATTTCTGTGAAAAGCCAAGATGCCAGTCCCATGAATTTTTGTGGATTTGGACTATCGAAACCACATCGCCGCCCGTATACACAGGATATTCTATTAAAAGTTTACAGGGAGGAGTGGGACAGAATTTCCATGTCTGTCTTCCACAGGAACTTGCTGATATAGAAACTGTGGGATTGTGTACAGTGATGGTGGTTCAATAGAACATGATCGGCGGAGGTGGGGCAGTATCTTTTAAAGTGATTACCCTTTAGAAATTGTTGTGTATAAAGCGAACAACCTTCTGTATTCCGTATTTGGATTTATGGATTTATTTTGTGCAATTAAGGTCATTTTTCTCGAAAAGAAATATACCTCTCCCTATAATTAGCATTCATGATCAATTAAAGGTTTTCCTTTTCAATTTTAGTTTAGTAAAAGCTATAAACCAAGCAACTATAATAGCATGTATTTCCTTATGTGTCTTTGTGATGAAATGAAATTTGGAAATATAGACAAATATATCTACTATGGATATTATTACAGTTTCACAAGTTTCGATGCATAACAACATTGCTGCGTAAAGAAGTTACTCACAAATAAATTTTAAAAAAAACTTTTATTAGTATTGGGTGTGTTTCAGTTTTCAATGTGAAAAAATATCAACTGATACTATCACTAAACTCGTATATATGATGTTCTTTTGTAACTAATTCATCTAAAGATAAGCAAATATATCAACGAATGAAGATAACGGAAGATTGATTTAAGCTATATTTCTTAGTTGTAAATTTGAATATTGTAATGGCAATTCTTTTCTAACCAGCAAACTGAATTAAGACATTAGCTATCATTATGCGACTAAATATCCTATATGTACATCCTACAGAATACACTTCCTATGTATCTAATTCAAATATTATTATTCAGAATTTTCCTTATTTCAATGTTGAACTCGTGTTTTATAACACACGCTTTTAAATAACGTTTTGCTTCTTTCGAGAATGTGTTCAAACATTACCTAATAATTCGTGTAATTTTTTTCTTATATGTCAATATATTTTTAGACAAAGTAACCTAAGAAATTAAAACATTTATAAATTAACATAAGCATTTTACATTATGTTGCTAACTATAATGCAACTATTAATTGTAGTAGCATCATACAGTCTCTAGCACCCAATAGTTGTATTACATGAAAATCCTCATTGTTTCACAAAACTCTTTAGCGGTAGACAATTTTCAATATTGTAAAATTAAGTCTGTTGTTCTTCATATAATTCAACCTTAAGCTAAGGTTACATTTGTAATTATTAAATCATACTGTAAGTTTATTTAAAATTTACCGATTTTTACGAAAAAGATCTTAGAGCAGAGAGAGGAAAAGATACGCACTTCCAAATGAATCAAAAGCTCGAAAATACGCATTAAATGTATATTGACTAATACTACATTCAATGATATTAAGAATTTATTCATCCGTTTATGTGCAATAATAATATACTTTGTAATTTTTCAGTTTCATTCGGTGGTATTGGAAGCTTGTTTTTCGGAATGAGTCTAATATCTGGCATAGAGATATTTTACTTCTGTATCCTGAAGTTGGTTCGATTTTCTCAGAGAAGGAAACGTATATCTCCAGTCCCTTATCCTTCTTTATATCCTACAATCAACCGCTACCGCAGAACAAAGATGAGAATGGGTCTAATAAGGGAGACAGCAGTTACTTCCATCCTTGCTGTCCATGGAGTACGGAATAATAGGATACCCAATTGTGACACAAATTTACCCACCCTAAGGTAGGTAACATTACATAACATAGTAATAATAGTATCCTTACATTTTATCTTGACGATTACTCATTTCTGAAACTATTACTTTATTTCTGACGATATTTATATTATCACTAATCAACTGTCTTTAAATAGCAACGTTCCTGAAACTTAATTACACTCACTGCAGTTATGTCTTTAAAAGATTGAATGAACCTATGTCTGGAAATACCTATCTTTTGTCGAAAGAGAGCACTGGATAAATTAAATATCTCGCATACCAATTTATAATTTTCTATGAGATTTTAAGATGCGTTGAAGCATTTAAGGTGGTAGAAAACGAAGCATTGTGCATCGTGTCTGTCCGGGAGATGTAGTATCTTCGTGTGATATCGAGTTGCACACTACCTTGTTGGAACGTGACTATATGCAAAACTTGTAATGAAGAACGTAGTCCACCACTTAATCATTTACTCTGTAATTTTTGTGGTGTATTAGGTGCTATCCAGAACAAAATTCAATGTCACTATAGTATAAGGAGGCTGGATTGTTGTTGCAAAGTAGAATACATAATGTAAGGAGGTAGGTAAATTAGACTTAATTACCCTTCAGTAAAGAGGATACCTAAAGCATAGGCCTAGTGTTAGCGTCGGATGCAAACCAAATGAGCTCCCACCTGAATCGAACTGGTTTTCTGCGACAAAGCCTAGGATGATGAACCCATCCAACCTGTAGTAGCTGAAAATCTAGACGTGAATGGTAATTATAGTAAGCCAATGAGAAGAATAGTAACTCAGAAAAAAGGGTATTATAGTACTCGGCTTTCTACAGGCAACACTCGCGCAGAAATTATAACCACACATTCTAAAGACAGCTGTTAATCATAGCTGAAGTAGTGGAAGAAGTGAAGATGTGCACGCTGACAAACGGTGTCGAATCGTTTGTGGGTGTTCTGGGCAACATCCCAAAATTCTTGTTTCTGTTTCACCCTATGCATACACGATCACAAATGTGTTGTCTTGGTGTGAGACATGACAAAGCCGCTGTGTTTCACTGTGTAGTTGTGTGTTTCTTTCGTGTGTACATATACTAGTTTGTAAAACTTAAGAACGAATAAATAAAATAACAAAATGTTGCATACTCAATAGAAGTGAATGAAAAACCGGTAACATGTTGAAGGATGTTTCCCATACATAAGCAGGGTACAGGATATTGAATAGCGCGATGCCAACATGAACATAACCCCGAATGTGTTTGCTTTTCCAACATATGACACTTCAGTGAAAAGCACGAATCAATATATGTGAGTCATTGCGCTTTAAAGATACGTAAATTGCAGTGATGCTATGCATAACGACGCAGTCGAGAAACAACATTAGGTTGGCTTCGTATGTAAATGAGTAATCCAAAAACTGGAGAAAGGGTGCAAACTCTCTTGGTACGAGGTGAGACGAATATGGTAAGTTTGATAATACATTTTATCCACCCTCTAAGAAGTTTTTAATGGGGATGGAATTTTTGATGGTGATGGTGTAATTTTGCATTATCTTGATGGAAAATCTTCATAGTGAAAGAGATCTGTATGTTTCTCGATGATAGGTTTGTTCAAAATATCCAATGCCAACAGTACTTACTCGATCTGACTGGTAAGTTTTCTGATACGGAGTCCAAAAATTACACATCCTGAACATCATACTAAACTAAGGGTAGAACTTACCTGTATTGAATTTATGATTTCAGTAACATTTGAGAAGAATCACCGAGTCGGAAGTAGAAGAGTAAAATAAGGAGAAAATAAAAGAAACCCATTTCCTTTGTTACACTTGCTATAAAATACATAAAACGCAACAAAATGCCATATTTCCAAAAAAGAAGCTTCAAGATCCAATTATCAAATTAAATATCAATAATAGGAATTGATCAAGATATAAATAAATCTTATCTCCTGCAAACAAAAGACAAATATCCTTGCTTTTCCGACAACTTAATGATAGACTACTTCTATTGATCAGTTACATGGGATATTTTCCAAAATTAAATGGGCACCTATCATTCTCATGTAGGGTGATGTTGTCCTTTCGCATAAGCGCCGTCGCTTTCTCCTTAGTACAGGACGTATTAACATAGAAAGAAGATGCAGTATTATCATCCTCTGCCTTGCATCCCATGACGTAAAGATTGTGGATAACGTGTTACTCAAAAATGGGCAAAATTTTAACGTCAATACTTCCTCAACAATTACTGTTTTTGGAAAATGTGGCATGCGCATGTTTCTGCTCATTGAACCGACGCTTTATTATGGCTTTTGCAAGTGAAGTGGATTTTTTTCTAAGGAAGAACAACTTGGAACCCAATTCTTTAGCGTGGAACGTGTTCCCAATTTGCTGTAGTCAGAACATGGAATGATTGGAACGTGAAACTAGTTCGATCAACGTATGTTTCGGAGGTCGCTAGAAGCATTTTCATGTCCACCACGTAAGCAGGCACACTACTTAAACAATTATCCAGGAAATAGAGCATCCTTGTGTTAATCCGTCATCGTCAACTCAGGTCTGTTTTGCTGGCCTCTTTTAACTTACAGTCAAACTTAGTATCCATCATTTTTCTGTAAGAAGAAGTGAAAATAGGTTCAAGATAGCTTTGATGGCAATGCTTAGAAGGGCACGAATTCTTTCTTTTGATAAATTTTCACATTTTTTAAAAAAACATAAATATAATAGCAATAAATTGTAAAGGCAATGATGAAACATTTTCCCTTATTAGCAGTTACAGGATACTAGCATCAATTCTAGAACTTCATCTACAAACCTCTTGGAAATAAGGTTCCTTATAGAAGTGGAAGCAAGACTATTTACCTAGGAAAGCAAGCTGCATTTTCTGTACATAAAATTTCCGGTTAAAAGAAGAGTTTTAGTCTCAATATTTTATAGTAATCTCAATATTTTATAGTAATCTTTGGTTTTGGTCTAGACATCATTGGCATGGACACATCTTTTGAATACTTTGGCACACCAATATACGAGGCGTGTCTTTTAAGTAAGGTCCGTTTCTTTGTAGACACTAGTAGTTCGCGCGCTTACCGCAACGAGCGTGTGCGTCGCATACCGGCATGCCTTGCGAACAACTGTGCTCAGTTTCAGCTCTGTAGCTGACCTGTACGGTTGTGTTCTGTGTTTCACAATGTTTAAGACTATTAAGTCGCCCGCGGCGTGTGAGCCTCGCTCAGTGATACGTTTTTTTGTCAGCAAGAAACCTGTCTGCTGCAGGAATTCATCGACAGATTTGCGAAGTGTACGGTGATACTGTTATGAGTGCAAGCAAAGTACGTGAGTACAAAATTCAAAAATGGCCGTGACAACGTCCATGATGAGGACCGCTCCGGTCGCCCTACTTCAATTACAGACGATTTGGTGGCTTCAGTTAAAGCGAATGTTCGTGAGATAACATAACAGCTTCACAATAACAGGTCTCTCAAACAAATTTCCTGACGTGTCGAGATCCGTGCTTTAAAAAAATGTTTCTGAACACCTAAAGTTTAGGAACCTGTGCTCCCGTTAATTCCCGAAACTCCTAACCGAGGATCACAAAAACCAAAGATTTGATGTGCGATGAAGTTCTTGACTCGTTATCACGAAGAAGGTGGCGGATTCTTGAGTCAGATCGTAACTGGAGACGAAACATGGGTTTCGCATATCACGCCCGAACGAAGCAACAGAGCATGGAATGGAGACACACACTTGCCTGTAAAGGAGAAGGCCAAACAGACTCTGTCCCGGCTCGGCGGGAGCTCATGTGGTTCGGATTCCACGTTAATCAGTAGGTCCACGTCTCATATAGCCTCTCTGCTGGACGGGACGTAAAACTCAAAAATCAATCAATCAATCAATCTGTTCCGGCGCAAAATCATGACGTCGGTGTTTTGGGATAGGCATGGTGATTTGTTGGTCGACTTCATGCAACGAGGAACCACTATCAATGCAGAACCATACTGCCAAACCCTGAGAAAGCTACGCAGAGCGATACAAAACAAAAGAAACTTCATGCTGACAAAGGGCATTGTCCTTCTCCATGACAATGCAAGACCTCACACTGCAGGTCAGACCCGCGATTTATTGGACAGTTTTGGCTGCAAAGTTGTAGACCACCCACCCTACAGTTCTGATCTTGCGCCTAGCGATTACCATCTGTTCCTCCACCTCAAACAACATCTCAGTGGCAACCGTTACAATGATGACGACGATGTGAAAACGGCAGTGAACTCTTGGTTATCGGAGCAGGCGGCGATGTTTTATGAAGAGGGTGTTTGGCAATTGGTTGAGAGGTATGATAAGAGTTTGAACAAACTTTGCAACTATGTCGAAAAATAGAGTAAAGTATGTACTTTCTGAAAACACATTTACTTTTTTGAAATAAACTTTCGTTGTGTACTTATGTTCAAACGGACCTTACTTAAAAAACATTCCTGGTATTTAAAATTTTATTCTATATTAACCATTTGTAAGGAGGTGAAAGGAATTTACAGTATTATAATTGTAGATTCGTGATAGGTATCATTCTGATTTGCAGAGTAAAGTATAGAACGCATTTACTACTATAAGATTGAGTGTAGAAACTAAAAAGTTGTTTTCGTTTCAAGCAGGAATAAACAAGTTTACAAAAGTAGAACACTGACAGCGTATAAAGCTCTGAGCAACTCAGTCAAAGAATTACTTGATCTATCTGCCATAGACGGACTTAAATACATTAAAACTTCTCCGTATGTAATATTCAGGTATGTACTTCTGTTTTGAATACATCATAAACTAAAATTATGCAACTCCCGATAACTTGAAACAAGTGTATTATATGTTGCTTTTAGGTTACCAGTAGTGTTATTAGCGTTAAAATATTGCATTATCTTCTTGTGATTTACATTCTAGGGAATTATCACATATGAATATAGTATAATATAGTGATATGCAATTTCAATAATAATCTAATTCTTTGTCTTTGAATAATTCCTCAAAGTACTTTAAATAACTCCTTGCGGGTATCTTGAAGTGGTCTTTGACAATAGTTTATAACCGCCTAAATATCAGTTTCAGACATATACATCTGTCCCTACCTCTACCTTCCGACCAAATGACTATTTTAATAATTAGTTTTCTACGAATACTTGGGACAAATACCTGAGAATTTGATACACAAACGTGAAATATTAAATAATCCAATTTTGCTCTAGGCTACACTAATTGAAATTCTGCTTTTTAATTCTTAACAGCGGGAGATGTCTTAAGTTTGGATCAAGGATATGTAATATAATTCAAGTATTTAGACAAATGTCTCAAGTACAAGCATGTAATCTTAGATAGATGGCTAAATTTCTATTTTGGTCCATTGCACATTTGCTAATGTTTTAATAATAATTTTAGAAAATTGCCTTAAACACTTAACAACTAACATCACGATACCCACAAGTCACATTCTGAGACTAAATTGTGCTTTCGCTAGGAAGTACAACACAACTTATTTCCACAGTTTCTCAGTTCAACGTTCTGAAACGCATTTGCATATGGTAGTAGTGAGGCTTTGGTCGCTCTATCTATCTATCTATCTATATATATATATATATATATATATATATATATATATATATATGTAAATCACACATGATTAAGGCAAAAGAATGCTGATGTAATAAAATGTGGAATGAGAGTACCCACCGAGAAAACTCTTGCATACGATGTTGTCCACCACAAATTTACTCGCTTGGAGATCGAATCAGTTTAAGCACTGCATAGTTTTGTATGTCATCGCCTGTATCCTGGTAGTATTGTTTGTGAAAAGTTCTTGTCGTCTTTCACTAAAAACTGATATCATCGAGTCTTCGATTCTCAGATATTGTATTTTAATCGCTGACATTTTATAAGGTGCACAAAATCGAGGATGACCAACGGAAAATAAATGAGAATGACACAGATCTACAATTAGGGTTCTGAATTTGGCCTACCAATCTGTTTACGTCATGCATTCCATTCATCTAAGAGGCTCATTTCTGTTTGAATAAGAAATTCAATCAATGTAATTGTCAGTACGAATGTGTCAAATTGAAATCATACTGTTTAGTTTCATTTTACTACTACCAAAATTAAAAGGTTACTGAAAGTATAGTTTAGTATCAGTTTCATATTAATAACTTTGTACAGTAACGGTGCAGCATAAAGTTCTAAAATTACAAAAACTGCATTTTCTCAAAAACTATTCCATGAGAAATTACACTGAATATTTTTGATCAGTTCAGTTAAACGTATTTGTTTACATGTATTATGCTTGGACATGTATTTCAATAAACGTTAATAATACCGCAATTTTAAAGTTTTCCCCAACCAGTGTTAGTTAAAAATAAGAAAATATTCGTATTTAATCCACTACTCATTAATATTGATTGCGATTTTTTACTTTTTAAGTTGTTCATATTTTATATTCAGTAACAAGTTACAAATAAATATAAATTCAATTTCTATTCAATTGTCCGAAACAAGTTATTTTTTATTACAGAATCTTGTGGCTCGCAGTTTTCGTGTCCCTTGCAACATTTGCAGTACTGACAGCAAGGATTCTTGGAGTAAAGTATTTCAATAGCTCCGTTGCATACGAAGTGGAAGTTGTGAATGCTACATCAAATATTACTATACCATCATTTGCTATTTGTTCCGACCGTATAACTTGGAGTGAAAAGTAAGATTATTTATTTAGATGGAGTTATAAATGAAACATCTTGATATTTATAAAAATAATTAAGGTATATTTTACTGTGCTGCCCACTATATTGAGTTATGATATTTTCAAAGTGTATATTTAAAATATATCACCAGAAATTGTTTATACAATATGTATAACTAATGTTCAACTCACATTTGAAGAAAATTCATTAAAGACAAAACATAATTCTAGAGGGACATTGAAGGAATGTGTCCTAGTTATTAATAATTTCAATGTCAATTCAAACTCTCATAAATTCCATTTAAATAATTCATTAACTTTTACTTAATTTCATTGAAGTATCAATTGTAGTATCATTGTCATATGTACGAAACGGGTGAACTCGTAATACCACTGCCACTGAAAAATTTACTTCAATATCTAGTATTGTTTTTAGAAAACCTTACTTCAATATCAAGCATTGATCTTCCAATATCCACGTAAGACACAAGAAAAGAAACTCTTACCCAAGCCAATATTTATTTCACATTTTATTCTAAATAATACTCACTTCAACCTTATGTTGTGAGAAACATGGTTGAAAAATTTTCTCACTTTTCTCTCTCTTCACAGAACTGTTTTATACTTTGATAAGGTCTCTTCTTCATAACTGCATCTAGATATAGTACCCTTGATCTTCCTCTTCCTGGTCTTCGTTCTCCCTTCCCTCTATCAATGCGGTGATCCAATCGGAGTGAGGCATAAGATAGCCAGGCATGTTATTTCTTCTTTTTCATGATCTGTCGTTCTTCATTAGGTTCTCTTAATGACTTCTTTCCTTTTCTTTTTGCCTGTGATATGTGCGTCAACACCACATTTCAAATGTTTCCAGCTTGGTTATTTCAGCTGTTCTCAATGTTCATGTCTCTGATCCGTAAAGCGCCATGTTCCATACTAGTCTTAGTAAATCGTTTTTGAACGTCGAAGGGCGTATTTCTTGAAGTTAGGAGTCTTTTTTTCGTGTTGAATGCTTGTTTAGCCTGTGCTATTCTGGAACTTAACGTCTTTTTCGCGTTTTTTAGTCCAAAGATATTAGATTCCGAGATAGTCGATCGTCCTAACTCGACTCAATAATATAGTGAAATACAAATCTCACAGTCTCTAGTTTGGATTTTTTTCAGTTAAAACATACCATTTTCTCTTTTTAACAAATTTTCGATGAAAAATAGATAAATATGTTATTTAAAAAAACATTGTTAATAAGATATATTTTTATTAATGAGTTTTAATATCTAGCTTTTAAGTAACTAATAAAAGCGTCTTGAATAATTAGGAATTTCTGTCCCAGAGATAGGAATTAATTGAGTTAATTATATCGTATATATTCTGAATACACCATTTGCTTGGTATTGGGTAAAAAATTACATTTACAAATTACCATTACCGATAGTCTGTAAACTATCTTCATATTGCATCAAATGATTTCCACATTACTATGAGCTTCAATTAAAATCATTCCCAAAGTTAAGGTCAAGAGAATCTGTGTAACTCGTTACACAGACATTACTGTACGTCTGTGTATATAGAGGATTTAAAATATCTCACGTAAGTTTCGAAGTGCTCACCAACGATTGCAAAGTGTTAAGAGAATCACATTTTACATAAGAATTCCTGAAATAGAAGTTATACTGATCATCCCTACCTGCAAAATAGCCCTGAAATATTATTCATTGACAAGTTTAACTTTCGTCTACTTACAGAAATTTTGTTTTTCAAATAGTAATTTCTCTTTAATTGAAATGCACCTTCACACAGAGAAAACAAATTGCAGTATTGATTTAAGCCTTCCTTTACGTTGACTGTCTAATATTTCTTATGAATTAAAATCCTAATCTGTAGATTATTAAATAAAATTTAAAATCAAAAATTAAAACTGAAAATTGGCAAGGAATTACATATGATTCAGTATCAAAATTTTGACTCTAAATGTTGTGTTACGTCAAAAATTACTTTTCAGGTCTTGTAGATTCTTGACATCAACATATCTTCCGTTTCCAATGACCTAGAACTGCTTCTTGACTTCCTTCCATAAAGTTTTTAAATTAAAGGATAGACAACACAATAGGTTATTACTGTAATAGTATCTAGGCCATAAATGAGCAGAAGAACGTCTAATCAGCATTATTATACTTGCTTCCTCAATAGTTGGCTCCTCTCTACTTAAAATCATTGAAGTTCTCAGCAATTCTTACTTCACAAAGATGAGTACAAAATACATGTTTGTATTCTTAAATGTGATCTTATTTAATCTTCTTTCACATCTAAATCCACGAGCTTAAATGTGTCTTATATTTTCCTTTCTATAGAAATATTGTACTTGTGTGAACTACATTATCTCTGAAAACCACATTTCTAAATGGTTCATCAATTTTTTTTTAAAAAAAAAGTCGTTATTCGTTTTCCAAACTTACAACTGCAATCTTTTCCTAAATAATATTATCTACAAAATATTATAATAATTTTAAATGGTGTGTTCTTGGTTTGGATACTAACTGTTTTATTCAAGCACAAGAGAAGTTATAGTATTCTAGTAAACAAAATTTTCAAAGTTCTAGTTAATCAAAAACTAGCATCATAGAATGAAAAACATGTCATCGAATGTCATCGAATTCTAATACAGTGTATAATTCTAGCCATTAAAGCAATCGGCTATTACCCACATAGCACATGCACGTAAATTGATGGTACATATTTCATACAAAATAATACATATGTGCATGAGTATTAATATGTGTCCTGAACACATATGCAATATGTGTTCACTTATACATATGCAGCACGGATATTGTATACGTACAGAATAATTTTACTTCAGCGCACGTAAGTTTTACAGTTATCTGTGTCTTCGCACAGCATGGTATACGTATGAAAGGAAGAAGTTGCACACATGTATCACATTTATAAATGAGCTAGAAATAAAAATGTTATTTGTGGACATTGCTGGCACTATGATCTTTTAAGCCAGTCATGTTTTGGGGGATAATTTCCCCTCTCTCATATACCAACCTGGGAAAGTTATGTTTTAATGTTGGCTGGATGTAGTAGCTAGGTATTTATAAACTTAAAAGTCCTCATTTGTAGGACATTTATGTATTACAGTATTTAAAAAGTATAACAATGTCCAGATTTTCTTAAGGTCTATCAAAATACGTAACTTAAGAGCTCAATTTTGTTATTGGAAAAGAAACAGAAATACATACAGAATTCATCTTTCGATTTTTTTTTAAATTTGAATCGACACTGATTTACATTCATGTGCAGTGTTATGACAGTAGCTAAAATAAGAATTGATAAAAAAAGTATATATATCGGTGTTTGAGAAGAAATTTATAATTATTTAAAATAACATTTCGAACCACTTATGCACCATTTTTTTTTCGATTACCTTCTGCCATTTTCTGACAACACTAGTAACGTCACTATACTTAGGTGGAAACTAGGGTTGTATCTTCTCAAACAAACGTGACTCGTAGTTATAATATGCCTGTTTTGAAAATAATTTAACAGCACTCAGTGATCCAAAAAGAGATCGAAATGATGAATCCCTTCAATGTATCAGAATCGAGCTGTGCTGAGAATGCATAAAAACCTCACAACTAAGTCATCTTACTTTCTGATGAATCGTTAAAAATGTATTTCGATTTTTATAGTATGTTCTAGCAAGTGTTTTTTTTTTAATTACTAGGTGCAATCACGCTAATTGTTGATAGTACAGGTCCTAGTCAAACGTTGTACCTAGGGAGATAGATCGAGACGCAAGATATCTATCCAATCCTACAAAATGCACAGCATAACCCTATGGTTGTCAGTGTGGCCTTTGCCACAGCCAATAAAGCTTCTCTCCAATTCGAACAAGGTCTTATAGCATCTTGCTCTCTTACGCTATCTACTTTCCATCACTTGTTTAGAATTGCACCGATTTCTTTACGTTTTTATACTGTTTTCAAATTAAGGTTTTGATAAGTAAATGTCAAATCATAACATGTAATACTCAAATGTCAATTTCTTTTCTACAGCCTGATTTTTCCAAATTCTATGGTGATGAATAACTAGGGCTTGTTGACGTCATACGGCTTTCATGTCAAATGGCATTAGTCTTTAACCACAGTAGTTCATATATCCTGAGATTTGGGACACTAGTATAATCTCATGTGCAAATAGATCAATAGTTTTAGAGTACGGGACAATTAGAAATTATTTATTTTTACACTCCTGAAGAAATTATGTATACTGTTTTGAAAGAAAGTATAGTATAATAACTTATAACTTTAAAGTATGCGATAACATTTTTCAAAATATAAAATTGTTTTATATTGTTTCTACTTAGATATAAATTTTGTGCACGTATATTTTACTTTTATTCAGCTAAGTGATAAGTAAAGTTACTTTCAGAAGCAAATTTATACAACAAAAAATCGAGAATGCATATTTTAGGTAAAATGTTTAAATTTCCAATAGACCAATCTTTCACCTAGAGTTAGATTTCAACTTGCACGAATACTAAATCACCTGCGAGTTAATATTACCTATGTTCCTGTAACACAAAAGTATAATAAAACAAACTACATACATGTAAAGAAATGTGTAAATTTTCATGAGCCTTAAGTAAACCTTCACTAATAATAATCTAGAACTAATAAAATGTGTTAATTGATTTTCATGTTCAAATTATATAATGTAATGTTTACTTTTGTCTAATTGTATACTTCAGCAAAACTATTACTGTTTCTTTGTTACTACACAATAAAAGTATGAGGCGAAGATGATTAGATAGTGACATAAGTGCCTTATATTTCAGGAACTGCACTTCGATTCTTCTGAAATGTTCTGTTAACGAAGAATGGATAGACTGTTGTACGTTGTTTGCTCCAATTAATTCGGATCTTCCCAATTGTTATATTTTCAACTCCCGGCAAGTCCAGTAAGTTTCAGAATTTTTCTTGGTAAGTAAACCAGCAGCTCAAATATATTTTCAGAGGAGCTGCAACAATTGAAGGTTTATATTTGAAGAAGTTTCTCTCATAATAATATTGCACCAATAGTTATCTACAGGATATGACGAGGAACGAAACTCTACCGGTAAACATTTATGCAACGTTAAAGACTAGATATCACCTTGACATCTTTCCGAGGCGAGATATATTCACTTCTTTTCTCGTAGGAGACTCTAACTAGAATTCTAAACTAATCAACATCAGCAGTAGCATTAGTGCATTATTGAAACGTTATTTGCCACATTTGTCAAGCTTGCATGTTCCATGGTCTTCCGGTAACCTCTTCGGATTCAAGTACAATATTTCTGTTTTGATATCGTTAATCAATTGTGGCCTCCTTCACGCCATCCACTCTCTTCTGCCAACTTACAACTTGCGCGTTTCTTATGATACAGTTCCATCTAGTTTTTTCCCTCTTCTCAATATCTAAAATTGTTCTTTTATAGCCCACCATTTTAGTTGTACCCCAAGGGTCAAACTAAGGACCACTAATATTTATTTCATACGTAAATGATCTTCCAGCAAAATTAAAATATTCTACATGTACAATATATGCTGATGATATTCAATGGCATATTTGAATGGAGTAACTATTTATAACTAAATGTAAAGAAATGTTATTATGTAAGGTTTGGAAATTATAAAAGAGTACAGAACTACAAGAATTATTTGACTAATGTTGAACTCGAAAAGAAACATCAAGTTAAAGACCTTGGCATTGTTTTTGATAGTAATATGTCGTTTAATGATAATGTTCAAATTATTATGGCAGAAGCTTATAAAAAGTAGGTTTCGTTACTGGAAACACAAGAAACTTTACAAATTTGGAGGCTATTAAAGTATTGTATTATAATCTTGTTAGAACTAAACTGGAGTATGAGTAATAATATGGTCACCGAATTACACTTTTTATCAGAGGCAAATAGAAAATATTCAGAAAAAATTTCGTTTCCTTTCTCATAAGAAATTCAATTTGTCATCGTATAGAATGGGAATTTGTTATAATGAAATGTAACAGGAATTTCAGATTATTCCGTTTCATAAAAGGCGCACATTACATGAGCAAATGTTTCTTTCTAAATTTATGAATTGAAACATTGAAAGTAGGGACATCTCAAAAACAATTTACTTTAATCCAGGTCAATGTAACTTAAGAACATGGAACTTTTTCGTAAATAAAATACTCATGACGAACCGTTATAAAAATTCACCACTGTTTAGAATATTAAGCAACTACAATGACATGGTAAGAAATCATGATTTGAACTTCAGTTTCAATGTAAACAAGTACAATATTATTATGAAAAAAGCTTTAAAGATATAAATTAATTCTAATACATAGCTGCAAATTTTTGAATCTATATGGAATTTAAATATGTAAATAGTGTGGAACGTATGTTTATGTGTGTGAAAATGTAGTATTTATATATAAACTATTTATCAAACAATGTATAAATGTTTGTATGTAAAATTGTATTTATATATTTATGAATATTATTTTTTCATATTCTTTTGTAAAATTCTTTATGTGTATATTATGTGTATTATTTTTTGTTTAAATATACGTTAAAAATGTAAACTAACTGTAGTAAAAGCTCCTATAATTGGGGATGATCGTCCCTGTTGGATGTTAAATAAATAAATAAATTATTAACATTCTCTCACACGTTCTTAGCTAAAACGAACTTATACTTTTAATTCTTCACCACCCAAATTTTGAAAGCTTTAACTTGTTTTTAATCATTTTTACGTAATATCTACTTTTCTGTCCCATACAGTGGGATACTCTACATTTACCATTTTATGATTCTTTTTCTCAACTCTTTGTTCAAGGTTCCATAAAACAGACTTTTCTGCCTCCTAAAGGCTTCTTTCCCGATTCCTATTCCTATTCTTGCTTTTTTCTCACGTTTGACTTCATACTATCACTGATATTAATATCAAGATATTGCCAGCTGATGACCTGTTCTATTTTCCGTCCTCCTATATTTGGCACCGAAGAAATATATTTTTTATATTTCGTTCGAATGGCCATTGATTTTGTCTTTCTAACAGTTACGCTTACTCCATATTCTTCACAACCCTTCCTCAAGTCTTCTAATTGTCTTTTCATATTCCTCCACAGGTGCAATATCATCAACATACCTATACCTATAATTATTCTACTTCTCTCTCTCTCTCTCGATCTCTATACCATGAGTAATGTGTCCCACTGGTCAAAAGGTTTTTCGAGCGAAGTCTAGACCCAAGGACTTCTGCACTCTCCTCTGGTAGATTTCAATCTCGAACAAGATCATTAAGTTCTGATTGTGTAAACGACTGTGAAATAGTCCTATCATAGTTGCTATCATTCTCGCATGGACCATCTTCTTCACAACTACTAGATGATGATAAAACATCCATAAAGGTTGGTGGATTTGGAATCTGTAGATTTTCAAAATGAGGAACGGGCCTAATTGCTGAAGCTATGTTATCCGGATACACAATACCCTTCTTGTTCTTTGTATTGTATCCTTTAACAATTATTGCACACGAATAACAGTCATAATGATGGTTTCGAGGCTCCCTTCACGTCATAGGTATTCCGAACTGCATTCCTTTCTTTTTACCGTTTGCTCAGCATCTTAGTGTCTCTACACACATTCTGCACACATTGCGAGGTGCCCACGATTTAGATTGATCGCCTAATTTGACACCAAAATAAATCAAGTACACTTTCTTTAAGAAACTTGTAATATGATGTTTCTCTTTGAGCACAGTGTAAATGTCACACATATAACAGAAAATATTGGGGTCATTCAAACATTTACGAGGTGTCATTTTCTAACAATTGAGTCATTGCACTAACCAGGAAGAAACAACACTACCAAAATAAGTACCAACACATTAAAATAGTTTTAAATTGCTAACTTGAGTCACCGCAAGTTATCCAAGAAGACACAACACTGCTGAGATAAGTACATTAAAACATTTTTTAACTAGTTTGCCACTACACATTAACTAGAACAAAACAAAACTGGCAAAGTAAGCACGACAGGAACTTCTTTTCAAATTAGCTAGTTTCAGTCGATGCCCATCAACCAGAAACACTAAACAGTGCTCAAATAAATACTTTTAATTTTTTCAGACCATCAAAGAACAACACAGCACTCGCAAAATAACTACTAGCTTTTATCCCAAGAATTTCATTTCCATCCTGGGATGGGCGGGCCGTAGAAGGTAACACCTTCTATGTGGTCAGAGATGTTTGGTACTTTCATTGATGTAGCTTTAATTTGTTAGAATGGAAGCAGGCTTTGTAACACTATGGACTAGATGGCGGTTGCAGGGAAGCATTAAGGTTATGTACAATGGATATGCAAATTGAGGTGGTAAATTTGGCTGTCTGGATTATAATGATCGTTGTCTGCAGGGTGTTCGTAGATAGGGAAAGGAGGGTCCAATGGTGGATAGGCATAGCGTGGTAATGCCGGAACTTAATCTAGGAGCTCATGGATAATTGGATGCGCCAAATCAATGCGTGTCCGGATATAGCGTTGACGCAGCTGGTAAAGATGTGCCAATATGGTTGGAAACTGCACATGACGATGTATTGCATCAGTTGGCGTATCGAGAGGAAGAGAGTAGGCCAGAGGGAATGCATGTCTTTCAAGAACTTTAAGGCGTTCATAGAAGGTCGAGGATGCTAACAACCAGGCGAGATGTGCGTATGCGATTGCTGGGCGTACAAAAACTTTAAACATTAGTAAGATAAGTTTAGCATTAAGACCCCATTTAGTGACTTTTAGGCTGTGTAATAAGTTGAATAACCTGCGGATATTTGTTTCAAGTTGTTTTGGATGGGGATTCTAGGTGAAATGTTTATCAAAGTTTTCACCCAGATATTTGAAGCTGTTTTGAAGCGGAATTGGAGAGTCCAACAGAGTTAAATGTAAACGTTCTGGATTTTGACTGTTACAGTATTTATGACGTTTGAGCTCAAACAAAGTCATTTAAGCCCTGCTTGAGTTTAGTTTGAGCTTCCATGTCAGACAACAGGTAATGCGTGTGTCGAGTGCAGGTTGTAGGAGTAGGTTAATGCGATAAACAGAAGATCCCAATGCTAAGAAAGCTGGATCGCCAGCAAATTGTAGTGCTTACAGTGGAAGCTGTGGTACAGGCATGTCTGCTACATATAGAATATATAGTAGAGGTGAAAGAACTGACCGTTGTGACACACCAGCATTGAGCTGAAAAGTGCGACACTTGGGAATGTTGATTTGAACGAAAGCCTGGCATTGATGGAGAAAATTAACTATTAATCGGACACAGCAGTGGAGAAGCATAGGTTTTAGTTTATAGACTAGGCCCTCATGCTAAACAGTATCGAACACTTGTTCAATGTCAAAGGAAATCAGAACGGAAGGTGAACGCCTATTAAAATGATTGACCAAAAGTGTAGTAAGTATGTGTAACTGATCAGTAGTGCTATAGGATGGGCGGAATCGAG
The DNA here is from genome assembly GCF_964235325.1 of Thermobia domestica. Taxonomy (NCBI): domain Eukaryota; kingdom Metazoa; phylum Arthropoda; class Insecta; order Zygentoma; family Lepismatidae; genus Thermobia; species Thermobia domestica. Next base: position 18,338,702 of record NC_137457.1, read on the forward strand.
TTTGAATAGTTGGCAGTGTGTTCATCACTTTGATGTAGGGATGAAGCTGTTTTATTAAAAGGCGTTCTAGGGTCTTGCTAATAGGTCGATAAGATGTCACATCGATTGTATCTTTACGAGGTTTTAGAAAGACCACAACTTTAACAAGCTTCCATTCAGTTGGAAAATACTTTGTAGATAAAATTACAGTGTACAAGGAAGCAAGTAACACGAGAAATGCCTCAGGAGCCTTGAGAACTTGATGATATGTAATAGAGTCTGCTCCCTGTGCTGTGCTGCGACGGCGTTGAAGAACAGCTGTAATATCGTCTGATGTTATCGGAGCGGTAAGTGGATTGGTGGGATAAAGCTGGTGGGTAAAATCAGGTTTAAATGATGGCTGTGTAAGAGCACCAAGTGTAAGATATGGTTGTCTGTGGGACAAGTGAACAACGGCGTAGTGTGTGCAGTGAAGACTCCTTCAAGATAGGTAGCGAAAGCAGTTGCCTTTTCTGCTTTTGAAGTTGGCACTTGGCCAGCACATACGATGGGATATTGTGGGTTCTGTTTCTGAAAGGTGAGACGTTTAAAGACATTCGAGAATTTAGTTGAATTTGTTTCTTGGCCCAAAGCATTACAAGAAATACGCTAATCTGGGTGTATGCGGACTACTATGTAGTTCTTAATCATACGCTGAAATTGGCGTTGTAAAAGAAGAAATCGGCGGTCATTTGTGTTACGAAATTCGGTTAAGTATTCGTGCGAGCGTCGGAGAAGTGCAAGAGCGTGTCCCGGTAAACGAGGTCTGGAGAGTTGGTTGACATATTTGGGAACTGGCTTGAGATACTATATCAGTCAGAGTATGAGAGAGGTGTTCAATAGATGCAACTGTTGTAAGAATGGGAGGAGTAGCCGCCAGAGATTCGGTAATGTATGTACTGTACTGATCCCAACGAGCTTTACCAAAATTATATCGTGGTGTGCGTCGTGCTGAGGATACGTTGGATTTCCACCCAAGGCAGAGGAGCGTAGTTCAGATCCCGTCCAAGACACAATATTTCTATCCATTTTCTCAATTCACAAAAGATTATCTGGAAGGATAAACTTCTTTTCTTTTCAATGTTTTTTTTTTTTTTCAGGAGAAATTTATTTTTGTTTTCATTCGCAATCTAAAGTAACACAACAAAATATTCACAGCTACAGCAAAAAATCTTTATGACACTGAATTCATCACATAAACCTTACTGAATGAAATGGGCAGCATCAAGGTAGCTTTTTTTCCTAATTTTAGCAGCAAAGTAGAAAAAATCCCTATTATTTGTGCACATCACAATATTAACAGAGTGAATAATTCGTAATTATACCGGATCTAAGAAATAACCATTTTCATTAAAAAATCATGTTAAATATAAGTGTCCAAAGGCTATTTTGTATGAACTATTCCAACATTGAATTGGCATCTACTTTTATTTCAGATGTGATTTGTTATTAATTCTGAGGTATGCACACGTTAGCAAAACATGTAATATATATATATATATATATATATATATATATATATATATATATATATATATATATTATAATGTTTAATGCAAAGAAGAAAACAGACTAAATAATGCACCAAATGAACTTGTAAAACATTAAACGAACGTGATTTATAAACCAAAGTAAATGTAACTCACTCTCTCATATTCTTATTATTATTATTATTATTATTATTATTATTATTATTATTATTATTTGGTTGCTATTGTTTCAAACTCCAATCCGCAATATAGATTTTTAAAGAATGTTTTGGGAAGGATATTTACGACTTCCTGAATATAATTTCAAATGCAATAACACGAGTAGGAGTTAGAAGTATACGTTATTGTTATTGTTGGCATTTTGTCATTTGTATGAGTTAAGACATCTATTACGTTCAGATGTTTTTAAACCGCCACAACTTTAATTCTTAACGAGGAACGGCTTTAGCTTAAATTATTACATACTTATATGACTGTTACATTCAAACCATGTTTATCTCTTTTGGAGTCAACATTTATGTTTACTTCTTTTTCGGTTCGAGAATTACGTGGTGAAAATTACGGTGCAATCAAAATTACCACTCCACGAATCAAGTCACGCAGATGAGAAAATATTGCGGAAAGTCGAAAAATATTACAATTTTTTGATGTCTTAATTTCTGAACGGATAAATATGTCTATCTCAACCAAAAAATATTTAAAACAATTTTCATTCCTGACCATTACCTAAACTTATCACAAATCACATATAAAATCACAATAGCACATTAGAAGACCTTTATAAATGTATTACAGAAAATATATATTCATGCTTTCTGTGAATGAATATTGTAAGGATCCCCACGTTGCCGTACCAGGTAATAACCACGTGTGAACTACATGTATTGATAATAAACACAAACAAACAGACGACGTTCCCGAAGAGGAGTCGATCACCATCGCCAACAGTCGGAAGGACGAGTACCCACGATGGAAGCCGACAAGACAGAATAAAAAGGACCTGCACACCTCGACCAACATAAATCTTCCCGGATTGATCACAACACCTAAAACCCCTCTCACGACGCTTGGTCACCGAGAGGTACCTATCCTTATACCCACGACGCATGGTCACCGGGTTCCTTTCCTCTTTCTCACGACGCACGGTCACCGAGAGAGAGATACCTAATCTACACCCCTCTCACGACGCTTGGTCACCGAGAGTACCTCACCTCAAAGCCCACGACGCTTGGTCACCGGGCTCCCATCTAATCTTACCTGATATTAGTGGAATTTCTTATTATTTGTGTACATAAAACTTTTGTAATAAAAAGGTGAAAGGAAAAGTCCAAATCCCGAGTACATTTATTGCTCTACCCGAGAAATCTTTACAATATCTTTCTGAGCATTTTCTAATATCGTTGTGATATCTTTCTAAGTCTGATTTTTTTTTAAATAAGCAAATGCTATTCTAGAGACAAGCTTGTTCTAGAATAATTTTCTTTAGGGGGATTTTTGTCTTAGCTGAATGAAAAACCTCAGGGGGATTTAGCCGTTCCAGAACGAAAAATCTTAGGGGGGATAATGTCCGTAACCCTTGCGGAATATTTACTTTAGATCAATGTTGTGTTTGCTTTGTCCTAAAGGATAATAATAATAATAATAATAATAATAATATAGTCTTTCGTTTTCCATACCTGATATTGTTTCAATCCTGTCTGTAGTCTTCCTTTCCTTCTTTTTGTTGACAATCTCAAATTATTCGACAATTTGTGTTTCCTATGTTTGGGTTGTGTGTCTATCTCTTTTTTATAGCAATCTATCCCGAAACAAGACAAGATCAGCTCTCTACACTATGCTCTTCAACCACAACCTTTACACCGAGCAAATTCGGAAACAGACTGAACGATATGATTTTAAAAACTTGTTCTTTCTTGATAGCGGGGGCGGGGCTGAAGAACAAGGAGTAGATTAAGCTCTGAGGTTACCCGGTCATGGAAGAGAAACGGAAGCCTGCTTTCTCCGGTTGCATTTTTCGAAGAGACATCTAACGGGAAAAAGCTGAACTTTGTAAACAATAATTACTACGAGAATGTGCACTCTTTAATTTAATTAGGATTTTCTCTGTAAATAGTAATTAATAAGTATAAGAAAATTATAGGTTGGGTAAAGATGAATCAAAGATTATGAAGGTGTTCACCTCAATTGCTAATTCTCATTAGTTTCTCTAAAAACCGGAGTCGAGTTTAGTGGTAGATCCTGATTTTCTTATGGGGAAATTAAAAAAAAATGTTACTATTTTTTTGCAAATTACACACACATACTTTATGAATACATCATGAACTTGAATAATATGGTTAGACAAATAAATCTACTTAACCATATCTCCAAATGAGCAGTATAGGACGTGACATCACGCAAAATTAAAATTAAAGTCTCATGTTAAATTAGTCCCATTTCTCACGGCATCCTCGCAAAGCTCCAGTTCACTCTTAAGACCAAAAATAAAATTTCTCATAATAAAGAATTGTTGAGGCTTTGTGAGGCAGAAACTTTAGTCATTTCGTACGTATTTCAATTAATGTGAATTGTGTAAAATAATTATATTTTCTTCTAAATAACTCTCATTCGTATCGCACGCTTCATTCTCTAGTTGTTGACTTTCACAGAGAAGATAATAAAACTCAGTAAACTCTCTATACTTACGTGCTCTGAAAATCAATTATATTATAATAATTTTTGATGACTAATCCTCAGTAAACGTGAATACAGATAGAAGCAAGTTTGCTGCCAAAACTACCCTCTTTGAGTTTTAAAAGCCCTGTGTGAGAGAGATTAAACAACCAATGTGACGTAACATTAAATTCGAACCACATGAACTGCTATAAGAATAACTCAATCACTACTTCGATTAAATGTTTATGATAGATGTTCATGGAGGAATGAAATTATTTAATTGATAATATTCGTATAAGGCATGTTTGACTCTTCTATTTTTTACCACATAGCTATATTACTCTCATGTTTATAAACTTGTAAAATATTGCCACATTTTCATTTTTATTTTAGAGCTGACAATTACATTTCTCACTTTGGAGTGAACATGAAAAAACGCTTTACACTTTCGTACTCTTTCCGTTGGAATGGACAAAATATCCAGGTAAACTTGCAGTGTTCTTACTCATTGTTCACTAATTTATGGTAATAATCTCAAAACATATTGTCAAATATAATAGAAATACATGTTCCCGCAAGTTTCCTTAGCTAGACATATTAGTAATTTGAAGTTGTATGAAATGAAACATACACATTTTTGGGATGAAATATAGAAGATGCATACATATATCCCGAAGGTCCTACAGATTAGACCTGAGATATATCTTACGTAGAACATCTCAAAGCAAAGAAAACGTTCTCAACATAATGAAATGTGAAGGAAAAATACATATTGAATTATCTAAAATAAATTATCTTGAAATTTATTTACCTGGAAAACTATCGAACTTACTACAAGTTTTAAGGACCTTTGCTATAAATGTCTTCTTTTCTCATAAACAATTCAATAACAAGTAATAATAGAACAATTACAGAAAAGAGATTTGTTCGTATTTTAAAAAGGTATTAAATAAACAAATATTTAGTTTCGTTTCCTTCCGTAGAGCGCAGATACAAGTCCTGTCAAATAGAAAAATGAAATGAAAATGAATTGAAATTTTTGAGTTTTACGTCCCACGTTTTTGCCGGTTAGGCTAAAGGAGACGGTGATGATGAGTAATGAATGAAATGGTGGAAATGAAGAAAGTGGGAGGAAACGGGAGAACCCCGAGAAAACCCACGCACACGATGTTTGTCCACCACAAAGTTCACTTGGAGGGACCAGGGTTTGAACCCCAGACCCCTAGCACCAGAGGTGAACGCTCTACCACTGAGCCACCGCGGCCCCTCCTGTCAAATAGAGTGCCATAAACTATGCAACAAACTTTTGTACTATAACCAAAATCTAGAAACATATGTTAATTCTATAATTTAATAATACTTATATAATCACTGTAATGGATTAATTGATACCAGTTTCTAATACTAGCTTGGTTTTTAGATTTAATTATTCATTTTCTTCATTAAGTTATTTACTGATGTTTATATAGTAAAAATGTGTTGTTTCACCAGTGAAAGTCATGAAAGCTAATTTACCGCTTTCTAAATTCTTTATTATGATTTAAAAGTAGGTCCATGTTTTCGTTGTTGTCCCCATGTGTGTAGTATCTTTCTTCTATTTACATGCGAGGAATAAATATTATTCAAAGGACCTATACAAATCACCACAACTTTATTTCAAGAAAATTCATTTCAAAATAATTGATAATAAATCTTATCTATGAATAAATAATAAACCGTACATTAGAGGAATTTTTAATAGGTAATTTAGTAACATGTTGCAAGCTGTTAGTCAATACTATTAAATTACAGCATATTTAAGCTATTGAGAGTATGAACTGTAAACTCAACCCTACGTGAAAATACAAAACACATTTTCGTTCTAAAATTGCCTTTAATACATGCATAATATAAAGAATAGCATTTAAAATAGTTCATTAGACTACGAGGTTCCACCCAGATTTTCGGGACTGGTGCTACCATCTGGAAAGCAGTAGTAGTAGAGCTTTGCATAGGTGGCAAGACTAGCATATCTGGTGAGTGAAAGTGCACAGTTTCATGCAGCTTGATTGATGTGACGAGTTTCCACGGTGCCTTTCATAATACTCTATGTGTGGTGTGTGGACATTTTGCAATGGAACCTGCAATGAACAGCATGTATGTGCCAAATTCTTTGCAAATCTCGGGGAAAGTGATACGAAAACTTTCGCAATTATTCAACAAGTGTTTGGGGAACTCAGTGTGAGTGTGTTTGAGTGGCATCCTTGGTTCAAGACCGGCCATACAGACATCGAAAACGATGCCCACACTGGAAAGTCCGTTAGCCGCACAACTCCAGACATTGTTCCAAATTTCAACAATTGGTTCGTGAGGATCAACGTCGAACCATTCACGATCTAGCTGGTGAAGTGGGAATTGGTTACGGGAAATGCCAACAAATTTTGACTGTTGAATTGCGCATGCATCGTGTCGCCACAAAATGTGTGCCAAAGATCTTGACTGCTGATCATAAAGCACAGCGTGTGCAAGTTTGCACGGAGCTTCGTCAGAGCACATCTGATGATTCAACCTTCTTGTCATTGAAAAGCAAGTTGAAAGTCGTAGGTTCGACACACTTTAAAGGATTCAAGAAACATCGCTGACGGTGCTTAACATCCAGAAAGAACAGGACTTCCAGGATACCTTTGCCAATGGCACAGTCGCTAGGACCGGTGTCATCGTGCGGGAGGAAACTACTTCGAGCGTGACGGCAGTCATTAGTCCAAAAGTACATTTTCCACCAGATGGCTGCACCAGTTCCGAATATTTTGGATAGCACCTCGTAGTACGGGATCCAAAATTGCTTCTTGACAGCAACGGTGAATTCTTGCTAAAGTATTAAAATCGAATATATATATATATATATATATATATATATATATATATATATATATATATATATATATATATATATGTATATGTATGTATGTATGTATGTATGCATATAGCACACACACACGCGTCTCTAAAGTTTACTTTTAAAGTTTGAGGGTTGATTCTGCATATGAAGAGAAACAATAAAATGTGTTGTGTAACAAAATTCGATGCGAGCATCTAAATCATTACTGATGTTCACAAGTGTGTAAAATTAGCTTTCAAATCAATTAGCGATAAGTGGATATAGCAATACAAGAACGTAAAAACGATGTTGTGCAATACTGTATTGTTCAACATATAAACACGAAACGTGAATCTGGTACTAAGAATAAGCTTTCAGCAGTTTTAGCAAGCTCAAAGCATCCTTACAAGACATATCTTAAGAACACAATATTCTACAAGTACAGATAGTAATTTATATTTTCAAACACAACGTGCTTACTTTAAATCTATCAACAAGATTAGGAAATCCTAATGCATCGAGCAAATTGATTTAGTAAGCAAGCATTCTAACATGTATGGATTATCTGTAAAGAGGGAGGTTCGCTCTGTTTTATCTTCCACCAAGTATACGCATGCACAAGTGTCGTATCCTTGACACTGCTATGCATACATAATTCGTTTTACAATACTATTATATAGTTAATAATGCATGGTTATGCAAGTTATAATTATTGTTTTTATAAGCATTAAAAATTAACAATATATTTGCTTTTCACACTCTTTCTAATTCCTGTTATAATGAAAATTTATTATAGTACTTACACTAACAAAATATGACTTTACGACATTAATTTTGTCCTCGTTGAAAACTAATTTTGAACTGTTTTCTTTTATTGCAGCAACAACCCATCTTGTTCTTTTATGGTAGTTGACTTTTCAGTGCAATGTTAAGAGGGACGCAAACAATAAGCTTGAAACAATATTATACAACGTATATTAGTGAAGAGAGAGGGAGAGAGAAGTGAATTGGTTGCTTTCATGTTTAATGTCCCTTTCACAATCGAGGATGTATAAGACAGATTTGCAACCTACGGTGTGACTGGAACGATATCAGTTCGAACTGGGTATAGAATCGGACCTTCCACACTATATACTAACCATACAACTATGACACAGCTCAGAGAGAGAAAAAATAGATAAGAGAAAATCGTGTTTGTTAGACTTAACATCAGACGCCAACAATACTCCCCTTGTGTAAAACGATGTTTTATGGTCACTAGTTCCTACTAGGTCTGTCTTGGTCATCGAGTGACCTCCACATTGTTCGGAGCCCCTGGTTCTGACTGCCGCTGGGTCTTTCGGGTCATGGATCGCAAAGTTAAAGTACAGAACAAAAATAAACGACCAAAAATACCATTAAAAGTAATGACGTTTTTGGTCGTTTATTCTTGTCCTGTACTATAGTCACCCATTCTCTCGTTATGTCGACATTATAAGGAAGTGTGATTCTAGAGTGTTTTTGTGGGATGACCATTTTCAGATGAACAAGCAGTCTTCGTAATTAATTGTGAAAGATTGTAAGAATATTTACGGTGAAAGAGGTACTGTGCATTATAACATACCCCCGACTGGTGACATGAGTTTTTGAAATATAGAAAAGACAGTGTGTAGAAAGGTCGTGTTTGCAACATTTTTGAAATGAATTACTTAACAAACACACAAGAGAAATTAGCGATCAAAATAGTAAAATAAACAAGCAATAGAAAATATGAATATATATTTTAATTCTGATAGATAATACGATGATTCAAGCCAACCAATGAGTTGATAACACGTTTACTGTTGGCTTAAACTTTGTTCTAATCTGTGAATTTTAAGGAAAATAATTTTCATGTGCCCTAGATAGATTATTATTCTAATTCTAGGTTTAGTTGAAACAAAGGCTTATTTAGTTTACCTTTGCAGCATATCCTGGAAATCGCAATGTACCGTTTTAGCTCATATCGTCTTCTCCATTATTCCTTCTGAACTAAGATTATTAAAACGTTTTGCATATTCTTAGATTAGTTTACAGAAATAAGCCCTGAAAGTTTCATATTATGATGTGACAGTTATGTATTTTCCCTACTTACATTCAATTTATATTAATTGTTTCAACCTGGCACTAATTAATTTTCATTGTCAACGCTGAAATATAAAACAACCGATTATCTTTCATTCTATTTTCATTTCTAATTGCTATTTTTATTTGTAGAGTGTAGCACTGTCAAATTATGAAGTTCCTATGAAGAATGGCTTTGCATCCTCACTTACATTCACGTCGGAGAGGGTATCGCAGGCACATCGCCTCAGTGTCTACATTCAAGACGAAATCGCAGATGAAGATGTTCGCAACCTTCCTGTCTCTTCTCGCAACTGTAGATTTCCAAATGAAAATGAAGGAATGTGGGCATTCCCATACTACAGTTATTCTGCATGTATGACACAATGCAAGGTTGAATACAAAATGAGACTCTGTAATTGTACAGACAGACTTGTCGGAAACAGTATAGGTAAGTACCTAGAAACGAAAACATTGTTACATTTTGCAGGGTGCATCATAGGTGCACTATTTCTTTCTGTAGGAAGTCACAGGTAAAATAAATGTACTCTGTGTATTATTTAGATACTTTCCAATTAAATTAAAACATATGTAGAAAGTGCCTCTTACAAGGTTAGAAATATATTGGAAATCATTTCTAAGGTCGTTAGCGTTCACAAATCAAATATTGCTTCATTCAGCTTGCATTATATTACTCATTTCTGTAAAAGAATAAGGAGGCAGAAATGTGACCAGGATTAGTGTCTCCAAAACAGACAACAATGTTTCACTACCTTAGATAAGATGAGTCAGAAGAGTTAACCAACTTCATCGAGATGCTTTACAAACCACACCAACAGTGTTCCAGGTTTGCAAAACGGTGCATAATCATGCTGAAATTTAGCGGTATTACCTGGAAACAACATCTGGACCATTAGATGTACAACCGGAAAATGTCAGCATAGAGCCCACTGCAAACCAGGATATTGCAGCCAATAGCATAATAGAGTCGATGTCGTCTTTAGAGGTTGAGCGATAATAGTGAGGATCATAAGATTTCTAGGAGGCGGAGACTATACACAGAGAAAACTTGTGATTTTAGGTGTGATGATCAATTACTCGTCCGACCATACTACAAATTTCCAATCATCAGTTGTTCAAGTTGCATGTTCTTGTCATGGTGTGAGGTTATGATGTTGTAGAGGGTCAGTATCCATTATAAGCAGTTCCCCTCCCTGACTCTAACCCCGTACATACATGTCCTATAACTTGCGTTGGACTGTGATTGTCAACACAGACTATAGAAAATGTTTCAATTCCACTGTCACGTGCACTGCAAGTTTAAGCAAGTTTTCTTAAAAATAGTATAAGCTTAATCTTGATAAATGGGAAAGAATAGTAACAACACTTCTTCTCCTAATGTGAAATTTATCACCCTGTCTTTATAAAAGAATTAATTCTGTAAATGTCCAATTGATATTCCTTTAATATATTAATGAAATATTCCCTTGTTTAAATAAAGTATCCATCTCTCTGAAGGAAAGGGTGTTTCTGCCAATTGGTGAGCTTAGTTTAGGGAAGTTACAATCTAATTATAAGTCTGAGCATGCTACTGATTTGTAAGAATTGAAAGAAGACACATAGGTATCCATACAAAACAGAGTATATTGGACTGTTCCCATAAATAAACATCACTGCTCATATAAAGAAATTAAAGCTTAGACAAATTTATTGAGTAAATGTGCCTTCAATGAAATGCTGACTGTTGCCCTGAGAAAAGCTTTACCAATTCCACTTTTTTATTTGTTTAATTTATAAAAGTTTTGCGAAGCTATGCGACTTCAATATCGCTGAAGAGCCTTCCAAATAACTTCAGTATTCGTTGGCATATCTTTAAGGACTATATAGTGTCAATTTCATCTTACAAGAGGTCGATGGGTGACAAATCTAGTAACGGTTTTGACTATTCTATTTGTTGGTGATGTACATCTTTTTTGGTGGCACACGTCTTCAGAATAATTACTCTATATGTTGGGAGAATGTTTTGGATGGTAATCGTCTTGTAGTACAAAGGTCCTGCTCCGATTCCAAGTTCCTCATGGAATTACATGCCTCACTTAAAAGTTGTGAAGCACGTTTTTGTCCATTATTCCATCAATGTGAACTAAACTATCAATTTAGTAGTGTGTAAAGCATCTCGGAACACAGACGTTACCTTCTTCGTGCCTTACTTTAGGTATTACACAATCACAATGTTAGTATTTTTTGAACGACGGTGCAAACACATCTATCATTGAAAGCTGAAAAGTTGCAATTTAGATGTGTTGGTTCAGAGTGCCCTTTTCGACTTTTCATCATTCCACTCTTGATATTATTTTCTTAACCCAGTAGTATCATTTTCTAATCCCTGTTCACTTCCTTGTTTGACGGAGTTGTTTCTTTACCGCAAACCTACACGCATGATTATAAATCTGAAGGAGCAGGAGCCGCTGTCCTAAGTGATACCAAATGGAAATGGTTCTTTCATAATTCTATTGTTTGTTTTGGAGCGGTTAACCTGTGTTCCGTTTACTTGTTTTTGCACTGAATTTGTATTTAAAATAAGTTGCTTTTTAACTATCAGTGAGCTCGTGTGTAATATTTACACCACTTTCTGACTATCTTTCAAGAGTCCCATATATTGCTCTTCCTAATCATTGAGTAATTTTTCGAAGAGTACGTGCTTGGAAACATGCTTTGATTCTTACTTAACAGTTTCTCTAACGTATTTTACAGTATTTGCTTGTTCGTTACACTATTCAATTGGTTCAAGCCAATGAAAACAGAAAATCTCTTTCCATAGATTATCACCCAATTTTTAAAATATGGTAACACAATTGAATATCACATACACATCTGTGAGTTGCAGTAAAGAGACAACTACCGATAAGGGTTCATACACACATAACTGGGTGCATTGTAATGATACATCATCAAAGAAATCGTGACGTTAGTTGTCTGTTCACTAGTAATCTCTTACTTGCCAAGGGGTTTTCCTGAATTAATCTCTCTCGATGTCCACAAGACCTTGAATTTTCATATCGTTATATGAACAAAAAGATATTTTAAAGAACGACTCGAATAAACATAGTTTTGTGGAAACGTTTCTTTTATTTTCAAAAATTCTGAAAAATCAATAGAGTGCTCAATTTTTTGACAACTATAAATCTACTATATATCTATTTATCTATCTATACATGACATCCATCGTGGCTTCGTGGATAGCGTAGGTGCTTTAGATGCCGATATATGGGTTTGATTCCCGGCTCATGTGATTCGAACTCCACCTTAAGCTATACATCCACGTCTGATATAGCCTACCTGCTGAACTAGACGCTAATCTGAAATATAACTAATATATAACGTATGTTTGATCAATATAAGCACACAAGAAAAACATGTAATTTGTGATGCCAGAGAGGCTTTATCTGAATCCAGTTACACGAAACCAGGGAATACAATTTCACTGTAAAGAGACAATTACCGATAAGGATTCATACACACATAACTGGGTGCACTGTAACGATACATCATCAAAGAAATCGTGACGTTAGTTGTCTGTTCACTAGTAATCTCTTACTTGCAAGGGGATTTCCTGAATTAATCTCTCTCGATGTCTACAAGACCTTGAATTTTCATACCGTTATACGAACAACGTTATTTTAAAGAACGACTTGAATAAACATAGTTTTGTATGGAAACGTTTCTTTTATTTTCAAAAATTCTGAAAAATCAATAGAGTGCTCAAACTTTTGACAACTATATATCTACTATCTATCTATTTATCTATCTATACATGACATCCATCGTGGCTTTCTGGATAGCGTAGGTGTTTTAGGTGCCGATACATTGTTTCGATTCCCGGCTCATGTGGTTTGAACTCTACCTTAACTCCTTCAGTGTGGGTGGCGAGTTAACTCTTGTCTTCAAAACGCACCTGCTGTGCGGATGGCGTATATATATGCTTTCATTTTGCTTTGGCTATTTTGTATTGCGTATAGCGAATATACTTGCCCATAGTATGAGTAATGTTATCCCTACAATATTTAGCGAGCTTGCGCTCAGCTGGTTTCAATTGTTGCTTAATTAAAAGAAGAAGAGGAAAACAAAAGAAATTAAAATAGAGTTTGGGCTTCGTCAAATATAGTTTTCATTCTTTGTTTTGTTTGAGAGCAGACAGTACAGTAATGGCTTCAAAACGATATATCAACGATGCTGACATCGAGGAAGAGTTATCAATTAGTGATTCTGATGTAAGTGATTTTGAAACAGATTTAGAATCAACAGCCAAAGTTCTCAAAAAAAAACTACACTTTTTAAAGCGGTTCGCAACTGAAAATTACGCACTGAAGGGATTAATCTATACATCCACGTCTGATATAGCCTACTTGCTGAACTAGACGCTAATCTGAAATATAACTAATATATAACGTATGTTCGATCAATACACAAGAAAAACGTAATTTGTGTTGCCAGAGAGGCTTTATCTGAACCCAGTTACACGAAACCAGGGAATACAATTTCACAAAGACAAGGTAATATATCACAGTAGAAGACCTTCTAGACCTACCTTGAGCACCGTTTTCTTCCTGCCAGCAAACGTGCACTTGCTAAAAGTAGCATGGTGTTCGTTAAGCATCTTTAGATCCGCTGAACGAAGATGGTGTACGATTTAAGGTCTCCAAATGCTATTAATAGAAAAGTTGGGTAAAAATTTCCAGAAATCTTACATTGGACGAGACTGCGGAATATTAGTCGGGTTCATCTATTTAGATATAAGTGGCATATGATTTCTTGAAATAAACACTTGGACTGGTGGTTTCGTTGCAAAAATGGTAGTATATTTTGCATACATTCCTTAGAGTATGGATCACTGATGATGACATTGTTACTTCGACTGAAGAATGAAGATGAGAAACCCCGTTCGTAACCAGTAAATTACACCAAGACTTCTAAGCTGGAACATATTTTACCTTGAAGGGGGTCTTGTGTTTATGATTACATTTCTTGAAGTTAAAGAGACTTTGTCGAACCGATGATATTTCTTCTTTGAAAATGCCGACTTAAACTTGTGGTACTCTTTCTTTTACCACTTGCCCTTGCATCTTAGTTTAATCTGGAGCCTTTCTCTCAAACAAACTTCGATAACGGTCTTTCTGTTTAAAGTTTTCTGCATAGCGAAACCTACACAGTTTAATATGACTGCAGCATTCCTCAAACTACGACACATCTATAGTCATCTTTATAAGTTATATAAATTTTTACCATTTAATACAATATAGTTGTACCTTGTAATTATTCCATACACTGTTTGTGTGGGTTTGTACATGTGCATGTCTTTTACTGTGCTTACAAAATACTGAACAGTCGATAGTGTATCCCTCTGTGACACTTTCAGGTAATCGTTGATATCACGTGACCTAAACTACTGTCCACTTTCTTATATTTCCAACCACTAACACCTTACGCACATGTGTAGTTAGTTCAACTGTAGAACAAGCAAAACAATTTCCTCTCGGCGCACAATAGCAGACACTGACATGACTGTCCATTCGCTGCTTTATGAATCTGATTCAAAGTATCAAGATACTCATATATATATATATATATATATATATATATATATATATATATATATATATATATATATATATTGTTAAGATTATTAGGTTATTTATTTATTTCAACTGTTTTTATATTAGTAGTACTGGACGTTTTATCTGATACAGACACCATGTCTTGGAGGCCATTTTGAATACGATCACCGATGTGAAACTTCTTTTGCTACAGCCCTGTTTGCTGTTCTAAGATCTATCGAACGAGTATACTCAATTCATCTTTCCATTTAAAATATTAAAGTTGGGCCCTGGAGCCCATGAATTATTGCTCTGGGGGCACCGGACGGCGTGTAGGGGTGATTTCTGACACCTAGATAAGACGGAAAGTATTGCCCAACCAAGGTACACAAATGTCTTCGTTTTGGAGTTATAGGCTGTAGAAAACATGAAAATTGAAGTTTAAAAGTCCATAGCTTCAAAACTATGTTACCTAGTTTTGTACCGTACTCGGGTCAAGACTTCACTTAGGAACTAATATGTGCGCTATCAAAAGTGAGAAAGTTTGGCTATGGACATATAATTTAAAGTACTCTCTAAGTGCCATTCTAAGAATTGTTACGAAAGTACCGCAGGATTCAGAAACATGGATATTTGAGTAGGAGACACACTAGTTCCTAAGTAAAGTCTTGACCCTACAACTTTAGGCATAATAGTAGGAAACAAAACTCGAAATAATAATTCAGAAAACACAGAATTTCAATTTTGGTTCTAAAGTTTTATTCTTTCTAATTCCGCAGTTGATTCATGAGACGTAAGCATAGATCATTGTACTTTGTTGTGTAGAAAAGAAATATCCTTGATATTGATGCTTTTCCTACGACCAAATCAATTCCATACTACTCATCCTTGTATTACTATCAGAGATTGTAATATTCAAAATTGTCACAAAATTAAACTCTGTTAATATTTAAACACGAAATAAGAAACATATATTTAAATACGTTAATTTTACTTTTCCAGACCACCAAATACTGTGTGACAGACATGGAATGGAATGCATTGAAAAGATACAAGGTATAGTTCTATGAATTATAATGCTGTCTGCATTTAATAGACATAAAATTAGTCTTACTGTTAGTTTATATTTATAAGTTTGATAATATTTTCAATTTTTATAAAAAAATGTTTCTGTTATCTATAATCTTTCTGTCATCTATATTCTCATATACTTGATCCTATTATTTCATTATATGAAGCACCAATTTAAATTCGTAGTTACATATGTATGCTAGCAACATAAAATGTTTTTGTACATATTTTCTATGGAATATATCTGTTTAGTTTCGAAAACAAATTAGAGGAACAAAGCAAACTAATCTGGTCTCTTCGAAATTAATGAAAGTTTGTACTTGTTTTCAAGGAATTTGATCCGTAATTTTTGTAAATGTTTTGTAAATTAGAAATAAGATAAGCTAAAAATTATATTACACATGTTTATAATTCAATCATAGAAAAGGAGGAGCGGGTGGCTCAGTGGTAGAGCGTTCACCTACGGTGCTTCGAGTCCCTGGTTCGATCCCAGCTGGCGCCGTGTGGACTTTGTGGTGGACAAACACCGTGCTCGTGGATTTTCTCGGGGTTCTCCCGTTTCCTCCCACGTTCTTCATTTCCTTCATTTCTCATAATCACCCTCTTCTTTAGCCTAACCGGCATATTCGTAGGACGTAAAACTTAAAGGTATCATTTCATTTTTTTCAATCATAGAAAATAAAGAAAAATTAACGAAATACATTCAGGAAGATAAGTTTCAGTTCAAATGAAAACGTTTCGTGAAGCTGTAGTAAATTGATAAAGATATATTAAATATTAGACGGGTAGCCCCCAACATATTATATATATCACAACAACAACAGTGGCAAATTTGCGGAAAGCATATATTGTTGAGTGTTCACTGGGGTGTGATAGTTGTACATTTACAATCACATAGAAGTCCTTTCTCTACCATACAAAACTCTTTTTTTTTCCTGTGAGTAAAATTATTGTGTTGAAGTTCGACGTTTTCTTCTAAACGCAAGAAATCATGTTGAATTTCGAGGACATACGCCTTACTCCAATATCTATTTTTATAGTTTTATACTAATAGCATATCAGATTCAGTACACAGTTTGTAATTGGGAATAACCTAGTATTAGTTTGTTTGTGGTTTTATTATTAGCTATTGATCAGCAAATTGGCAGGCATGTTCGAAACTTTTGTGTAATATATACTTATGTTACTTGTACATTTGGTGGGTGTAATGTCGTTTTAATCTGTGAACATTTCTTATCATTTTTTTGTTCTGAGAAGGATGTGCATGGGTTCAGCGTTGGCCAATTGAGGCGAATCCCAAGCCCAGTTTGAGCCTCACTCCCAAAATAACTATGTGCCAATAAGATAGTTTAAGTAAATGAAGCGTAAAATTTATTTATAAAAAAAATACAGAATAAGAACATCTAAAGCCATTTCACTCCATACTGCGAAATATGCCTAGGTGGCACTTACGAGTAAGACTTCCCAAGTGTTACACTAAGATTTGAATAAAATTTGGCACGTAAGTACTACTCATAAAATTAAAGAATACGTATTTTTTATTCTCTGCGAACAAACGGTTTAAGGGGGAAAAACTTCCACCAAATATTTTGATAGTTGATGCCCGAAAGGCAAAAAGAAGTAGACCGAAGTGAATGAAATTGTGCACAGGTACCCTAGACATAAAATGAGTGAATACGGGTTTCATATTTTCCTGAAAAAAGAGAAATGCTTGGGAGGGACACAGATACCTCCAAAACTTTGATCGAGTAATACCAAAAGTGCTAATAACAGTATGTCAGAAGTGCTTAAATTTACATGAAGAATTGGAACAAAACTTTGTGTATTGACAATAAGCAAAAAGTAAACACATATTTTTTATTTAATGCGGAAAACTGTTTTATGGGGCAATAGCCCAACCCAAAAAGTTTGAAATTTGACGCCCAAAAGGCAAGACGAAGTGCACCAAATTGAATGAAATTTTGCACAGATAACATACACGAAAATTGAGGTAATTAGATTTCGCATTTCCCTTGAAGAAAGCTTTCGAGTGGGGCACGGACCTTCTAAACTGTTGAATATGATATATCAAAAGTACAAATAAGTATACATCAGAAGGTCCTAAGAAGTGTGGAGAATTGCAAAGAAACTTTGTATAGGGAATATTTGCTAAACAATAAATAAAACGTGTTTTAATTTCCGTCTTGGGACCTAGGACTCATTCAAAAAAATAAATATTACCGTAATAACGCAGGAAGGAGTGGACTGAAACAAATGAAATTGTGTGTAGATATTGTACAAACACCTATATAAAACAAGGACTCTCTTATTTCTCAAGTGTATCGATCTTTGTTGCTGCAAATTTGGCACATTAACAGCAAACAGGTAAACAGTCGACACGTGTTTTTGTTTATGCAGAAAAGCATTGTAAGGGTTAAAGGTGACTCCTGAAATACTATAAAAGGCGATATACTGTTTGTGCTTGTTGTTTATATGTCAAATTTAAAGAAATCGGATGCAGACACTTGTGAAACAAGAAAGGCCGTATTTTACATATCCAATATCTACATACAATTTCATTCGCTTCGGTCCACTCCTTCCGACATTCAAGGTCTTGGTCTACTCAACAGTTTTTTTTTTTCTTTTCAGGGAAATACCAAACACGTATTTTCTCGTCTTACCTCTACAATATTTGTGCACAATCTCATTCACTTCGGTGCACTTCTTCTTGCCTTTCGGGCGTCAAATTCCAAAACTCTAGATGGCAGATTTTGCCCCTAGAACAGTCTTTCCGTAAAAAATAAAAAACGTGTGCGTTTATTTTTTTCTTATTCTCAATGCACAAAATTTTGTTCCAATTCTGCATGTAAATTTAGGCACTTATGGCGTACTTTTATGAGCACTTTTGATATTTCGTGATCGAAGGTTTGGAGGCGTCCGCACCCAGCGAACCTTTTTTTTTCACGAAAATACGGCACGCATATTCCCACATTTTTGTCTACAATATCTCTGCACAATTTAATTCACTTTGGTCCACTTCTTCTTGCTTTTCGGGCATCTACTTTCAAAGGTTTGAGTAGGGACTTTCGCCCTTAAAACCTTTTTTCCGCATAAAATAAAAAAAACATATTCGTTTATTTTTTGCCTTTTCTCCCTACACAAAGTTTTGTTGCTGTTATTCATGACCTTTAAGTACATCTGACATACAGTTATTAGCACTTTTCATATTTTGTGATCAAAAGTTTGGCGATGTCCATGCTCCACCTAACAGTTTTTTTTTTTCAAGAAAATACGAAACATGTAGTCCCTCATTTAATGGCTACAATATCTCTGCACACTTTCACTCACTTCAGTCAAATTCTTCTTCCCTTTCGGGCCCCAACCTTCAAATTCTTGGATGGGGGCTTTTGTCCTCTAAAAACGTTTATCCGCCGAAAATAAAAAAACACGTATTTGTTTGTTTGTTTCTTTTTGCGTATTGTATGTACGCAAAGTTTCTTTGCAATTTTTTATGTCCTGTATACACATCTGACATACTGTTACTAGCACTTCTGGTATTTCATGATCAAAGGTTTGGAGAGTCCGTGCCCCATGTAACCGTTTTTTTTTCAGAGAAACATGAAACACGTATTCCCTCATTTTACGTCTGATATACTGTGCACAATCTTGTTCACTTCGGTCTACTTGTTTTGCCGTTCGTTCGTCAACTTTCAAAACTTTTGGTGGGGGATTTTGCCCCGTTTTCCCGTAGAAAATAAAACAACGTGTTCTTTTGTTTTATGTGTAGTATCTACGTGCCAAATGTTATCAAAATTGGAGTGTTATACTTGTTAAGTGTTACTTGTTAGTCAGCTGTATCATTAAGACTTTCAATGTTTCATGTTCCAGTTTTTCAGTACACTCTTACTTTGTTCACTATCTTGTCTGGATATTTTCTTTTGCCCCGTAAAATCTCTATCTGAATTCGTTCCTACGAGATTATTCTTTTCCGAATTATGATTTTTTTAAGTTTCATATATCAATTGCGTTTCACAGGCCTTAAATAATCTTTTTAGGAAAAAATATGAGCAGAGTTGGGTTTGGTGTCAGAGGTACGTACTAGAAGATAGTTGTCAGTATAGAAAACCAAAGTAATTCCAATGCTATCAGGTAGTCATATTTGCTGAGTCCACGCCAAGTGCTAAATGTACCTTTTTGACTGTTTTGAGTGTTTGAAAATATATTTTGGTTCTTGTTCTGCTCCATCCAAAAAAAATGATTATATAAAATCAGCGTTTTAGAAACGAAAGAGAAAAACAAAAAAAATCATTGCAGTTGAAATATTTGCGATAAAACTAAAACGAATCTTACGGTGCAATAGCTCTAAAGGTCCAGGCCTTTTATCAATTTTTTGCGGGGGGCTCACAGTTGCACACCAGTATTCTCATCCACTTTATGCAGCCTTCTTGACCGGTTTGTCTCCGATACTCATTTTCAGAGGCTGAGTCGATGTCTGTGGCTTACGACCTGAGGTAAAATGTCCCTTCTACACAGACTGGGAATCGAAACCGGATCGCGGAATGGCAGTCGGTCACTCCACGAAAGTACAGGTCAGGCTCGAAATGTTGACACTGCTTAGAATATTGCTCATATTATAACAAGCTCAAAAGACAAGTGTCTTCTTTTCTAGATAGTTCACATCTTTTCATATACTGCTCAATATTAGAACTTAACTATAACACGCATTTTTTTTTTTAAATTAAACAACTGATTGTGTTATATTGTGTTGTACTATATTAAGTTTATTTACTTTTAATAAATTACTGAGGGAGAATGTTAGGTTACCTTTCCAAATTCTGCTATGAGTATTGAAGGAAATAAAACGACATTATACCCGTTCAATGTAATATTTATGTCACACCCCATAGAGAAACTTATTGAAGAGAATTTCCTAAAACTTTACAAAACCATCAAAGATCGGCTTCTCATTACGCGCTGAAAGAGGCAACACAATCCCAAAAAAAAAAAAAAAAAAAAAAAAAAAAACAGAATTTCTTGGATGCTTCCGGCTTAAAACAGGAAATGTTTCATCTATTATTTCCAGTGTATATAGCTAGGTATAAGAGTATGACAATCAGTATATAAAAATAAATTGTTTATTGAATCAATTTTATTTTAAAAATATATGGATGCATATAAAATCCTTGATCAATTAAAACTTACATTCAACAGAAAGCTTTATATATATGGGGAAGTTCCTGTGTTCAAAACTTCTAAATATTAATATTATTTTAGATCAATTAGATCTTATTAACACAGTAGAAGAGGGAACCAATGGTATCTTCTGTAAGTGCCCATTATCATGTCTGCAAAAGGATATTGTAATCATCAGAAGCAGAAGGTAAGTTCATTTCAGTTAACTAAAATGTTGAGTAACACTAATATAACTAAGCTTAGTAATTATTGAATAGAATGGAATTATTACGTGGTAAAAATAACTTTCTAAAGATAGCATCTATACACAAAATGTCTTTGTGGGGCCGCGGTGGCTCAGTGGTAGAGCGTTCACCTCTGGTGCTAGGGGTCTCGGGTTCAAACCCTGCTCCCGCCAAGTGAACTTTGTGGTGGACAAACACCGTGTGCGTGGGTTTTCTCGGGGCTCTCCCGTTTCCTCCCATTTTCTTCATTCCACCATTTCATTCATTACTCATTATCACCGTCTCCTTTAGCCTAACCGGCATAACCGTGGGACGTAAGACTCAAAATTTCATTTCACAAAATGTCTTTGAAGTAAAACACTTTTATTATCATTTATATAAAATGTTTAGGAAATAGTTTCAGGAAAATTTTAAATCTCTTGACAGATGATGATTTTATAACTTAATACAAACAGAATTAACTCTCTGTATGTCTTGTTTAATACAACAGAAACTACATTAACTTTAAATTGAAAAGCAACAATTCAACCAAATGCTCTTCTCTTTCCCTAAGAGAATGCAGTTCAAAAGTGGGCTACAAACAGCGGTTCAGAGTTGTGATATTTAATATCTCTGGTATAGTGCTCTCAACGGGTCGGGCCGTGTCGGGTTGAAGACCGACCCGACCCGACCCGTGACCCGATTTGACTGACCCAACCCGACCCGACTTACCCGAACCGTGATCCGACCTGATTGACCTGACCCGACAACCCGACCCGAGCTGACCCAACCCGAGCTGACTCGATTCACCCGACCTGACAACCCGACCCGAGCTGACCCAATTGACCCGACCCGATAACCCGACCCGAGCTGACGCGACTGACCCGACCCGACAACCCGACCCGAGTTGACCTGACCCTACCCGACCCGTAACCCGACCCGAGCTGACCCGATCCGAGTCGGGTCGGGTCGGGTCAACCCGATCCGTTTGAGAGCACTATGGCCACAATACTGGGTGAACACCAAAATGCACTCCCATTGGGAATTAAACCCGGACCACGTGTACCGAAGTCTTACACGTTAACCACTAGCTAGATCAAGCGGGGATTTGTATATGCATCTTAATGAATATTTGGCACTTTTGAGGTTTGGTTATTTCTTTTTATAACTGATACCAATGTCCGACGTGGGAGCAATTTATTTTTATTTTTATTTTATTTATTTATTTATTTATTTTTATTTTTTTCTTTAGTTCTATGTGACGAAATTTTTTTTCAAGGTCAGTGTTCTTACCTGCTCGGGCGGCAGGGCGTCTTCTCGGTAGGCAGTAGCAGGAGTCTCTTGGCGGAGACAAAAGGAAATCGTTTAACTACAATGATAAGGGTTGAGGAAACAAGAGAATACCTGTGATTTTTTCCAACCCTTCAACTCTCATTCCAAAACAGGTTCTTATGATTCCGGGACCCGTACCACTTTGATTTTTCTTTCTCGGTAATTAAAACGTATTTTACAGTATATATAGTTGCACGTAAGAAGATACATAATATGAATTCAAAAATACAGGTTGCTATTTAATTATAAAGTACTAATTTTATTTCATCACTTTCAGCCCAACAAATGAAATTCAAACAATTCGCTCACTGGGTCTTGGTCATCAATACTGCGTCTTATTCTTTGTCTTGCAGTCAAGTCTTGGTCCTGCATTTCGTAGTCTTGGTGACCTTTCATGCTATACAAGAGCCAAGAATGCTCACCTCATCGGTATAAATGAAGACCAAGTGTGATTTTGATTATGGTATTTCATACTATACGGAAAGCTAGATAATACGCTCATCGCTACTTGGTGATCACCAAAACAAGGCCAAGAGCAAGATTACTATGCAATTCGTCTTGCATATCCAATCTTTATCTTGTTCTTGTATCGATGTCCTTGGGCTTGGTGAAATAAAATGAAATATTCACTTTAAGCAGGAGTGTAGCCAGCAGGTTCGTGTAGGAGGAGCCCGTCGTTTTTGAGGGGGGGGCGGCTACAATGTACAAAGCAAAAAAATGTGTTGCTGCTAGTGTTTTTCAGGCCTAAAAGAAAAGAAAATTTTGGTTTCCTTCTGGAAAACTAAAAACATTATTTTAGCTTATTTATTATTATTATTATTATTATTATTATTATTATTATTATTATTATTATTATTATTATTATTATTATTATTATTATTATTATTATTATTATTATTTATGACATACACCAATAAAACTCAATATTATGTCAGTAAATATGAGGTCAACGGTGTACAAATTGAGAAAGTAAGCATTATTAAAGACCTAGGTATTACATTTGACAGTCAGTTAAAATTTTCTAATCATATAAATTGTATTGTACAAGGTGCCAGAAGGATAATAGGTTTTATTTTTAAACAGTGGCCTGTATTTCAAAGAGATAAAACGTATGTATTTCTATATAAATTACTTGTAAGACCAAAATTAGAATTTGGTTCGGTAATTTGGAACAGCATTTCTAAAACTTTGACAAACAAGATTGAATCAGTGCAAAAATGTTTTATTCGACTGCTATGTTTTAAAATGAAAATGAGCTATTACTCACATAGTTATGAATATTGGACTGATTATTGGGGTTTAGAAAGCCTTATGAATAGACGAAAAAATTTCGACAGAGTATGCATGCAAAAAATACTAGATAACATCTATATCAGTGAATATTGTCTACAAAACATAGGTTTTAAAGTGCCAAATCATAGCATAAGAAATACCATGATTTTAGTTCCTCTGAATTGGAAATGTGAAATTTTAAAAAGATTGACATATTCTTTAAGCTAATTTTAGACCTATTGTATCAAACAATGTGAAAGTTTTATGTGATCTGACTGATAGTTTTTAATCAATGACGTTTAGAAACATTAAGCCAAATGTAATTTTATGGCTGTTGTTCTTAGCTTCTTGTTGTTTTAGATGGATGGAAAACTTGGTAAGTTTTACTGCGTTGACAAGGAATTATTTCTGCTTAGCTGACTTATCTACATTGTGTTTTATATTACTTATTTTTAGTAGTATTATTATTCCATCGCATACTCTGATACCAAGTGCTGTATTTTTGCCAAAAGCTGTTCGCGGCACTAAAATAAAGATTATTATTATTATTATTATTATTATTATTATTATTATTATTATTATTATTATTATTATTATTATTATTATTATTATTATTATTATTATCCATAAATTATAATCAAGATAGTTTTTATTATGCCTAATCAATAACTACTGCCCGGGACCAAACGCTATACTTTTGTGCATAACTATAAAGATAACCAGAAAGTTCTGTCCCTTTTCGTGGAGGTCTGTGTTCAATTGGACCTCACACCGTGAGTTGAATGCGAGTGGAGATAAGGCGAACGTCAGTTGTTGGTGTGGGTATATCCAACATACTACCCGGTTGTGGCAATTCAGATACACCAGTGAACTTGCGTAAAGACAGAGGGAACATGGGACATCCACAGAGCGTCATAAGAGCATGTATGCTGAACGAGTTCAAATGGAGGTCAAACGCCGCTGTAGCGGGACAGAAAATATGCCAGGCCTTTGTTGAGAGTGTCGTGACGACGCGGACAGTGCAGCGATGGTTTAACAATTTTAAGGACGATGACGAAACACCCGAAAACACCACATGCCAGAAGACCAACACATGTACGTACAAAGAGGAACTGGCACTACAATTCAGTGTGTGGAGAAACCATTCGGCAGCACATCCATCAAGTTGGGAAGCACTACAAGTTGGGTCTCACATGTTTTGACTCCGGGCCAGAAGGCAACGCGGCAGTCGCATGGGTTTATTTACTGTTTCGGAGCCATTTCTGGACAGGGCGTTGACATGTGATAAAAAGTGGGTCCTATACGAAGCTCCACGGCGCCGTCATCACTGGTTAGCATAACATGAACCGATTTCAAAACAGCCGAAACCAGCACTGTACCAGAAGAAGGTCCTTCTGTGTGTTTGGTGCATCGTGCATCGGGAACTGCTACCAGCTGGTCAGAGTATCAATGCAACTGTGTAGTGTCAGCAGTTGAGCTGTGCTCAAGAAAAACTCAAAACTCTGGAGCCATCACTTCTGAATTGCAAATGGGTCCTCGTTTACGGGACAACGCTAAGTCCCACGTGGCTAGGATGACTCAGGACACCATTCTCCACCTTGGATGGGAAACAATATTGCAACCACTATATTCCCCGGGTATTGCACCGTCCGATTATTACCTGTTCCATTCTTTGGACCATCACCTTAGAGGCCGCCAATTCAAATCCCTAGTAAAAGTCCAAAATGCACCTGATACCTTCTTCGTTTCACGGCCCACCAACTTCTACCGCGATGGATTCCATGGCCTTCCAGAACGTTTTCAGAAGGTCGTCGATGTTAATGGGGACCATTTTTGATCTTCCAGGTTAGGTGACGTATCGATGTTCGAAGGTGGTGGGTGAAAAAGCAACAAAACTTTTCTTGGTTACCTTTATATTTAAATTTAAGACCTTGTATACAGAACCTATGTACACAAGATTGATTTTCTTTGAAATTTCACTTAATTTCTTTATAGTTTCCTGACAAATTTATTTATTTATTATTCGTGACTAAAAAAGCAATTGTTTTATTACACTGAGTAGAAATAAAAGAGAGAGCGAATGAAATCCAAACTGAATAAAAACATTGTTTCTCACCAAATTTTCCATCCTCTATGTCTTTTAAAATACTTGTTAAAGCATATAAAGATATAATGTACTTACAAATCAGTTTAGTTCCTTTGTTTTATGGCTGTATTTGTAATACCTTGTTAAAATGTTTGTCTTTAAACTGTCAAATATAAATCGCAGTAAATTGTGTAATCTGCTGTTACAAAAATATATCCTATTTTTCGATCGGTATGGAGAAAAACAATATTTCTCCATACTATTTTACCGTAAATTATTAACTGTCAATAACTTTGTTACTTTTAAATTAAGGAAGCGAGATAATTTTACTATGATGTTTTTAAAGCTGGTCATTTGGGAGAGGGCAGGAAACCATTTGGGGGGGCCTGGACCCGATGCCCCCCCCCTTGGCTACACCCCTGAGTTTAAGGTCCCTCGATTCTGCTTCGAGGTTAAGGGATATGGTGACCATAAGAAATGAATGAAATGGTGGAATGAAGAAAGTGGGAGGAAACAGGAGAACCCCGAGAAAACCCACTACACAACGTTTCTCCACCACAAAGCCTACTTAGCACAAGCTGGGATCGAACCATGGACACAATGCACGAGAGATGAATTCTCTACCACTGAACTACCGCGGCCCTGCTTGGGCTTGATCGTCCATATCCAATCTTTCTTTTGGCCTTGCTTAAACAACTTCTAGTTTTGTTCTGAATCCAGACTCCATATTGGCGTAGATATTAATATTACAGTCAATTGGTAAAATCAATCTTCCACATTTAAAAATTAAAGTACACACAAGTACAAAAATAAGCATTTACCATAAAAACACTAGCTGCAAGTGTTCAAAATACATTTATGGCTTCTATAAAATCAATTGAAAATTGCTATTTTTAATTAGGCAGCTAGTGTAAAACAGCAGTTTTCGACTCCAGCCGAGTTTAAGCTCAACCTAAACTTACTTGACCAAAGTGAACTGACCCGACCCGACCCGACAACCCGACCCGAGCTGACCCGATTGACCCGACCCGAATAACCCGACCCGTCAGCCCGACCCGAGCTGACCCGATTGACCCGACCCGACAATTCGATCTGAATAACCCGACCCGACAACCCGACCCAATAACCCGACCCGAGCTGACCCGAGTGACCCGACCCGATAACCCGACCCGAGCTGACCCGACAACACGACCCGAGCTGACCCGACTGACCTGACCCGACAACCCGTCCCGAGTTGACCTGACCCGACCCGTTTGAGAGGACTACTCTGGTATTAAAGATGAAGGAACAGGAAATATTAGCATATGTTTATCGTTAAAACTCTCTATATACAGGAGTAATGAGTTATTGTTTGCTTTACTCGTATTACTCTAATGTTTAAAACTGTATATTTCTGGAACATAAACCTCTATGTTCGAAGAAATTATATACCTACTGTTCAATTGCAAGCGTGAAGATGCAATTATTCGCCTCATATTTTTAAATGCTACCTGAGTATTAGGTCCAATCCTATTCCTAATTCATGTTTAATGTTATATATTTATGTATTAGTTCCAGATACTGGAAAAAGTGTCGTGCTTTGACATATAAACTGAAGACTGATTTAATAGAAAATTGCAGTATAAGTGTGACTCAAATATAATGTTCTTTTTTACGTTAAAACATTTCAAGTGTGGCTAATCTTAATAATGTGGTCAAGTTCCTTAATGTGATTCGAGTAAATTCTAAAAGCATTCACTAGTTTCTATCTTGGCCATTTATTTGAATTTAAACTTGGCTGCATTCTAGCAATGTTATTTCTATAATGTTAATAACAAATTTATTTTTTATGCTGAATAATTTTGATTTAAAAGATATTTTTTAGAAATCCTTTCACAACATAAATTATTTTACTGTTGTTTGCTTCCCTAAATCAACAAACTAAGGGCAAGCCGGTTCAACACTTGTCCATTGAATGTCACTTTCCAAAAACGAAGGAAATATAATCTTTTATTCTTCTGGTATGCATTGACGGCTAGTGTATGAACAAACTTTGTTCTATATTGAAAAACATTTGTTTGTCATGTCTGGGCGGATTTATTAACATGTTAAGCATTTGTATCGTTTTAATCACATATGAGAACGTCATCGCGCTGGTCAGTTTGGAATAAATTAACTATTGAAAATTAAAATCCTAAAAACAAAGTAGTAATACGAAATAAAAACAAATGTAGTATGAAGTATTGGTGTTTCGTTCCACAGTTTCTAAACACACAACTAGTTCATTATGTTGGTACGAGAGGAGACACCATTAATGTTTTGAGTTCCAAGAACTGACGATCTTGTCTGCATTTATTGTCACATTTACTTGACTGTGAAACTAGGGTATCTAATTTTTACTTTATTATATAATCTCAGTTGGAAGTGCAAGTAAATATTTCAACTCCGTAATCCCGTACAAACAATTACATGCACAATTTAATAATTCGTATTTCTGATACTAATTATTAAAGAGGCCATTTGCCTTGGTATAAGTTAAAAAAATGGTGATTATCGGCAGCTGGTCTAAAATCAAATATACAATATATTGCTAAATATTCTAACATGAGGATGAATAGAGTGTTTGCCACTGCTTGATAAATAAGTAATGGATATTACGAAGAAAATAAAATGAGAACCATAATATCATTGATTCGTTAATTATATTTTTGGAACATAATGTTTATTTCTGTTTCTCTAGTAAGTTTACATGACAATTAAAAGTATTTCGATTCTGGCTAAAAGTTTCACACTCTCGACCATTTTCTGTCCTTACGTAAATATTTCAAATCTACTATTTAATACTATAACGTTATATAAGGGAGTACTTGATTTCAACACAGAATGTATATTAGTATCATATACAAGACAATTCCTCTCAACACCTTGGGGTGGAAGAGGATCCGACGAGTTTTCTTCCCACTAAATAACTAAGTATGAAATAAGATATTTCTAAATTGAACAATTTCTTCTCTCTACTATAATGTCTTTACTTCATAACTTCCAAGAAGCTTTCGTGTGAACACTTGGTTAGATTATCAGGATCGATTACCGGTTTGAGCTCATATGTTCACACCTATATTACGCTGTTTGTTAGCTGTACATATCGTCTGGAAAGGATGCTAAAATCAACACCAACCACCAATAACGTTCAGAATTTGATACCTGCTGGAAGATCAGACAAGGCTTGAGTGCCCATTTGAAACTGTAGATTTCTTTCAATATACCACGGCTAAAGACACTAGAGTAAATACATATTAATAAATAGCAACTACTCGAATACCTGAAGAAAAACCACATAAACAAAGATTATATGTCTGATGAGATTAGAATACAAGTCATCATTAAAAAATATAATGCCGCTATTCGCTTAATACGCGGTTTCTTTATATTATGCATACATTTTAATTGAATTTCCTATGATTTACTAATTACAATATGTACTGAAGTGGATACAATTAATATAATATCTTTCAGTCACCCAACGCAAATAAAGAGTGGTCAAATTGGTAATCCCACAATCTTAATTTACTCTGGAAAGACAAGGAGGAGAATGAGAGTAGTAAGAAGCTTAGTTGACATTGCAGGTGAGTACACAAAATTAATAGAGTAGTAGTAGAATTAAATTTTGATAAGAGCAAATTATTGCGTTTAAGTTAGATATTATAACAATTTAATTTTAAAAAAATCTTTCATAAACTACAATAATAATTTTTAAGCCTACAGGAAAATATGTGACTTGTTCTTCTACGAAGGTTGCCCCGAATTATGTTTTTAATCACGCCAGTGGTTGCCTTCTCACCTGCTAGCACTTGCACAATCTTGATTAAAATATATGCGCTGTTTCCTCTTAGCCTATATCAATTGCTGTAAAATGATGCAACTTCACGGCAATGAAACCTAAAAACTTAAAATTCAAACGCTAAGTGAGATCTAAGCTCCCCTGTGAATTCATACATGTCAAATCATTTGTGTTTCTGCCACCGCATGATATCTCAACACATGAACAACCTCATTAGTGGTTAAACGTAAATGTGAACGTAATTAATTGACCCTTTGCCTCTCACTCACATAATTATAAGTAATACATCGTATTAATCCTAGGATTCCCAAGTTAATTTAGGTACCAGGTCATCCCAAGGTGGAGGGGGCTCCTCGAACTCACAAGATATTTCGTTTCCTATACAGGAAGTTGCAGTATTCTCGGTTGAATATTATTTTTAATTTACAAAGATATTCTGAAGTTGCTTATCTAATGGCAGAAATATGTGTAAATTTGATGAAAATTTTTCCTCAGTTGAATGTTATTCTGTATCTGAACAGTAGTGACAAACAATGGAGTTTTTAGAATGTTTTTACACACATGCTTTCTATACATAGAACAAGTTGGTTTGGGCTTCGAAATACTTGAGTATTTTACTCCTTTCGTGCTGGCATCCCTGCAGTGAATGTGCAACGTCCTCTCGCAGTTGGTTCCTCTGGCACTGGTATTGTTTGTTACAGCCTGCGGCCCAGTATGTCTCCATTGACAATAATACATTGCGTGGAAGTCATTAGTACAATTCTTAACAATAAGAGTTAACAGTTGTTTGCCGAGTTCTTGTAAGAATAAATTGCATTTGTTGCGTTTCTTAATTCCGTTTGTTGCGTTTTAAAATAATATATTACCTAGGTACAGACATCTAGGCATTTGCACGGAATATGAATTCGGTTTCCTATAGAAGTTTATGTTTCTCGAATTCCACGTGTAGATGTAAATACTCATCGAAAATAATATCGGTTCTCAAATGAACTCTAGCTTCAAATAAAACAGATCTACGCTTCTTAGTCTACGTGTTGTTCCAATGAGCTTTAATTTTATCTGAGGTATTTATTGCTATATTTATTGGTCTTTTCCTCAAGACTGTCAATGCTGGAACCGCTGAAATGGATTTAAAATACAACTTTCCTGGAGGAAAAATAGCATAATTGAAAAGAGTATATATCGTGGAAGTTTATTTTGATTGATGGCCTCTGCATCTATCAGCTTTATCCAATTAAAGCCACAGTCGTGGCTCTCAATTATTATAAATAAACGCTATCATCCTCCCTAACGTCTTTATGGGAGAAGGACGAATCCTTTGTAACTCATAGTCAATCATCCAACAGTTTAATGTGTTCAGGATTACGAAATAACTGACACATCATATACATAATGATATATACATCTATAGCTTATTCGTCCAATTGATATGTCGTACTTATAACGCAGGTCCTTCTTCACTATGTCTCCTACAACATACCTATCGAATTCTCCTTCTAATTGTACTCCACTCTGTTACAATTTCGTCTTTTCTAATACCTACTTGTAGACTAATATATGATTTTCATTTGAGTAGTCAATGCTTCCAATCCACCTTCTTTTGAACATTTGTCAATATCTTTAAGTTCACATGGTCAATAGATTTTCCCATATCAATAAGCATATCATATACTTCTTTCCCTTTTCTATACAAAAATTCACCAGTTGACCTTCATAATGGAATGTAGTCTCCTAGACACCTACGATCCCTAAGCTCAGACTTTTCTGCACCTTCTTATGTGTTCTTTCATTTTTTTTAATTATTATTCGAAGCATAATTATTGAAAGCATATGATATCAGTCTAATAGTTTTGTAATCGTAATTGATCTCTGATTTCAATTTTGTTGCCGACAATATCATTCTCGTACCGAGGAAATCTTTCGGATTTTCATATTTCAAACATTTCATTAGAGAGTCGAAACAATTATTTGTTGCCCTTTCTCCTCCATATTTTTATTTTTATTCGTTTGGCACATTATGTATCCTAGTTTCCTTCCTATCCTAATCTCTAATATGTCATTTTAAAATTCGTCAAGAAATATAATAAATAGTTTGGTACCTTGCTTATTGAACTTTCTTCTTCAGCATCTAGACTACTAGTTCTCAATCTTAGAACTCCACGCTGAAGAGTATGAAGAGCAAGCAACAACAGCAAAAGCTACTTATAGAAATAATTTGTAATATTGCGTATGAAATCCCACTTGTAATGACAATCTACTGTTTTCCTTCCTGTTTAAGATGTTTACGTTATTTAAACACAAAAAATATAATCTGTATAAGCATAAATATTTGTATTTTTATCTACTCCTAGTAATGTAGGGTCATTTAAGTATGTTACTTTCTCTCTCCCTCTCTCTCTCCCCCCTCTCTCTCTCTCTCTCTCTGTGTGTGTGTGCGTGTGTGTGTGTGTGTGTGTTTGTGTACGTGTATAAGTCTATATGTAGTAGTTTATTTTCGGGTTCCAAAGATTATTCTTATAATACTCCATTTGTTCATTATTACGTTCTTGTCTGGATTTTAAATATTTTCCTAATTCAATTCGGATAGTTCCAAATGTCTTTTTAGTTTCTTTTAGGCCACTCCGGTAACTGATATTATTATTGGTATTATTCTCACATATTATTATTTTATATTTTGAACTATTTGGTCTAGGAATTAATTCGTGCGGTTGGTACGCACACATTGAAGCTGTAGTACAAACACAAAATACATAAATACCTTAAGAAAAATATTGTCCATCGCTAGCCACCACTTTCGCCCATCTGTCAGGCAATGTACGGATTCCGTGGCGAAAGAAGTCCTCATCCTTGGAAGCGATCCAGTCAGAGACCCATGTTTCGATATCTTCTGAAGAAGTAAACCGCTGTCCAATCAAATCGTTGTTCATGCAATCGAACAAGTAGTAGTCCGAAGGAGCAACGTCTGGTGAATACGGCGGGTGGGGTAAAACTTCCCATCCGACATTTTCTAAATAGGTTTTGACCGGTTTTGCGACATGTGGGCGAGCGTTATCATGTTGAACAATAAGTTTATCATGTCTGTTCTCCCATTCTGGTCGTGTTCTGGCCAGAGCTTGCTTCAAACGCATTAATTGTCGTCGATAACGTTCTCCATTCATAGTTTCACCCGGTTGCAGCAGCTCATAGTACACCACACCTTTCATATCCCACCATATGCACAGCATAACCTTTGCACAGTGAATATCTCGTTTTGGTTGTGATGGACCTGGTTCACCTGGTTTCACCCAGGCCTTTTTTCGTTTAGGGTTCTCGTAATGGATCCACTTCTCATCACCCGTAATAATTCGATGCAGAAACCCCTTTCTGCTCTGTCGTTGAAGCAGCAATTCGCAAATGGTTTTTCGTCTTTCAACGTCTCTGTCTTTCAATTCATGTGGAACCCAATGTGACATCTTTTGAATCATTCCCATGGCTTTCAAGCGTTTGGAGACTGTTGTTTGATCAACGCCTAATGCTGCTGCAAGTTGTTCCTGCGTTTGACACGAATCCTGCTCGAGCAATGCTGTCAATTCTTCGTCTTGAAATTTTTTTGGCTGTCCAGCTCGCTCTTGGTCTGCCAAGCCGAAATCACCACTTCTAAACCGTGCAAACCACTTCTGACACGTTCGCTCAGCTAGAGCATGGTCACCATACACTTCCACCAAAATACGATGACTTTCAGTCGCACTTTTCTGCATGTTAAAGTAATGCAGCAGGACACCCCGCAAAAACACTTTATCAGGCACAAATTGCGCCATGTTCACTTAACTACAAACTGGTGTTGTTGACGCTTTAATCCACTGCCCTATACTACGAACGATACGCGATGACAGGGGTTTGCAACACATGTGTGGATACACGGAACTGTGGGACGCTCCGTTCGTTGCGCCATCTCTTGTCCACCCGCACGAATTAATTCCTAGACCAAATAGTTCATTATAGTTTCCATCTTTGTCTCTATGTCTTTCCTGCAGTTTAGTTTGATATTGGGATGCCTATTATTTCTTCTTTATCACTGCCTACTTCTCCCACCTATAGCGATGTGTTTCTTTCCCCGATAATATTGTTCTAGCCCTGTAACGTATTTCTAGCATGCTGTTACTGCAAACATCTCTAAAAATAGATGTTACTGCAAACATCTCTAAAATATTATCTGTAGTATGAGGGTTCGTCATTCATACAGATGATTGGCAGAAACATACGAATATGAAGATTGTATTTACGAAATGTGACAGGTTAGAAATTAAATATAGTTCTTCTTGCAGAAAAATTGAGACTAATAGGATCGGTGAGAATGTATCGTTCTGGTGCAAGAGCGAAATATTAACAAAATTACAAGAATTTAAATATGCAGCAAATCGACCCAAAACTTTGACAACACGCTGGAACAAATAAGGCAAAACTAGAGCAGAGTCCGATCATCAAATCATACAAATTGTGTCAGTGAATAAGTAGAACTGTTATAAACCGCTACTTCACGAATATCTTTTAAAAGTGATTCAGAAAGTCATCTAAAAATTTCGTGATGTGTCTCAGTAGCTATGGAAACACAACATTCGCCTCTGGCGTATTATTTATTGATCTTTCGTATCACGCGTAGGTAATAAACGCTACCTGTGATATTGGTCGAATTATAATCAGCATGATTTGATTATATGCAAATATTCCCAGAATGTTTCAACAAAAACACTTTTAAATAGCTAGGATTAAAGTTCATTACATTTATTTAACTTTATTGCAACAATTTTGGATAGAGTTCAACAATATAAAAACGTTTGTATTTCTATAAAATTATGCACTAATTTTAGAATAAGTAAAAAAAATCACGTAGCATGTTAGCATTAAGTTATGTAGATGATAGAAATGTGTTTTAGAAGATGGAATATGAACCTCGCCATGAGGTCTTTGTAACATAGAAGAAAACTAGGAATTTATAAATTAAATAAGATATATGTGACTAATTTATAACATATGTATAACAATAGAAATAGAATATAACAAATATTACTGTCAAACTTGTAAGTAATTTGTGACAGGTATCAAAGAAGAATGTGAAATCTCCTTCTCTTTTCGTACTTGTAGTAGATTCGAATATTATTCATATATTTATGAATGTCAATGAAAGAATAGTTGTAGATATGAATTTAGTTTTAGTTAGATATATAAGTGTACGTTATACGTAAAAGCTATATAACTCTAATTAATTGAATTCCTTCTTGAATGTTTTCGTGCTATTTTAATTTGCGGAAATGTGTTTTAATAGCGGAGTTTATGTATAAAAATGTGGTTAAATTTATCTGTCCTAGAGTTTGACGTTAACGTTTTGTTTGTTGATTTTGCTTTATCTAACTTTTTAGTCACCATAACCCAGGTGGGCAAATATCATGAATGCTTTGCGTGGTAGGAAAATTTTGGGTGTGAGATAAAATTATTGATAAATTTATTTCCTCAAAAGTTATGTACTAGAAGCTAGTTTTTTATTCTATTATAGCGGAGGTAAAATATAAACCCAAAAATATCTACGTAATTATTTGGTATTTTGGAAATAGTGTTTACTGAAGTAATTAGTGATATTGGTATGTTCTTGATTTTGAAAAAGGAAGGCTTTAATCCGGTTAGAACTTAATTGGAAATAGAACAAACTAAAGCATATCAAGAACTACCTCAGAAACATTGGTTATTTTACTAATTAGTATTTTGTGTTGTCTAAAAATATAAACACATTTATAATAATATTGTTCTTTCATTTCTTGACTATTTAGAAAAAGCAAAATAGAGATTGACCTGATAAGATTCCAATACGTCAGTTAAATGTCGCTAAAGATACTTTATTGTCAGATTGTTTTATGTAAATATGCTCGATTTAATTATGTTATTATGTCACAAGAAGATAAAATACGCCAGATTTTCGTATTCGTTTAATATATTCGTTTACTATATTCGTTTAATATATTTTGTGTTATTCACTCGACTTAAACACTTATATGTATCGTGGCTAAGTGGTTAGCATTTCCCCAAATTCGATTTCCGATAATCGCGTATTTTGTTCGGATTGCACAATAAGCTGTAAGCCCAGCCGTAACAGCATTGTAACTGAGGAAGCCGTTAAACTGTAAACAGACCTACTAACTGTGCTTTACATTTGAAGTATATGTTGAGCATATACAGTGTCGTGCAAAACATATAATCCATGTCATGTTAAAATGCCCAAGTTAATATCTACATATTAAATAATAATAATAATAATAATAATAATAATAATAATAATAATAATAATAATAATAATAATAATAATAATAATAATAATAATAATAATCGCTATTAGAGTAATAGTATTAGTAAAAAGAGAAACAACAACAGATAGTTGTTTTTGTTTTTGTAACAGTAATGGAATAATTTGAATTTCATTCGAAAAACTGATTCATGAAGATGTTAATGATAATGATTTGTACTCATAATTACAATAACGTTTCAACAATAAATATCATCTAGTCCCAGGTGCCCTGAAATACGCAGAACAAGACATCTCTTCAAAAGAAGATGAAATCTGTAATTAGACGCAGTTTGTCGGGTCCAAAACAAGATGAGACAAATATCTGACACACAAAACGACTCGTGGGATATCTCGTCTTGTCTTAAGTGCCTCCAAATTAAAAAAAAAAAAAGATTTGGAATGAAGTATTCAGTTAGAAGGCACTATCTGCCTTGAAACCGATACTATGATACATTATTGAAAAAGGATAGAAAATGACTGAACGTAATAGTTAGCCTATCGACATAGACCTTTATTAACTTTTACGTTAAACAATGATTCGTGAGTGAATTTTTTAAGATGTACTTATGCATAATAAAATAGTACATGTGTAAGTGTTATTATTATTTAATATATTAATGAATTGGTGTGTTTTAACACATCTAGAGTGAAAATCTCTGTAAGTGTTGATATCTTGTAAATATTTGCCAGCCAATACATCACCTATGATAGTACAAAAGCAAGCAAGACCTAATTATGACTTAGAAACGGTAGCTTACCAACATTATTTGTATCAGTAATGGAATGGGCTTGAACTCCGTGGCTGTTGACCCGGAAGAACCAGAGATAGTTAAATTCATAACTCACAAGACGTAGTAATGTAGACAGACCCATGACTAGAATGATGTACTCTAACCCAGTAGCTTACATAGAACCATGATCCGTGTGATACAGTCTGACCTAGTGACTTGGACCAATCCATGTCTCGGAGTTACCCAGTCTGGTCAGAACAGATCAGTGATCTTGTGAGTCGCACAGACCCGATTCGAACTATGGTGAACCAATTTGACCCGTACCGAGGCCCATTTCATTTCAAATCGTACACGTGATACCCAAATGTGTACCATGACCATTTTGAATTCTTATGAAAAAAATCATATATTAAAGATGGACATGACTAGGATACAGAAACAAAATAGTTTTGTCTCTGATGATTTGCAAAAGTGTTACAACCTCATTAAAAATCACCACAAATAGTTACGTTTGCAGCATAGTGACGAATTCGCGTTTTGAAGGTATTATTAAGAAAGAGAAAAGAGCTAGAAACCTGTTTTGTTGTTTATTTTATATTATCTTATTTCCTCTTCCAAATCATACCAAACACAGACATTAGAGATGTAACATAAAATTGTTGATTTTGGAAACACTTCGTTGTGCACATATTTCGAATATTTCCTGTGCCTAAATGAAACCATACACTTGTTTTATGCTAGGAATAAATACTATAGAAACATAGAAATACAGTAAAAATATTATTTCTTACCTATCTGTACATCACACGTGAGAATTTAGCATAAAAAGGGAAAATTTCAAAAGTGGACTATTTTCAAAAATTAATGTCTCAATAATTCCATTTTCAATTTTTATAATAGTTACACAAACCATGCACACAAAATGTTCTCCAATTCTGTAAAGACAGATTTGGTATTATTTTTCTGCGAAGAGATGTGTGAACTTTTATATTGTACCTTACAAAAGTTGAGAAATAACAGTAAAATAGTGAACAAAGTTTGGGATTTGCAACACTGCTTTTTATTTAAATTCCACACCCAAGGTGTTAAATCACCATAGTAACAATCTAAATAAATATATTGATCAATAACACGTTTAGTAATTACTAAGACTTATTTTATGTAAGCACTCACCAATGTATCACAGCTGTGTAAGTAAACTTTACTTGGGTTGCTGAAAATTTGTGGAGACGAGCAGAACGTCTAGTGGAATAAGAGAATCAATCTTGAGCACTACACTTCTTATGGTAATTGTACAGACATTTTGGACTGAAGGCCTTTTGAAACCATTTGCAGTAATATGTGGAGTCATGAAAGAGATCTAAACATCTTGTGGTTTGAGTGATAGGGTGTTATTTGTCCCACCCATGACCATGGGCATAAATAGCACTCCCTCGGCGCGGGGGGCCAGAATATATATAGAAAGTAAGAGTGCATAATTAATAGGGTGCATCGAATTTTCAATTTTATTGAAATCAGCTTACCCTTAGCGAATTTTTTTTTTGCGAAATGGTCTCTATATGTCATATAGAAAATCGCAGGCCGACTTGTTAATTTCTTTAGGTGCCACTAACGGCCTAAAGTTCCAAAAGTCTGTTAAGAAAACATTTTTTAAAAAACATATTATACATATTTACTTTTACGAAAATATTTTACCCTTAGTATTTATTTTCGGCAGAAATGTACATATTTTACGTGAAAAAAAAATCAGCTTGATCGGTCAAGTCCTTCAGGTGCTACTGGCTTCTTAAAATTTGGACAAAACCCCCCCAAAATATATTTTATTCAGTGTTTTGTAAAAAAAAATCGAGTTTTCGTCTCTTATAAACAACTAATTAGGTAAAAAAAATGGGGAAATCAAGGTTAAAAAAAACAGACTTTACAGTAGATTGAATGTTATCAAATAAGACACATACCGTTCCTTATGTTCGTAGCGCAAAAAAAAAAAAAATAAAATAAAATAAAATAAAATAAAATAAAGTAACAAGTAATTATTTTTGTAGAAGGTGTATTATCAACTCCTTTCGATAATACATCTGCACTGCATAGAACGAAGTAGCCAAAAAACTAGTTTGTTGTAAAAATTAATAGTGGAGTAGCATCGAGAGAGAGAGAGAGAGAGAAAAAGCGACTCCTTGTTACTGTGTCTCAAGATGAGATTAAAAGAGTAATTTTGCGTTGCTTTCTAGACAGAAAAATGGTGTTTGATGTGGAAACTGTTTACATTGTTGATTGTGTTTAAGTAAAAATACGTTTGCATTTGTGTGCGTTTTTGAAGGATTGCGTCCTACTTGTGCTTGTCGGCAGTCATTGAATTTGTCAACTCGTCATTCCAGTGGTGCGGCAAGTTTGTTGAGGTCTTGCGTTGACAAAAGTGTCTAACTGTTCAAAATTGTTTTCGGTGAGTAAACTATCAAGTGACCGTAAAGATATCACCTAAAAAGAAGTCACGTTTGAATGTAAGGAACTTTGTTCATAATGTCATTGGATCCCCTGTGGAATTCACTTTTAATCAGCTTCCAACAATCGCTGGTGTTCTTAAGCAATTCTTGTCGGAAAGAGAGAACACGAAATGGAAAGCAGCATCTCAGAAGGACCACTCTGCTAAGGTGCTAGCTCATTCAATGGCAAGGAAAGAAATTCAAATTTGGGAAAATACATCAATCAGCGGTGCAACTATTTTGAGCGAGCAACGGGTTATAGTGTTGATTTTGCATTATCAAAAAAAGGTCCGTCAGCTGCAAAAGTTCAAGGACAATACTTTTTTTTTGCTTCCAAAGTTGCAGAATTCCAGGAGTTCGCCAGCAAACCTTTGTTTGATATCGCTTCTTGCAAATGCAACGATCCGGTTGCTTGCACTTCTACGAGAGAGAAGAAAGTGACTGAATTGAAGGTATAAATTTAATTGACGAGAGAACCACCCGACAGATGGGTATGGCAGGACTTTATAGAAAGGAGACACAGAAACGTGTCAAACATTTATTGCGAAAAAATTGAGGTCAGAAAAATCAACCAAAGCCCAATGAAATTAGTAGTTCCAGAAGACAAAACGATTGTGTACCTTTACAAAATGAATCGCGAGAAGAATCAGTTTCCACTGTCGAGTGTCTTTCTGCGCTTAAAAGAAAGAAGACTAGCCCTTCTAAACAAGTGATAGTTAGATTGCCAACATTCTCCAATGCAGTATATAGATGTAATATATCAGACCACAATTATCACTTCGTCGCTTTTGGCAGATATCGGACTGGTTACCCCAGTTCATAAGCAGAAGGTGATCGACAAAAGCAAGATTCGGAGAGAGAAGAAATCCTTAGGAAACCCCATCGTTGAAGAGGCGAGTGCATCGCTTGAATCGACCAAAGTAAAAGTGTTATACTTCGACGGAAGAAAGTATCAGACTCATCCTTGAGACTAAAGACGGCATCAACCACCGAATAATAAAAAAAGAAGATCACTACGTACTGCTACAGCAGCCAGGATAGAACTATCTTGGCTTCGTCTCTCCTTCATCTGGAAGAGGAGGGAGCATACGGGCTGCCATCACAAAGTTCTTTGTTCATCAAAATATCCCGCTGTAAGATGTGGTTGTTTGGGTTGCGACGGTACTACGGTACTGCTACCAACACTGGTCGGAAGACTGGCGTGATGGCATATATTGAAGTCTTCCTGAACGAATCCCTTCAGAAAATCGTCTGTATGATACACACGAATGAGCTCCCATTTCGTCATTTGATTGAATTTATAGACGGCAAGTCTACTAGACCAAATACATTTAGAGAACCAATAGGATCAACACTTCCAACCTGTAAAGAGTTGCCTCTCCAGAATTTTCAGCCCGTTCCTGTAGACTGGGACCTCAACTTCACTGAGGATGCATTAAGCACGGACCAAAAATATTTGCTGAATATCTACCAAGCGGTTTCTTAAGGAGAATGCCCCGTTTGGTTAGCTCACATGAAGCCTGGTAAAATTCATCAAGCCAGATGGCTAAATAGAGTCTTACGTTTGTACGTAGGAACAAAAGAACCCACTAATGAACTTTAAAAAATCGTCCAGTACATCATGATGGTCTACGAGCCACTCTGGTTTGCTGTGATCCGTGAACCATGGTGTGCAGAAGGAGCTCGTCATTTGTGGCA
The DNA here is from genome assembly GCF_964235325.1 of Thermobia domestica. Lineage (NCBI taxonomy): Eukaryota > Metazoa > Arthropoda > Insecta > Zygentoma > Lepismatidae > Thermobia > Thermobia domestica. The sequence continues at coordinate 18,379,576 of NC_137457.1, forward strand.
CCTTATCACGACTTCTCGCCACATGGAAGCGAAATGCAGGAAAATTCATTCAGTGATCCGTAGAAATGCGTGGTACGGCCATCCTGAGAACCTACTTCTATCAATGTTGACTGACCAATATGCTAAAGTACGAGAACTTGGCTGGAGGAGAGTCCTAAAACCAAGACAAACGACCCAATCTGGTGATCGCGTATCGGTACGAGAATTCGTCGTCCCTGAAATCAACTTAGAAGCGACAAACTATGTTGATATGATTAATTGGTCAACATGCACGCTGATGAAGCCATCACTGACAAAACCCTTGAACCTGAAGAAGCTAAGAGAAAATGTAAAGACTGCTCCAATGCTGATGAATCTATTACATCTTTACCCTGCCATACTCGCGCTGTAGAAAGAATGGTGAAGTTGGTGACAGAAGCGGTATCAGCGGTATGTGGGCAAGAAGTACGACATAGATTTGTCCTAGCAACACTACAATCAAGAGAAAACATACCAGAATTTAATACAAAAACAATTTGAGGTAAAGAGTAACGATATGAACTTGCAATATCATATGCAACATTAGTATATACAGGTGGGCGGACCTCAAACTGCAGCCACCTCCTCGTGGTGAGTTCTGGGTTATTTTTAACAGTAATGTTTGGAAATAAGCAAAGAGCTGCAGATGTAAAAGAAAATATTTCTTATCTAATTAACGATCCAGATGAATCAAACAATGCAACTTAATTTTCAGAAATGTCCATGTTATACCACATTTGACCATATTTTAAGCCACTGGTGGCACCTGAATGACTTGACTCATCAGGCTGAAATTTTTTGCACGTAAAATATAGACTTTTTACAGAAACAAAACCACATAGGATAACCATATCTTATAAAAGTACATATTTTACATTTTTTTAAATAACATTTATTTTTTAACAAAATTTAAAAAGTTCGGCAGTTGGTGGCACCTAAAGATATTGACCAATCGACTTGCTATTTTTTACACGTTATATGGAGCCCATTTCGCAAAAAAATATCACTAAGGGTAAGCTGATTTAAAAAAAAAGTGGAAATTCGATGCACCCTAATAATTAAGCGTTGTGAGGGGGAGGCTGAAGCTTTAAGTTACGCCACTGCCCACCAATGATTGTCTAATACACACAATACAAAATCACGTACACACAAATCCAACACTATCCATCGAGGTTTGGTTAATAAACTAAAAATAAGAGGTTTCTTTGTGTGAGCAGCAGTTCTGACAATGGAAATTTCATGTGGTGAAATCCACAAGTGGCTGGACTGAATTCCAGTCACCGATTTCACATTCACCTACTCTTTCCTTTTAATTGGAGGATATTCTGCGATAGTACATTTGTCTCAAAACAAAAATGTTGTATTCATCATGAATGTAGAGACAGTTTCAACGAATCTTCTTGCATCTCTAATTGCATCAATACATCAACAGGCTATGTTGCAGATTAAATTTTATTGCACACTATTTTACTAAACAGCCTACACGATTACAGAGCATTTTCCATGCCCAGTAGCTGAAAATAGTAATCTGCTTGTAACGTTGCCACTCATGCGTGGTAATTCAAGTAACTGAAATCTGTTTTTGAAAGGGGAGGCTGCATTCCCAGATTAAAAATACCTGGGTAAAAAACGCATGTTCATTACACAGTGCAGATATTTCACCGATGATCAACTGGACAGCGCATAGTACTTGCGCACTATCATGAGCCATGCCATCACTGACTACTGCAAAGCTATATGTGTTACCATGAAAGTATACAAAACATGTGAATAATGAGATTTGCGTCAGTGGTAGATCTTCCGCCTCTGGTGCATGAGGTCTCTGGTTCGATCCCAGCTCGCGCCGTGTGTACTTTGTGGTGGACAAACACCGCGTGAGTGGGTTTCTTCGGGGATCTCTCGTTTTAACCCACTTTCTTCCCCATTCCACCATTTCACCCCATTCCACCATTTCATTCATTTTTCATCATCACTGTCTCCTTTAGCCTAGCCCACATGATCGTGGGACGGAAAACTAAAAAAAAAAAAAAAAAAAAAAAAATCATTTCATTTTTGAGATTTGAAATGTTAGCCAATGATAACTTTGGATTTCTCCCTGCAACCATCCCGTTCTCCGCTAAATCATAGTGCAAAACTAAAGTATCACTTGCTGATGTATTGATCTTTTCTTAGCAGCAGTGGCCTCTCTTTGAATGCTGCGAATATGAGAATGACAGGCCCCTTGCAAGATCCAATTGTTTGCCAGTCACATACTTTTACACTCGATTTTATCGAATCTGTTCTTGATCGATATATTTACTTACATTGTTATTATGGAGATGTAAGTGGATGTGGAATTTAAATCAAAAGCAGTGTTGCCAATCCCACACTTTGTTCACTACCTTACTATTATTTCACAATTTGAGTAAGGTACAATATAAAAATTCATATCTCTCTCAGTACAAAAATAATACCAAGTCTGTCTTTACAGGATTGGAGAACAATGTCGTGTGCATGCTTTGTGTAACATTTGTAAAAAAATCAAGATGGAGTTTTCGAGATATGAATTTTTGAAAATATTTCAATTTTGAATTTTACACCATTTTCATGCTAAATTCTCACTTGTAGTGTGCAGGTAGGTAATAACAATAATTTTACTGTAATACCATGTTTCTATAGTATTTATTCCTAGCATAAAACAAATTTTATCTCTTTTCATTTAGGTACAGGAAATAACCTAAATATATGCACCACGAAGTTTTTTCCAAGTTCAAAAATTTTGTTACAGTTTATGTTACATCTCTGTCTGAGTTTGGTATGGTTTGGAAGAGTAGTAAACATAGCATAAAATAAACAACAAAAATATTTCTAGCACTTTTTGCTCTTTCTTAATAATACCTTCAAAACGCCAATTCCTCACTCTGCTGCAAAAGCAACTATTTTGGTGATTTTTAGGAGGTTGCAACACTGTTGAAAATCACCAGAGAACAAAACTATTTTGTTTCTGTATTCTGGTCATGCCCATCGTTAATATATATTATTTCCATAAGAAATGAAAATGGTTGATGTTCACTCGTTGTATGATTTGAAATGGAACAGCACCGAACAGAACCCTTACTCGAAGTAAAATAGTAACATCTTAAGACTTTTCTACTAATTAATTGATTGATTGAGATTTAATAAGAAGATCAGCATCGAGGATATTTGTCTCTATCATGATCAAGGCGGACGGTGATAAATAAAAGTTATTTTTAAAAACATCAAAATATAAGATACAAAAAGCTGCCGCAAAATAGAAATAAAAACCTTAAATAGAGAAAAAATATGAAATATATGAGAATAAGAAAAACATAATAACAATAAATATTAAACAGATGTCAATAGCATTGAATAGTAATAATAGTAACAATAGAAAAATACAACAATAACAATATATAGTAAAAATAATGGAAAACCAAAAATAGGAATGAAAATAATTAGAATTAATAGTAATAACACATAAGGTATATAACATCAATAAATGATAGCAAAAGGAAAAAAAGATTAACGAACCTTGAGCCGCTTACCGTCCACTAAGTATCCATCACGTCGTTTTCAACTATGTCAAATTTCAAATAATCTGCGAGTCGCTTATGAGCAAGTGTAGGTTTTGATCATTTCAGGAGAGTGAACCATGTTTTTGAGCTTTCGTATATACAGGATAAACTGGGCAGACGATATAAGGTGAGTGGCGAGGAGCTGGAGTTTACTGAATACTACAATTAAAAGATATAAGTGCGATTTGGGTCTTTGCTAGTTGATGCGACTGACTTCTGAATTTCTAAACTTTTCATGAGAGAGAGATCTGTTTCGACGCCATTTATGGAAATACATTGGGTTTGATGCAAAAGAGGTCGATGCGAATGGGGTCAGAATTTCTGGACTTTGATTGGGAAAAAGATGTACTTGGGTGGAAACGTAAGACGTCTGATTTGCTACAGATTTACAAGAAGTAACTGCATCAATAGTAAATGCTAAACTAAGCGAAGAATTGACACTTTCTTTTAAGAGACGATTAGCACCGGCACCAGAGATATTCTCAAAAATCGCTGGCTATCGGATACGTTTCTCTCGTGGAAAAACTGGACTGTCGCGAGGCCAACCAGAAACTCGCTTTTGCAGTTGACACAAAATGCCTTAGTCGCTGTACAGGTTTCTAGCACGAAGAGCAGCTCCCCTTAACACGACGTGTTGGTGTATCCGTAATGTTGGGATATGAAACATGGACAGACCTTGAGTCGATAATAACCAGCCTTCACGTAGTCCGAAATTGTAGATAGACTGAAAGAAAGAATTAGTAATTGGGAAGCAACGAGTCAACGTGACTTCTTACTTTTGATGAGAGCTACCTCCACAACACGTTGTTCAGCTAACTCTGACGTAATCTGCTCTTCTTTGGCCTTTAAGAGATCCCAACGTGATATTATGCCGTGAGAGATGTTCAGTAAACGATAGGGTTTTGACGACACGTACACTGATCCAATGGTAGTAAATCGAGTAGCTTGGCGGTTTGCTTCTCGTCGACCTTATCCACCAATCATGTGCCATTCAGTAATTTCTTGATAATTTTAACCTGTCCGGCCTTATAAGTAATTATTTTATTGATGATTAAAGTGAACATTCCATTAATAAAACTCAGACAATTTGCATCTTCCTTGGCACTATAAGCAACTTAGTCTTTAATTGTAAGATATTAGACTACAGGCGCCATGATACTTGTCTTTATAACGCTAACTACACCTTGACAGTTGGTGTGATTTTCATTTGGTTTGGGATTTTGGCGACAGGGTGAGTCCGGATCTGATTTTAAAAAATTTAGTAACGATAAAAAGTTGTTATTAAATATACATTTATACAGGAAAAACGTGTGTGAATACCGTAACTTGCGAAGAGTCTTTTGCTACTTCTCTGGCTATCACATAAGCATTCCCTCACCGTAGGATCAGCGTGAACCGGGGAAGATGATGCAAGGAAACCATTTCCGTCGTTAGAAACACGTGGGCATGAAAAAAGACAAAAATGGAATTAAAGGAAACAACCTATCGAATAAAAAGATAGACTCAAATGTGCGCATTCTATATATATATATTCAAAGATTTAGAAACGGACAACAAAACACTGGATGCCGAGATGGATGCACGTTCAATTCAGATGAAGGAAGACGTCCATGGACCATCCACTTCCCAAGACTTCTATAAACTTTTTAGGACATTACTCTATTCGATTGTGCTGGGTGAGTTTGCGCTTCATTTCTACATACCATAGTTCAGGACCAACAAATATCTAATTATCAGAAACAGGCCATAGCGACGATTGGCGTGCAGAGAAAGCAGTCCACATCCGAGGCTTATCTTCGGTTCTGCTATATAGCAGGTTTTAAATTCCAGGTGGTCAACCCGGCTCTATCCTTAACCTCAAAGACCAGTGCTGACTGCAGTTCCTTAGAATTGGGTGATGGGGGAACCACATACTGATGCCAGGAGTACCCAAAGACAACGTGTACGTCATCTATATTGGGAGTAAGTGTAGGTCTACTCACAAACATAATTCTCATTTTTCTCATTGCCTTTTTATTGAATATTATTTTAACCCTTGTTTGTTGTTGTGGTTTGTATGTCAAGCATTGTTCTGGAAGATAACTGCCAGTTAAACAGAGAACATAGGCATCAAGATCACAGAAGAAATAAGCTGCATGTTTCCTCTGAAGGATCGTCAAAGTGTAATCAACTTGTAAACTTATCGTTTAAAATAGATACACCAGAGCCCAAATTTAGTTGTCTTAGTTTTTTCTGTGTATTGGACATTATGTTCAAAGACCACGTATAAGAAGATGAATAAACGAAAAATTATATTTTTAAATACTATAAATATTATATTTTGTTTAGGAGTTGTCACACCGAGAAACAAACATATTTTCTAGTTCAAGTAATGAACATCATTAATATAAAATTCGACAATAATGCAGCAAAACTGATATTTCTGATGCTTCTTGGTAGGCGAATCTATTTAGGTGACCAATATTATTCGGATCACCTGGTACGTCTGGGTCTCAGACTACATTTGGGTACCAGATCTCTAATGTCAACAAGGTCAGACCATGTCTGAGATGCGATGTTTAGACAAAAGTAAAAATAACAAAAGTTGGTATTGAATTTATACGGTGACAGAAGATCATTCCATCAATGACATATAACACCATTTGACATTATCATGTTTCCGTAAAAGGTTATGATTTTTGTGTTGGAACCTTGGGTGCTTTTGTGCATCATTCCCGTTTTTCCTAAATAGTTGAAAAATAAAAATAACATTATAATTCATTTCTAGATTAAAAAAAATACTTACTAAACTAGGCAGAATGTTATTTGTGTGCGTCCCCTTTGTCAATAAACTCCAGACAAGGCGAGATGACAAAATTCTAATTCTTGTTTCGTCTCATGCGCATCCACTCACGTGTCAATGATCTTGTTCGGTAAGATTTTTCACCCGACCCTAAATGTAATTCAATTTCTGGACTGAGATTTCTAATATCGCTGCCGTTACTCGAATGTAAGGAATGTCAAGACATCTTTGAGAAATATTTCATTGGATTTAACAGAAATAATAGAATGACAGTATAAACAGATATCATGACAAGGTTCATTACATTTATTTGCAGACCAGAACTTTTTTCATTTTCCTTGTCTATATTTCACTTTTGCTAAGAACTAAAAACTGTTGTTTCATCTGTACCATATTTCTCACATAAGAAAATTTATTTCTTTGTGTGTATGACGATACTGTATAGTATGTCAATATTGTTCTTTTCAAATCTACCCGCATTTTTTATATCAATCAGTATCTTTTTCTTATTTCTGACTTATAAAAATGAACCTTATGTTTCGTTTCAGGAATTTAGTTTTCTGTCACCATGCAAGTTAGAAAGAATATAGTAAGAAAAGTTCGTTATTCACTTTTTTGATGAAAAATTACCATATATTTCCACATGAATCTGTGAAGCAATATTAGATACAAATACTGTACGCGTAATGTTTTAGGAAATACCTATAATAATAATTTTATGACATTAAAAAACTGCTATGATCTGATAATATGTATCGTACGTAGGTTTCAATCCGCGATAGACTTGCTCTTCGGAATACAGTTTCATGATTCGGTGATGAGCAGTATCATTTTCCCTCTAAGTAAATCCCTTGTAACAGTGTTGACGGTAGAAGAAGCTAGTCCATATTCAATTTTTTCCTTCTGATTTATTTTTTGACGATATTCGTGTACATCATTATTGAAAATAATTATGTTCGTACCGTTTTTCACTACTGAAACATCCAATCATTTTAAAACAATAAGATGATCAGAATATAAGGATTTTTTTCTTCACATTTTATAAGAAATGAGGAGACAAAACGTGTTAAACGTTCCTTAATACTTTTCAGTAACTACTTCAGAATTAGAAAATATACCACTACCAAATATTTGTAGAAAATAATAGTTAAATTACTAATATTTTCATAATTGAAATAATGAGTTGGATATCAATTATACTATTAGCTATAAAATGAAATGATCTGTTTTTCTAGTTTCTGCTGGTGGAGTGTTTGGGCTCTTTGTTGGTGCCAGCTTCATGAGTATTGTTGAAGTACTATACTTTTTACTTATCAGGCCATTCTTCCTGTATTTTAAGTACAGGGCACGTATTCGCTGACATGCTCAATCACTTACCACATCAATCGTAGGAAACATGTAAGTATAAAATTCTTCTGTTTCTAAGTTTCCCACTCTGGCAACTAAATGTTAAGTAAATAAAATAATTCTTTAAATTTGCCAGTTTCTCAGTTATAAAAATAAGATTTTTCTGGTTCTACATGATACTTTCTAGGTAAACCTAAAAGCCATTTGATTGAGTATACTCTACTTACTACAAACTTTATTTAATTCAAAAGAAAATTATATATTTTTGAAACTGAGATATAGTATATTTCATCACAGATGACATAAGCTGTATTACATCATAGCACATACTTTTCTTGACGGCGTTTACGTAAATTACATGAAATTAAAAGCCATGTTTGTGGCATACATATCATCAATACTACTAATTTCTGTATTGTGTGCTTTGACGTTGTTATGGTGATAAAAGAATTACTGGCTTTTGTAGTTAGATTAACAAGCTGTGTTAGGCTTTCATAAAATACAGTATGTGAATTTCATACTGCAATAATAATACACAAAGAAATTTATACGCAGCACAGGAACTACAGTATATTCAATCTTTCTTTTGTGTAAGAAGAACACAAGAAAAGAGAACAAAAGAGTTCTCACGTATGAGAAGTTTCCAAGAAAATTCAGAAGGATCAACGAAATAATGAGTACGAAAGTTCACGTTGTTTGTAATTCTACTCCTTGTAGAAGGTTACACAAAAAATGTTTGCCAGTATGGTTTCAAAAATCTTTCAAGCCACAGACTTTTTTAGATCCAGCACGTTACGATCATCGCTTCACTGTTTATTAAGACGATAAGCGCAAGATATTGTGACAAGATAATTTCTTTAAAAAAGACTTTTAGGAATAATAATTTGAGAAAACCTGGGGCTTGACCTTTTGACTGCCCCGACCAAAGCGCTGCGACGCCTCTATAACCCCTGAGTATTTCCACTTTTTCAGGTAACTTTTAAACTTTAATCCAAAAAGCTACTGCTTCCTTACTATTAATCGTAGGATCATGGCTCATACCTCGTTTCTTCTTGCAGAATAGAGCATAATTTTTACGGTACAGTCACTTGTTCATACTATACATTAGAAAGGGGAAATCGGGGAAAACCTCGATATTTTCGGGAAAAAATTCAAAATATTTACGGCTCTCTGGCCTGGGCCTCGGTTCACGTAGGGATCTGATTTTTTAAAAAACAACATAGTTACATACACAATACTCATTCAAAATTTGAATCTTCTATCTTGAAAATAAGGAACTGAAAAACATTTTTAAAATCTGAAAGTGAGCGATATAGATAGATAAATAGATATATTATTATTATTATTAAGCATTCAACCTTTCGACAGGTCCTGAGACTAATAAGGATTTTTTCTTTTCAATTTTAGATTTGAGCCTGGAAATATTTGTTCCACTTTTGTCGATCTTCATATATATATATATATATATATATATATATATATATATATATATAGATAGATATAGATAGATAGATAGATAGATAGATAGATAGATAGATAGATAAATAGATAGATAGATACAATATAATAATAATATAATGTAGAATAAAGATTACTGGGTCATTAGTATTTGGCCTAGAATCATTGCTTAAACGCCATTTTCTTCCGTATAACAAGCCCTTTTCACCGGTAACACTCATATGTCTGTATCATACACCGGAACCGGGAAAACCGGATTTTTTCTGAAAAAAATCACCCACTAAGAATAGTTGCGCCTTTCCGCTCCAGGTCTGGATTCATGTAGGGATCTAAAAAATAGGGAAATGTCCCAAGTTGCGCACAATCCGTATGCAAAATTTCAATCTGATATCTTAGAAACTAAGGAAGGGCGTTAAACATTTTTGAAATTTCCTTCAGATAAAGAAAGCCGCTCCGCTCCGTCCCCAATTCACGTCAACAAATTGACCATCCTGTTCCGAAAGGCATCTGGGATGTTCTTTGGTCCATGCTTGACTTGACCAATAAAAAGACCGGCGTACATACCAATTATAGAAACTAAATAAGCAGTCAAAGACAATACTACGCCATGGTAACAAAAGTTACCATAAATTCTTAAAGGGTTAATTCTGTTTCTATATGTTTCGTCTCACTCTTAATCCTTTAAGGGTTTTTGCTAACTTTTGTTATCATGGCGTAGTATCGTCTTTGACTGCTTGTTTAGAATTTATAACAAGTATTTAAGCCAACTTTCTTTCATTAGTCAAGTCCAGGATGGACCAAAGAATACGCAGGATGTGTTTCGGAACCGGATGGTCAACTTGGCGGTGCCCAGTGGAGGCGGAGGGGCGTGACATTTTTATTTCTTCTAAAAGCAAATTTTAAAAAAACTTTTACGGCTTTAGTTTTCATGATAAGAAATAACCCTGAATACGGATTTTGTGTACCATTGGGTATTTCTCAAAATTTTCTGAGATCCCTATGTGGGTCGGGCCCAGGGTCGGGCCCGAGGACACAAGTGTTGCGAGGGTGTGATTTTTTTTTCAGAAAAAAAAAATCCGATACGGACATGCGATTGGTACCGTTGGAAAGAGCTCGTTAAACTAAAGAATATAACGCTCAAATAATGACTCTAGGCCAAACAGTAATGTCTCAGTAATATATATATATATATATATATATATATATATATATATATATATATATATATATATATATATATATGTGTGTGTGTGTGTGTGTGTGTGTGTGTTGTGTGTGTGAGCATAGAGAGAGAGAACCTAAATTCAGTCTTTCAATAATTTTTCCGCCCTTTGCTTTCAAGATATGATTGAAATTTTTCACACATATTATGTACATAACAAAGTAGTTTTAGAAAAAATTCAGATCCCTACGTCAAACCTAGCCCGGGCCAAAGGGCAAAGTGTTTTAGTGGTAGTTTCAAATAAAAACCCGGGTTTTCCCCTAATTTTCCAGTTTAGGTGTATAATACGGACATGTAAGTGTCAGCGTTGGAAAGGGCTTGTTATACTAAAGAAAATGGCGTTTGAATCATTACTCTAGGTCAAACAAAAATGACGCAAAACATTTTTGAAATATTTTTGTATATATTAGTTAGTCAATTTTAGTGAAAAAGTGTTAGACATCAAACTAATTGTAAAAGAAATAAAGATTTTGGAGTTGGAATGATATCCGCACCAACATATCAAAAGTCTAGGGGAATCCAAACAATGGAAAGCCACCATATTGGCCGCCGTGTTGGATTTACTTTGTAAATCTATAATATTCAATTATTGCTCATACGGTGTACTAACTTCAAATCTGTATCGAATAGAAAGTTTTTGTAAATAAGAACGTTATTTTAAGCCATTTACTAACATTTTAGTGAGTAACAAGTTTGAGAAATGTATTTGATATCTCTGTTGAGGTCTTTCTCTTCATTATAATACCATGGAGATGGGTCACGTACACTAATGTCCAAAATGAGTGTCGCATATGTATAACTGTTTTCTTGTAAGAATATAATTTGACAATGATTCTGCAGGGCACTTTTAATACTGATAGTATGTGTATAATAGGGAAATGTATTTTTGTGGTATATTTTATAGGGAAAGAATTATAAATACGAAAATTAGAATAAGTTTAACAAAATGTTGCTAAATGGACAATAAAGTTTTATTTCTGTTTTATTCTTATTTACTGCTCGTTTGAAATGAAATTTGCCACATCATAGAAGAGCTTGAATGATGCACTAATGTGACTTTTTTCTTTGGTTTTAAAGCAGACGTGTCCGCCAGTGACCTTGTACTCACTGCAGCTAATGCCTTGGCACGTAGTAATATGGATTCTTTCAGCTGGTCTAAAGTTGGTTGTTCGTTTTTCTTCAATAAAAGCTTCCATTGCTTCCTGGTGTTCTTATCTAGCTTCTCAGTCACATGGTAAATCAAAATCACATCCCAGTGCTCCACTGAAGAGCCCAAGGATTTAAGTTTAAACACACACAGAACACTCTTGTCAACCAGTCTTCGTAACCCATCTGATGACTCATTCTTCAATGTTTTTGAGTAATCAACTTCCTCAAAATATGTGCCACCTTCAAATAGCTCCTTCACATATTTGTATCTAGTTTTAAGTAACTCCCACGCTACCTTATAGTTATCTTCAGATATAGAAATTGACTGCAACAATACAGCAGGTTCCTCTAATGCAGCTATCTTCAAATACTGCAAGTTTTGAATATTACCTAACCGATAGGTAGGAAGCTCTAAGTCTGGCAACTTCACGTCTGTGCACTGTTTGATATGTTTATTTGTTCATTATTTGGTGACTGCATATTGCACAACATTTCTAGTACAGAATCCAGCTTATTTTGCACTTAATGAAATTCTGCGTCATACGTAGCAAACTCATTTTCTCTACCCACAGAAATGAACTTTGTAATGAGCTCTGTGCAATCACCATACAATTGCATAGAATGTTCAGTACACTACGTTCGGTTTGTCTTTATTCTCATTCATTTGTGTATCAATGTTTCTATTTCGCGTTTGAGAACAACTTTCTTACCTATGAGTTTTTCCATTATGTTATAACCCTGCACCAGTAAGAATTATTACACCACTTTGACAATGCAATACAAATTGAAAGTATTGCTCCACAAGTCACACCACACACAGCAGCCAGCACATCTGGAAAACAATCCGTTCGGTTACGACAATTTTGTAATTGATTGACTGTATTATTGTAAACACCAAGTTCAAAATGCACAATATGAACATTTATTCTAATTAAAAACACTCAACTAAATACAGAAATTGTTTTCCACAAGCAGCTACAATATTTCATGCCATGCAGTCACACACACATAATGTTAACACTAAAAATTATTAATCATCCATCGTTGCCAGATATAAGAAACAAAACAATAATGAACTGTGGCTCAAAAATATGAGCATACAGCTTTGTTCACCGGATGATGATATGTGTTGTCCATAATGACATATTGTTACGTAAAAATGAAGCTCTTACATAAAACAAAGGATAAAATAATTTTATTCAAAACAATTAGTATTTACTGTCAAAAGTATTGAGAATATGAAAATAATTGTAAAACATGTTAAAAAACTTTTGCTAAAATTAGTGAGCCGTATGCGAATGATAAAATTATTTTGAAAATATAAATATGTTTTGCATGTTCTTTGCTGACAAATGGCATTTCCATGCAGATACCAGATCAATATAATTTTTGTGACATTTAATAATCATATTCACTTGGGAACCAGCGTGTAAAAGTATACATAAAATATAATTTAATAGTAATCACTTATACTTTAAGTTTTTTGATAAGTCTAACCTATATGTAAAATAGGACAAAAGATATCTAATAATAATATTTGAAAGTTACTATCACTAAGTGTTTAATTTATAGTTCGCCTCATTGGTGTATATTCACTGGTGATGATAATAGTATCAATTGCTATTATCTTCTATAGAGCAAAGTCATTATAAATACAAAAGTGTGGATTGTTTCCAGAACGTTTTGTTGGAGAAGATGACAAACGTGTATCACTTACTGAATAGCAGAGGATAAGAACCTTTGAGATTTACCCAGCATGGTTACCGGTAATATAAAATGATAAAATTAAGCCATGTTTGTACATAGAATTATACATGGATTTGCAAAACGCTAGGCTGAACACACAGAAACATTAAGCATACACAAAGAATTTAAATCTAAAAGTACTTAAAAAAGCTCTAGCACATGCCTTATGTGTCCACCGAAAATATTTAGTAACAATTCCAATTTTAAGTAACCAGTGAAAACTACTATACAAATTTATAATGTATAGTTGCTACCAAGTATTGATCTTAAGTGATTCGAAAGATGAAGAAAAGAAAATATATTCACACACACACACACACACACACACACATATATATATATATATATATATATATATATATATATATATATTCTTATATGAATATATTTTCTTCGCCTTTCGAATCGCTTAAGTTTAATATTTGGTGACAACTATACATGAGATGCTGACGTTCCCATTAATCCCCTATTCTATCCTATCCTATAACTATACATTATAAATTTGTATAGTAGTTTTCACTGGTAGCTCTCTTCATATTTAAACTACAAAATGTGTTTAATTGAAATCTCCAAATTTATGAAAGTAGGTTCTAAAAACAGATATTCATTTTTCCTGACGACTGTCCGTTGGTGTCACACTTGTTACACATATATACAGTTCTGGTCCCTTCCCACAACATTCATAGTCAGTTTCGTTAATGTTAATCATTCAAAATACATCTACCTTTTAATAGCAGTTCTTTATTTGCTAAAATTCTTAATTTGAACAATGAAGTAATTAAGCTGTAATTCATTATACTTGTTTAGTTAGCATATTCTGAAATATTATTATATTTGTTCACACATTAAAATCATCTTTCTTTGTCATTTCAGAATCTCTTAAGATACTTTAGATTCCTGTATTAAGTATCTTAGAGGAACTCAATACATATGTTAGCACATTTCTCATCATGTATCAGGATTAAATTCTTTATATGTTAAAATCGACATAGTAATGTCAAGAAGTATGATCCTCAAATCTGCAATGAGTGTTATATACATAAGAAGTACTCCGTTGTTCGAAATACATTTTATAACATAATAGTATTGAGCTGATATTGAGTAAATATTATAAAGATGAAATCGTTGATAATTTCTGCGTTACATGGCTTACTAAGAAAATAATAGAGTACTAAAATGTGAAAGTTTCAGTTCTTAACAAGAAATTTCACATATAACAAGAACCAAAGATGTATTGTATTGTAAAATGTGCTAAACTAGCATATTGAGAAGTGAAATATGTTTCTTAAGCAATTGCACAAATAGCTTAGTTTTGTGAAATTTAGAGCCTACAGTTCAAAGGCAAGGGAACATTATTGGCACCTCGTCAAATAGAAAATGCGTATTAGTATGCTAATACTAATGATACTCGTGACTTCATTTGGTGTCAGATTAGGCATAGACGGTACAGATAGTGATGCAGCAAATAGGGATTTCTGTAACAAAGGTAAAATATTATTTAGTAGTATAGTGTGAATTGAAAATAGTAGAAACAATAGCAAACGGACGGTTGTGTAAAAATATAACATTAACTTGCAGTATCATTCATACAGAAATTGTAATTAAAAACTTTAAAACGTCCGTATTTGGTCTAATACATTAGGTAATTACGAACGTAAATGACATAATGTATCATGTCAGTTTAAGACAAAGAATTTTATCAAATATGTACTAAGTTTTAAGCGTAATACGTATTTACCTAGGAGTAAATTAGATGTTTTGGCTTTCATCTCTTTCCTTATTTGTATATTTTATTACAATCAGTATTCGTATTCCTATAATTTCAATAACGGTTGTTCCAGCACTCCGTTTCATATCCTTTCAGGCCAAGAAAGGATTTTGTTGTGTACATATATTTATATAGCTCGTGCTTATTTTTGCATAATAGAAAACCAAGAAAACTCCGAAACCTCTCAGCCGCTACGCCACCGACCGCTACTCTTTTCTAAATTATATAGATTCCAGTAAACGCGAACAGTATCAATTCATTTTCTTTCGAAGCAAGATGGTGGATCATTTGCTAATAATACTGTAGAAGTAAGAAGTGACGACAGTTCTAGACCCTGAGGACCACGTAACAGTGTCGTAACGTTTTATGGAACAGAGCCTTCGTGTATGAGAATCTGCTTACCATGGAATACGTAGGATGAGATAAGATTCTTTGCATCTATAAAGGATTGAGAGACGAAAACCTTTGTATTGATTTTTCTTAATTTACTTATTTTGTAGATTTTGCAAAGTCAATGTAAAATAAATCCCATTTATAATTTTTGTCGGACTCGTTTGCTACAAAGCTAATAAAGATGATTAAGTTGAAGTATGTTAATGTTCTCAATAAGAAGTATTTGGTACACTAAACTTATAAACATTACATTATCTTTTATTTTCTTTTATTTCTCAAATATCCTGACAAATACTACTAAGTTAAATACTATTCTTAATATTAACACGTCTAAATAAAAGCAATTTATAGAACATGAATAGGTTGCGTAGAAAAACTAAATAATTTGTTTCATAATTACAGTGTGTACCAATAAATACACGGGAATTTCTTCAGTTTCATCATTTTTGTAACTTTATCATTCCTTTCATCGTGACTTTGCTTGAGAGAAACATACCTAATAGATTGAGATTGTAATAAGTTAAAGTTTTCCTCTAAGCTAAACTAACGACCAAATTTGCTTGCAACATTACTAATCTTTCTCAAATATTGGCTGCATAGAAGTTAATATAAATGCTAGGTTATCTTTACTTTTTTACAGAATCCAACGATGAATACTTAATTTTATAACTATTAGAGAATCATGAATTCAGATTCCAACATTATTTCTCCTTTAGTTCGTCTTCTAGCCACAATTTTCAGAATTTCATGTAATACGAAACCATAATAAAGAGTTGCACTTAAAGACGTGCTAAATAATCTTATAGACATTCTCAAAACATGAATTTAGATTTTTTGTTAGCTTTTACATTGTTCATTGTATATATCTATGCTTTATTTAAAAGTAGTGTTTCTAAAAGTCAATCTGTGGAAGTAGTCTTTCAGGTTATCTAAAACTGCTACTAAATTATTTTAAATCAGTTTGACCAGATTTTGGTGTTCTTTCTCTCAGCAAAAATATACAAGATGTGATCCTAGAGTTTAACGTGGGATCTAAACAATCTGACCTACCACCGAGCAAGCGCACGTGGTCTAATTATATAGCCAAACCTGTAACAAACAATTAAATAACAGTATTTATAACTTAATTTTACAAAATCCGGATCTGAAAGTTCATTGAGAGGTAAAGATATCTATTAAATTGACTTTTTGCAAACGGTAAGTGCTTTTTTTTTATCACAAACATAGTGCAGCATTCTATCAAGATGACATCAAGATGGAAAACTGATAGTGAAGTAAATAGCCCAAACCTATGTTAGCAGATTGCTTCTCGAACCTTCTGAGAAAGACGCCACAAGAGCAAAAAAAGGCAGAAAACAATAAAATTAACATTCTCAGACGAAGAGTAGTATATAGTTGAAGCAAAACATAAAAAAGATGAATCCGTAACTGAAAGTGTGCCAAATTTCTGAAATTGAAATATCAAAATCTAGATAAATGAGACCTGAAGGGCCCTACATTGGCATTGGAGTATCATGATGATCTTTGGTAAATGGTGGGGGGTAGAAGTTTTCTGTTATCATATTCGGATTCAGCCCATGTAATTAGTTCCAACTACCAAAAGTTATGCATGCAAAGGCGAGAAATTCTTCGATGTTTTGCCGTCCATAATTATCTAAGTCAGTTTTGAGAAAATCATCTGAAAATTGTTAATCTTCATGCATAAACTACTTCTCTTAAATTGTCCTTGAAAAAATTACTTATACCGTCGTATAGAGTTGTTAATGCCGTTTATAGTTCTGAAATTGTTTATTCTATCATTAATCTTTGAAGTTTTTATACTGTTATCTGTTACATTTTTTTTAGAAAGATTTATATAAATAGTATCGTTTTGAACTTTATATTTTCATCTCACTATATTGAATTTTCGATTAAAATGGTAATAATATAATTGCAATTTTGGAATTATATATCTATAAAGATATGTATGACTGCTCTAAGCTTCTCTTTAATATTATTTAAGCAATATTTGTGTGGAAGGAGATATTTGTCTTCCTCATCCAGTGATTTTGCGATACTCGATTTTGATACTTAACGCACGTTGCAAAATTGATTTTGCTTTCTTTTGCATATTATTTTTATTAGTATTAGAACATTGAAGAGAATTAGGGAAAAAGACCGTGTAGAATTAAATGGTAATAGAATGTTCAGTTGATGAAGAGTAAAACCTCGCATATTCTAGATGACCCTTCATTGTTGTTGTGAACGTTTTATAGGCCTACTGTATTAATGTTGATGGGTGAATAAAATTATCCATGCACTAGGAAATTCGAGGGCACTTTGTAGTGCTTGTTGTAAATGTAAGCCAATCTATAGATAAATTAAATTAGTCATATAAAATTATATCATCATTGGTAATTGCTATTAAAATAGTCACGTCAGGCTTCTGGGACAGATAACTTGGGCAGTACAAATCTCCTATCAACTCTTTCTTTGATTTAGTTCCGTCCTCTACCCAAATTTTTACACAATAACTTTGAGAACTTTAATTTTATCTGGTTTGAAATTTGTTTCTTTACACACACAACTCTGCCTCTTCCTTAGTTTCTATCTTGTGTGTAGATATCGAACTGTTGAGATAAAGTGAGATTATTGTCTGATACCTTCTCGATTGACCAATATTCACAGGAAACCAAACAAAACGATTTTATTTCATAAATTCAGAATTTCACTATTCGTTATTTTCCTTTCGAGTAACTTCCAATTTTGACAATGTACAGAGATATTGTTCGCTAACACTGAAGTGGGACAAGAATTTATGTTTTCAATCAGAAAAAGACAAGGAGAGGCAGATGGAATTTGTGTTTGGAGGGTAACATCGTCACATTAATGTCCAAGTTCTTTGAGAGTTACATGCAGCTATTTGGAACTTCGGCAAGAATCCAAGCACCTGGAATAAATATATTCTTTCAGAACACATAAAACACATCACTGGTAGAAAAGTATACGTTCAATAATTTCAGCCTTATATCAGACAACCCATCACATAATCAAACTTCGCACAAGACAACAGAGAAATCACAAGGTATACGAATGACACAGCAACAAAGAGCTGTATCTACCATGATCCTCCATCTTGCTTGATGTGTAGCATTAGTAAATAACTTATTAATGAAGGTAAACATTTTTCTTGTCAAGCTATTTCATGTAGAATAATGTAACATATTGCTTTGTTTTTAAATATATTTAGTATTAATGTACTTGCAAATAACAGGTAAATATTTAAAAGAATATAACCATGGGACATTGTTTATTGTTTGCAGCTATGTATGTATGTATTAACTAACTAATATATATAACACGAATAATGTTAACGTGTGACTTCAGTCAATGACAAATTCTAGACAAGAGAAGAAATATGAGAGAGATGTCTGTCAATCTGTACATTATAAGATCAACAAAAATTAATACCTAGGTAAAAGGACATAAGAAAGATGGTTTTTTATACGTAAAAGTTCACAGAGAATCGAATTTAAGTTTTGTTCTTGGTAAAAATTATATGATTTTATCTTATTGTACATTTTAATTCTTCTGTTCAGAAGTTGCAACACGAATGCTGACTCACAAATAGAGCTGAGCAGGTTAGAACTAAATCACTCTTTCGGTCAGTGGTCTGACCTAGTTAAGAAAAGAAATGAGACTCTCTCTAGACATCTCTCTACTTTTTTGAAATATTTGAAGAACCTTTGATCAATGAGTCAGGATTTACTTCTACTGCCATTTCATTATTTTTAAGATGTCAAAAGTTTGTTTGAAGGGTGGTGATAATTCATGTGATGCGCTCACTTAGTTTGTAGCTATTTACTTTTGTCTTTCTAAGTTTTACGCTGTTTTCGAAAGTGCTTATACGAATTACTTTTATTTGCTTGATGACTGGGGTAATTCGAACTTTCCTCAAACACAACAGTTTTCATAAACTTGTAGCATTGAACGAAGTCCTGGAAGAGAGAAATATGTCATTTTTATTTTGTAATGTCTCTGTAATGTTTGATTTATGTGTTTTTCTATATCAGATATCATCAGTATGGTATAACTGATGTTCAGTTCATTTAGCTTGTTATTTAGGGATCAGCATTTAAGAATTCGATATTTCCATCTGATATTTTTACTCTGATTACAATATGCACTAAGAAATGCGTTTCTTACAGAACCAGGAAGGAAAGTTCAGCATAGTATTACTATCGCAAATTTTCTTCTACTGTAAACTTGTAGTTTTTAACATTTCTCTTGTATTTAAAATATTTGTAAATATCAGTTTGTAAATAATTATCACATAATTTCTGATCAACATGTTAATAATAGACACAATTTGCAAATGGAATAAATTAGTTAAAAGGAAAAAGCTACCACACGTTGCAAGTTTTTACATATAGAAAACCATTTTGTAATGAAAACTACATAAAACTATTTGCATTCCATAAAACGTATCGCATATCTTCTTTATGTTATT
The DNA here is from genome assembly GCF_964235325.1 of Thermobia domestica. Taxonomy (NCBI): domain Eukaryota; kingdom Metazoa; phylum Arthropoda; class Insecta; order Zygentoma; family Lepismatidae; genus Thermobia; species Thermobia domestica. The sequence continues at coordinate 18,399,523 of NC_137457.1, forward strand.
CCAATTATCCTCAAACGGGTTTGGCTGAAACCAGTCAACGATAAGTTGGTTAGAGAGACTAAGATTCGCCAAACCTTTAAGGTTTATTATTAAAACAATAAGATATATAGATAATTTTCATTGCTAATTTTTACAAAAAAAAAAAAAAATAGTTCGATTTTAAGATGTATGATACATTATTTCTTTTCTTTCACGATTTCCATCCACCCCATTGTATGAGGTTTTAAGACCATATTCGGTTTATGCAAAAACTAATTAGATTTCTAGAGTATATGTGAACTGGACGAGGTTTCTTCATGAATGATGAAGTCCAGCTGCCATGCCAATTTCTTTATTGTCTTGTGTAAACATGATAATTTAATTTGTTTTGTCTTTTAAGTCATGTCAGTGACGCAAAAGGTGGTCCCGGATTATTTCAACAAGATTTTGATCTTTGGTCGGTGATATTGCTTGGTCTTCCACGCCTTTGCTTTTACATTCTTTGTCTCCCTACTCTTCACAATACAGTCGATTCTTTACATCTCTTTCATTACAACCAAAATATCAATCGATGTGAGAAAACATTTCATTGTTAATAGCCTAATTTCGCTTTTGTTTTGAAGGGTAAGCAAATTTAAAGAGTATAGTGTAACCAGATGTACCGTTGTAGCAATTGTCTCGTTTTCTTTTTGATTCTTAAATGACGTACGTAGTCTCGGTGATGAGACGGACACCTACTTCCCAACAAAGAAACTTACCAGTCTTGGAGCTCATAGGATTAAGAGATGACGATTGGCTTTTATTTTTGTGAAGGGTACAATTAATCGAAAAACCATTAACCCAAACTCTAATATAGATAAAAGTGAAAGAAGTGGGTATGAAAGCTTACTTCTTCTTGACCTATCGGGATCCATAATTAAACTTAGGATATTCAGCTTCCAAAAATTGTGCTTCAGGGTTACTAATATAGGCATGAAAAATTCGTATATATTTTCTAAAAATCAGGAAATACAATAAACAACTTCTCTATAATATTGATAAGTTAAATTTTTAAAAGCCACACACGATTTTTTTTTAAATTCCCGCTTCTCGCTTGACGAGAAGAAATTTATAGAAATATTATTTGCTAAATACTTAAATCCTCTCTCCCAATAAAATAGGTGGAGAACGTTGTCACTCGTCTTCAATGAGGTGTTTATAGTGCGAGTTTTATCTTATTATGAGTGGATTCAGAAATACTAATTGTTTTGTTTAAATTTGTAATCATCTTTTCGCTGTTTAGGAATTGCATTACAATGAAGGAAACATCATGGAAGAAGCCTATTTTTTCTCCATTTTCGAGAATTAATTTGGAAGAGATAAGAAGAAAGAAGAACGAAATAAAAGAGATAAAGTACAAAAATATGGGAAAGAGAGAAAAAATAGATGAAATTCGTAGCATTTTTACCAGAGAGTTTTCGATGAAGGACTTGAAAGAGTGGAAGGAAAAGTTCAGAAGAAAAGGAGGAGAGATATTAAGAAAGGCAAAAAATAGGTTGGAAACAAGAAGAGACAATAGACGAGAAAAGAGTAGTGATCTCAGGAGACATCGAGATTACTGAAGGACAGAAACAGTTTTTAAGTGTAGGATATAAATTCTGAGTAGCCAAAGAAGTGGAGGAAGGAGGTGTTTATGGAATAGAGGAAGCACTGCAGGAAATAAAAGATTTGGAATATAGATACAGAATCTAGAGAAAACTAGTAACTATATTAAAGAACAAATCAAGAAGACAAAGAGGCAATCTAAATGACAAAGAGAGGATAGGAACGGAAAGGATAAGAACGAGCAAGGACATAGTAGTGGAACAGCAGACAAAGAGAGATAAAGTATATAGATGGATAAAGTATGGTGTGAAAAAAATAATTGGAGACCTGAAACATGAGACATAAGAAAATGTCGCACGAAACGAACAGCAAGAATATATAAAGAAAACTATTATAGAGCACTGCAATAAAAGGTTCAAGAGGTTAGCGAGAGAAGATGGAAGATTGCCTAGGAAGAATTTTCAAAAATCGAGAAAGAAGTAGTGAAATTGAGACCAGTGCTTAACTGCAGGAACAATATGTTAGAACCTTTGAAGAAGAGATTAAAAGGATAGCTGAGGCAGGGAGAGAAGGGAAGGAAAGTTGGAGAGTAGAGAATGCACAAAATGTTAAGAGGATGATGAACAAATTAGGGAAAAGAAAGGAGAGCTCAACTTACTTTAGCCTTGGTGTTAAGAGTATGTTTCCGAGCCTTCGGAGGAAAGAAATATTGAGGATAATGGAAGAAAAATGGGCGAAATGGAAGTAGAATATTGAGGCAGTAAGAAAGTAACAACAGGATTAAAGGTATTGTGGAAGAATGGATACTGTATAATCAAAGACAGAATTGTTAAAGTGAAGGAAGGGCTGAATATAGGATCTCGCTTGAGTTTAGTACTGTCAGATATAGTAATGAATCGATTTGAGAAAGAGATAATATAAAGAGGGCGAGAAAGAACTGCTTCCTTTTGAGATTATGTTAGGGACTGTTTAGGAATATGGAAGGGATCAAAAAGGAAGCTGGAGAAATTCTGGAGAGAAGTAGAAGCTGAAGATAAAGGCATTAGAGTAGAGTCTGGGATAGAAGTAGAGAAGGAGATAAATTATCTAGATATCGAAACAAAAACGATGATATGTAATTAAGAAGAGAATTTATTAATTCTTGGTACCTACAAGAGTGTGCAACAGGAGTGTATTAACACAAAAGAAGTTATGTCGATGGGGATACGAAGAAGATTTCATAAAAGGCATGGAAGAAAGAATAGGATGAAGAACAGAAGAAAAGGGATTTAAAGAAGTTCTGGACAAAATAAGGAAAATAGATACAATGAAGAAAACAGAATAAGAAGAAGCGTAGCAATAAAGACGATGGAAGAAGAAGAAGACCAGAAGAAAAAGTTTGGTACGGTGATCCTAGGAAAGGAAACAGAAAAGTTGAATAGAAAACTTTGGAAATCAGGAATTAAGGGGTACATAAAAGGAGGAAGCATGATAATTAAAGTAGTTAAAAAAAGAAAAGCAATAGTCAAAACAGACCAAAGGGAGATAAAATATAGAGTGGGATGCTTCGAGTGTAGTAAAATTTATATATGAGAAAAAAAGAAGATAGAAGAAAGGATAAAACAGCACAAACATGATGTAAGATTGACAAGGAACAACAACACAATATATAAACATCAGAAAGAGACAAAACTACACGATTGCGTGGGAATAAGCACAAGTCATAGAACCAGAGAACAGGATATTACTAAGAAAATGGAAAGAAGTAATGGAAATTATGAAACCAAAAAAAGTGATGAATTGGAATGCAGGATTCCTGAAAAATAAAGAATGGGAGAAGATTCTATTTAAAGAAGAAGAAAGGAAAAGGGAGAAGAAAGAAAGAGAACTAATTTATAAGGGAACATAACAAATATAATTAAAGTACAAGAATGTATCCAGCAGAAACTTATATCTTTTAGTTGGAGAAGTTCGCAGCTGTACAACTGAAAGTAAATAACGCTAGTGTTACTTGTTTTTAATGAAGGGGTGGAGCCTAATTAGATGTTCATCTTTGGGAAGTATATAAGAAGTGACCAACTCCCAAGTAGCCGAAAAGAGTGGAAGTCTGATCAAGACACAGTTATTGTATCAAAACTGTCACGTTATTGTGATGTATATATATATATTATTACATAGCCTTGCTCAGGGTGTTGTTGCGTTTAATTTGACAATAATTCTTTATCCTTTCTAAAATAGTGACCGGGTCAATCTTGGTTGAACAGTCAGAAATTTTGTAGAGAAAATTATTAACGGTAATCATGTCAATGTTTCCATTATTCCTAACATTTATACTACCAAGTTGAATATTCCGGGATAAGTATGACACTTACGATACTTCCGAAGGAAAAGCAGTGTTAATTTACTATCTGAATATTATTTTTTTCTAAATACATTAGAAATATCATCCTTTCATCTTTCACTATTTTAAATTGAATAGTAAAATTAGCAATCTTATTCCTGTGATGGTTTATATTATAAATGTTTATAGCAAGAAATGAAATGTCATGAAACTTACAACTTTCCGTTTCACGTCCATGCTCTGGAGAATAAAGGAAACAGATTACTCTTTCTTCTCAAGAGTAATCTGAGTTGGTAATGTGTCGGTGCTGTGCCATCAGTTGTAATTCAGAATAATCTCTAAAAATACTCATAGAATAATGTAACAATACGGGATAGAACTGATACACAACACGGTACTCAACAACGAAATTATGATTGAAATTAAATGAAATTCAAATGTTTCAATTTTGAAAATGACTAGTAGGGAAAAGGTGAGAGAGAGAAATAGGTTATGATTGAAAGATAAAGGATGAGCACTAACCTGATAGATCCATCGAGACTGGCGTCGTCCTGGTCATCTGGAACGATGAAGGGTTTGCCTTGAAGGAACCTGGATGTTCTGGTAACAGCCAACAACTGAAACTCAATCCTGCTGGACTCATAGGGGCGTCGAACTCTCTCCGTGATGCGTCTCTACAATAATGCGTCTTTAGGATGTCCTTTTACATTTTCATTCCACTAATCTCAACTGACACAAGTATCTGCGGCGATGAACCGGCAGAATGGTATTCTTTAAACATAGAGTCGGTCGTCCTCCAATGGTGGGATCTGCTTGTCTCCGATCATCCTGCACCTTCCTCAACTTCCTGACGAATACCCCTTGTTGTTGTGTTCCTCGTAGTTTTGTCCAGCTCAAGAATGATGACCTAAGAGTCCAATGAATCGGGAAGTATCAGGCTGTGCTTGAAGGTATGCGGAAAGGAAAGAAGGAAGCTAGTCGAGTTTATTTAACAAATATGCATTAACAACAGGTGTCTGAGAATGTACAGTTCTAATCAAAGTTTTCTTTCAATGAGTTTTCAAAAGTTCATGTTTCTTTTGTTAATAATGTAATTTAATAAAATAATCGAATTTAGTGAATTAAATTAGAGTTTATACAATTATCTCACTTCATATCCAATACACAGTTACTTCACACCCCCTCCTCGATATTGGAAATACACGAAAATTTCAATTTTCCGTAGTGCAAAAAAATATATATTGAAGAAATTCCAAAAAATGTTTGTTGAAGATAAAAGAGTTCTTTGTATGACATATTGTTTGTTTTAAATTAATTCTCGACTGCAAACTGCTGAGTGTATATTTCTGAGACAGACCATGTAGTTCAGTAGGTAACCTTGAAATATATGACAACACCGTCTCTGGGAAGATGGAAAACAAGAAAAAGAAAAAGAAATATTATTGCTTGCATAATATCATTGTGAGTGACATGTGTTTTAAAATGTTAGTGTGAAGTCCCATTAATGCTCAGGGAAGGGAAGTGAAAGGTAGGAATAATACTAAATTTAATTTTCACTAATACAGATCATCAAAACTTAGATACGTATAATAAAATAAAATCATAATAAAATAAATAAATATTTCATGAGTGTAAAATCCAATGTATACGAGTATATATATATGTATATGTATATGTTCCTCTAATGCAGAAAATAACTTCAATATCTAACGTGACTAATACGCGAGAAGTAAAAAAACGGTGTAATACCATCTAGCTAACCAAAGATAGTAAAGTTAGACTGCACAAAAAGGGTACTGATTTCAGTTTGAGAAAATTGAGCTTTAAGTTATTTAGACTTAAAGCGTCTGTAGACTGGAAAAGAATTCCAAAATATGGTTATAGCCCCATATACTGGCTGTAACCAAACTATATGAAATCAGCACGACAGAACTATTCACCACATAAAACCTACAACCTTAACTAACATAAAAATTATTCTTATTTTCATCTTCTTTCTTCTTAAATCTTGTCCTCTTAGGGCATCGAATGCTGGCCATTAATAATGGCTTCGAATTCTAGACATCTAAAAGGATGGAGCATGGTTCTTGCAACCTTGACTTTAATCTTCTGACATATTCTTAACATATTCATCAAAATATCTATCCATACGCGTGTCGTTGATTTTCTTCATTCTTCACATACTCACATTTCAAAAAAAGGTAAGAAACTTCCGTAGTCATACACTGTTCAATCAAATGCAATGGTATAATTCTTGAAGATCCAATATAAAATTCGAAGTATTACAAGTTTCAAAGTGTTCTACCGGTAGATTTGAATGCACAATTCAAAACCAAGACAAACTAACCTCTAAGCGTGGCCAGTGCTAAAAGAAAGTTCATCATCTATCTACAAGGTGTTTCTATCCACAATCGAATCTTCAAGAAAAGTAATCTACATACAAGTTACGTGCGGACAGACGGACTAACAGATTCTTCATCAATGGGAAAATGTATGGGGAGTAATCGCTGATAAATGTCCCAATTCTCTCTATAATAAACACAAAATACGACACGGTCTACGTCATCTAGATGTTCCTCTAAAAATATTGTTGTAGCCAAGGCAATTTTGGCAGCTTATAACTTCGGAATTTTAAATGCTCCAGTCGAAATGTTAGGTAGTACAATTGTGGAAAGATCATTCTCCAACATCATTTTAAAACAATTTTTATACGTCTCTCGTAAAATCTTCTTGTCTGAATTCCGTGGTCCACATGACATAATTACATAATTAGCTGGTAGACGATAACCATTGGCAATCTTCGCATCTCCTGGCTTCAATGATGATATGGTCAAACGTTCTTCTAAAAATTCAGATCTAGCTGCGTCTTGAATGGCTTTATCTGCACCACCTAAAGGAGTTAGGGTTTCATTCGTCGGGTTTACTAAGGCATCTGCTTTTATATCCACTATATTACCTTTATAAATACTGATCTTCTGATTGATGGCAGTATTACAAGCAAATTTCGGTTTTTCTTCTGTGGAATTCTTCTCTATAGTTGCCCACGTTGGTAGATTTTAGGCAATCACAACATCCTTAATATGAAGCGAAGGGATGAAAACTTCTTGTTCCAAACATTGTCTCCTAGGGTTGAAAATCTCTTCAGTTGGTGGTCCTTGATGGTCTTCGCGTCCGGTCTTCTTCTTTTTCATCGTATGGTCTTCCGTGCAGACGTTGATAGGCATTTCTTCGTCACAGTGTTCAAGGTGATCTTCCTCTTCCGGGTTTTCCTTCTCATAAAACTTCTTCAATCTCTGAACTGCTATGCTATCTATCTTGTAAGATCCTCGGGCGGTCTTATACTTAACAAAATACGAATTTGGATCTTCCACACGTTCAATTATGCCTGGACCAATAAACTTCCCGCTAAATGCTTTGGCGTGACCTTTTTTTCTTGTGGTGTCTAAAATCCAAACTTTTTCTCCTTCTTTAAAAACAGGTTTCGTATGTCTCTTGTCAAAAAATTTTGTAGCCGTTTTATGACGTTTGTAAAGATTTTCTTGCGCTTTGTCTCTAATCTCTTGTAATTGCTGTAAACGAATGGCATTGTCTTCGTATTGACACGGGGTATTTAATATTGCCTGATGAAGTAACCTAGGTTTGAAGCCAAAAAGACATTCAAATGGTGAAATTTGAGACGATAAATTCTTGGCAACGTTAAGCGAAAAAACTATGGGTTGCAATAAGTCAATCCATTCTCCTAAATCTTTGTCACATAAAGCTGATTTCAATCGTTGTTCTATGTTCCTAATACTAATTTCACAAACACCATTACTGTAATGTCCATGTATATTTACAAAACGCATGTTAGCACCAATCATAGCACATAATTCTTTAAATAGTCCACTAGTAAATGCACGGCCTTTGTCTAAGACAATTTCATAGAAAATTACAAACTTTAAAATTACTTTAAGATAAAGAAATAAACCCAAAGTACTTGCTGTAACATCAGGAAGGGAATCCGCAATTATGTACCTAGTACAACTGTCTACTACTACTACCAAATATTTGTGATTTAACATATTATTGGGGAATAATTCCCAGCTACATCTACGTGAATGCGATAGAAGAGGGGTACTGAGGGATAAATAAGCAATGTATTATACGGAGAACCAATTTTCGATTTCGATACTTGACAAATCGTACACTCTTTACACTTCTGATATATATTTCTTCATGTTGGGAAAATACACTGTTTTTACTAATATATCATAGCTTTTAGAATAACCAAAATGAGATGATCCCAATGTAGACGTATGACAAGCATTAAAAATTTTATAGCGCAAAGAAGTAGGAACTGCAACCAAAAATTTTATACCGTGAAAAGTTTTCTGTTTTCTATACAAAATTCCATCTTTAATAGTAAAATATAACCCTTGGCGTTCTATTTTAGGGTTTCTATTTTCTTTCCGCTCCAACTAAGAAAAAATATCTTTAAAAAATCGATTTACGCTGTTATGTTGCCAGATTTGGCTCATGTAAAATTGAAAATGAATTTGTGTTCTGAGTAAACAAAATGTTCGGATCTTCTTCATTCTTTTCCTCATCTTTGAAATCTCTAGGGGGGGGTAGAAAAACGTGAAATGGGTCTGCCCCTATGTTACTGAAGCCACTGATGTGTGAAATAGTAAAATTATACGATTCAATTTCACTCAACCATCTAGAAATTTTACTTACATTCTTTGTTTGCTTCAAGTAAATTAAATTATGACAATCTGTCTTCAAATAAAAATGACGTCCCAAGAGAAAATATCCGAATGAACGTAATGAGTGCAAAAATGCTAGTAATTCAAGCTGATATAGGTGTAATTTTCTCTCACTAGGAGACGTTGCATGACTACAATAACTAATGGGAACTAGATTTGTGTCGTCAGGTGAATTTTGAAGTTGTTTGATTAATACAGAAAGAGCGACCTTACTGGCATCAAAATAGAAGTACAGAGGATAATCAGGCTTGTATCTCATTGAACAAGGTGCTGAAATGATGGCTTGTTTGATATTATTAAAAGCTGTCTCCTGTGCTTCCTTCCAACGAAAAGGAGCGTCTTTTTTCAACAAAAAAGTAACGCTTCTGCTAATTAACTAAAATTAGGTAAATACGAACGAACGAAAGAAGCCAATCCTAAAAAACTTTTGACCTGTTTCTTTGTTTTGGGATGTTGGTAGTTGGAAATTGAGTTAGTTATTCGTTTCGAAATAAACAAACCATCTTTACTAACAGTTTGACCTAAAACATCTAATGAAAAATATCCCAATTTTGTTTTTTCTGGGGAAAGCTTTAAACCAATTTCTTTTATTCTTTGAAGCAACATACGAGTTAACTGCAGAATTTCATGAAAACTATCACTAGACCAAAATAATCGTAGACATAGGCAAATATTTTATCTTGTGGAAGGCTTTCTAAGGTAAGTTTCACTAATCTATTCATACTACTAGTAGATGTCTTGACCCCCTGAGGCAGAAAATTAAAATGGTACGATCCAACGCCCGGAATCGAAAAATCTGTAATAGGTTTTGATTCTTCAGTGACGGGAATATTAAAGAATGCTCCAAAAACATCACTAGAACATAGATATTTGCGTCCTGCCAAATTAGTCAAAATATTGTGTACAGGAGGAACCGGAAAACTGTCAGGAACCATTTGTTATTTATGTACCTCCCATCTTCTATAAATCTATACTGTCCATTCTTCTTTTTAACAAGCATTACCGGAGAATTATACGTACTAATACTAGGTTCTATGATCTTACTTTTCAATAAAATATCTACTTGTTTTTTTTTTTATCTAATCCCGTAGATGAAATGGTATCGCAAATTGGAATCTATTTACTGGAATATTGTCTACTAATTCAATTTTATGCTTATATCCCTTAGCACAACCATAATCAAATTCATTCCAAGAAAAACTAGAATAAAATTCCTCTACTAAATCATATAATTGCTGTTGTTGATGTGGCAACAATTCAGGGTTAACATTTACACGATATTTATCATATCCATCAGGAAAAAATTTCGTATCTACTGCATTGACTTGATGAACCTTATTGTTATTGCTATTTTATTTTTTGAGGTTGGTATCACTGATAACATGTTCGGCAGAACCCAAAAGAACATCCTTTTTGATGTAAAGTTTATTTTGGTAGGATTAAGTACAGAAATTACCGAATGAATTTCGTCTACAACTGATTTACGCACAAAAATTTCTGCCTGCGTATCTATTAACTCATTAGGACATGAAATCTTTGAGATTTACGTTCCACGGTTATGCCGGTTAGGCTAAAGGAGACGGTGATTATTAGAAATGAATGAAATGGTGGAATGAAGAAAGTGGAAGGAAACAGGAGAACCCTGAGGAAACCCACGCACACGGCGTTTGTCCACCACAAAGTTCACTAGGCGGGAGCAGGGTTTGAACCCGGGACCCCACGCACGAGGGCTGAGCGCTCTTAGTGATGGGTAAATTCCCGGGAAGATATTTTTCGGGAATATTCCCTGGGAATATTCCCGGGAAGATTCCCAAAATGGGAATTTATCCGGGAATTTATGTACAATCAGAAAGAAAATTGCATTCTATTACTATATTATGATTTCAAAGTGGAATTAATTTTTATATCACAGCATATTATTACTGTTGTCTACAGAGGATTCTTTAAAATGTATATTCTGAACGGTACTATGTTACTTTATTAAAACTTTATTATATTTAGAGAGTACACATAAATGTATATTTATTTACAACATGTTCTATCAATTAAATATGTGTGAAAAATATATAGTACAATTAAAATTTATATGTAAGTGGATTTGCTCAACTTGACTCTATTACTGATATTATAAACACATTAAATTTATAAATGTTATAAACCAATTAGATTACGTAAATGCTAGAAGATACATGTCTCACCAATTTATCAACATTTGCGAATACATATTAATGTTCACAAAATTTGCAAGATACTTACTTATCTTTATATTTTAGCACGTAACATTGCCATACAGGGCCTTTCATTCTACCTATTTCTCGAAATTTTATACATTAATTCACATGTAAAAGAAGTCCGAGTACCTCTTCAGAAATTCGAGTCAGAGAGGGTCGACAGACCGACTTCTATTACTAATGGTGGTTCAGGGTTTACTAATAGCACTTCATCTCTATTTCTATATAATTCTACATTACTTTACAAAATGTTTCCTTTTCATCATTTGTAAATTAGTACTTTGCTAATTTTGGCTGTTCTTTAGCATTTGGGGCCAGCTTTTGCACCTACTTTTTTGCTATATTCTATTCCGATGTGGTTGTTTTATGGTTTCATACGTTAAATTACGTTACCAACATTAAATTCAGACAGCATTGCAGAGCGAGTGTTAGCGTATGAAGGCCATGGCACGTTCTTTTCTATCTTTGAAACCAACAATTCACTTTATTTTCTTACACAAATCACTTCCACTTACCTTTCCGTTTTGTATAAATCCCCTAGTGCCCTAAAAAATGTGTTCGATACTTTCTTGATTACTTTAACATCACTATCAACTCATTTCTTCCGTAAATCATCCTACTGTTTGCTAGTTTTGCCCCACTAATACTAAAAAATTGCCTTACTTTTTAGTGCAAATGGAAATGGAACTTTAAAAATCATATTATTAGTAATATAAAGTACAGTCAAATAATTTTAAACTTTTTAACCTCCAAATTCTTTAAAACCTAGAAGTAAATCATAACATATTAAAATAAAGTAATTAGTCATATGGTTCTTTTAATTTGGAAGATAAAGTAAAGAAATGAAAATAAATTCCTTCCCGGGAATTTATAGGCCAGGGAAAAAACCCGGGAATATTCCCATTTTTTAAATTCCTTCCCACCGGGAATATTCCCACTGCCCATCACTAAGCGCTCTACCACTGATCTACCGCGGTCCCTAAAGAGTTGGTAGAATGGAAAGAATTGATAGAATGGTAATGTGGAGCAAGGAAGAGAACTTTGAGAAAATACAAAGATATTATATTCTCCACGTGAGACTCACATGGCCTGTAATGGAAAGTGGCCCCTATTAGCAGCGGTGAGCACTCTACCATTAAGTCATAGTACCCCTTAAGGTTTATAGCGGTTTTTCATTATAATAATTTTCAAATTTTCATTTATTAAAAGAAAAATAAGCGTTTAAATAACTCAAGACGAAAAAAAACAATGCAGAAAGATAATTTTATTTCAAAACTTTCTTGGGATCTCCACCCTAGAATTCTGTGGAAAATCGATTTAAATAGTAATTGGACAACCACCATGAATAGCGTCTTCAACATTGTGGCCAAGTGTTCATGCCTATTTCATACTTAAATGATAGTACTTCGTCACAAAACTGACATGCAATCTTCATCCTGATGTTAAATAAAGAACAATATATTATTGAAATTATTTAAATTAATATATTTGTTGTAAGTCGTACCATATTTAAATAGTTTTCCATGATTTATTAAATTTGCTTCATAGTAGATCATTATGAAACCGTGAGATATAAAAGGATAATTCTCGAAGTAAACGTAATAGTGTATAGTCTAACGATACCAATATTATTTACGTATCATGAAATCTAAGTGAAAATGAAATGAAATCTTTGAGTTTTACGTCCCACGGTTATGCCGGTTAGGCTAAAGGAGACGGTGATTATGAGAGATGAGTGAAATGGTGGAATGAAGAAAGTGGGAGGAAACGGGAGAACCCCCAGAAAACCCACGAGCACGGTGTTTGTCCACCACAAAGTTCACTTGGCGGGAGTTGGGATTGAACCCGGGACCCCAAGCACCAGAGGTGAACGCTCTACCACTGAGCCACCGCACCCCCGAAATCTAAGTGAATTAGTCCATTTTGTGAAGCACCAGGTGTTGAATATTGAGAATTTTCATTTCGCCGAAAAAAGTAATAAAAAGAAAGAAGTCCAGCTAAAGACATAAAAGCTTTTGAAAACTAATATGTGTTTTAATGCATTCTCTCGGGCGACAAGAAACTCCTGAAAACCTTCCGTAAATACTATTTGGTAACATCATCATCATCATCATCATCATCATCATCATCATCATCATCATCATCATCATCATAGGTATTCTGCCATTATTGTCAGGTCACTTTCCGCAGCTGAGAAGTTTCTATGCACCACAGTCTTCTGCTAAAGTCTTTCTCTTAACTTACGATGTTTCAGTTTTTATATTGTAAAACTTTGTCCCATATAGGTTTAGGTAGAGCGTTAATAAAAAGAGTGTCTGGAATCCACTCATACTACCGATTTTTTATTATAAAATATTTCACTATAAAAGTATTTTTACAAAATACTGTACAAATAATCTCTCTAAGATATAAGGTTAGTTATAGGTAGTCTTTGACCGTTAGGTCGCACACAGGATCTCTACAGAGCCCCATAGCAGGCTAAGCCAGGAGATAGAATAGGCGTAGTCCCGTGGCAGGCTAGAGGTCTGGGGTTAGGTTACTCCTAATGTTCCGTGGCAAACAGTAGGAGGGACACCAGAAAACTGGTACAGAATTGCCGTGATCCATCCAATTTATAGCGTTCCTTGGGTGCCGGAGGCGCTACTGCTCTGATGTTGTCTTCTGCTTTGTGAGAGGGACTAGAAGTCGTCATATGCAAGTGATTGTAGATCCATCTGCTGTGAAATCTTCTTGCGAATCCACGTGTTGGTGTTTGTAAACACTGACGTGTGAGATTGTTTATACACATCACGTAGGACATTACAATATCATCCATTAATTGTAGTCTTCTTCATAGTCTACTTCTTTTTCCTGCCACCATTTCCCTAGCATGTCCATCATGATACAATTCCTTCTTAGCCAAGATCCTTACCAGTTTCTTTTCCTCTTCTTAATCTTTATTATAAAATTGAAAGTGAGTATCTTTGTGGCTCTTAATCTCTTGAACCACCTGACCGATCTCAATAAAATTTTTAACATAGATGAGGTTCGTGCCTTGGAGTGCTTTTGTAATTTCTCTTTGACGGTAGACCTTAAGGGAGGCGAAATTATAAAAATAAATAGAACTTAGTAGCTCTTGAACCAAACAACCAATCTCGATCAAATTTTTAATGGATGGTGTTTGGGTCAGGGATGTTTTTTTTTATCATTTTACTCTGAAGCAACGTAGTGGAGGAGAAGTAGGGAGAGATATTCAAAAATCAATATAAACAAAAATTAAATTGACTAGATTTGTGACAATAACTCATGAACCTTCCACCCGATCTCAATCAAATTTTCAACATAGGTGAGGTTTGTCGTTGGCACGTTTTTTTAATAATTTAACCTTGACGCTAATCCGAGGGGAGTAGGAGATATAAATAAAAATACATAAAACGAACCACCCAATTGATCTCGGTCATATTTTCAACATGGATGAGGTTCGGACCTGGTACGATTTTTGTCGTTTTACTTTGACGGTACAGATTAGCGAATGGGAGATATATAAATAAAAATTAAAAACAAAAGTGACTTTTTGCCTTCATCAGTCTTAAAGCACCCGGCCGATCTCTTTCAACATTGATGAGGTTCAAACCTGGGATGGTTTTTATCATATCTTTTTGACGGTAAAACGTAGGATTTGGGTGAAGGGAGAGGGAAGATATACAAAAATAAGAAAAACTTAATAACTCTTGAACCTTCCGACCGATTTCGATCAAATTTCCAACATAGATGAGGTTCTGTTCTTGAAAGTTGTTTCATATTTTCATTTTGACAGATAGAACTGAACCATCCGACCGATCTCGATCAAATTTTAAACATAGATGAGATTGATTGGAACGATTTTTATCGTTTTACTTTGACGGTGCAACTCAGGGGATGGGGATATATATAAAGGAACATAACTGTCTTTGTGACTTCATCACTCTTGAACCACGCGTACGATCTCGATAACATTTTCTACTTAGATGAGGTTCGGACCTGAGATGGTTTTTGTTATATCACTTAGACGGTGCAACTTAGGGCTAGGGCAAAACGGAGAGACATTTATAAATGATCGAAAATGATGGATATTATTGTCGAATATGTAGCTTTCTGGGTCGCTGAGATGAACAATTACACTTCTGATGCCTTTTAAATCTAAATTGAACCACATAATATGGCGTGGAGAAGAGGAGAGAAATATAAAAATAATCGAAAATTACCAATATCAGAGAGCGCTCGTCTCCATCATGTATCTAAGGCGGAAAAATCCCGAAAAAAGGGACTTTTTGGTCTAAATATCCCTTTCTTCAAATGTTATCCCCTCTGGATTCCCCCTGTTTTAACGTAGAAATCTGACAAAAAGCTGATAAATACTACCAAGTAGGCTGAATGTTTATACACAATTTCAATCTTATAGGTGCAAAAGTAAGCCCGCTAAAAATATATATATACCGACAATGTACCATATTCCCGTATACGGAAATATATTTTGTAAAAATTCCCTGAGATATCCCTAAATACCCTAGGACTATAATCCGCCAATCATTCTCTTCAGAATAGAACTGCCTTTCAGACGGTATGATTCACGTGTCTTCATCATGTATCTAAGGCGAAGAAATCCCGATGAAAGGGATTTAGGGGTAAAAATATCCCTTTTTTTACTTTTTGCCCCTCTGGATCCCCCCTCTGTTTCAACGCAGATATCTAAAAAAGAAATCAGTAAATACTCCTCGGTGAACTGAATGTTTGTGCAAAAATGCAATCTTCTTTTAGTTTTACGTCCCACGATTGTGCCGGTTAGGCTAAAGGAGACGGTGATCATGAGTAATGAATGAAATGGTGGAATGAAGAAAGTGGGAGGGAACGGGAGAACCCCGAGAAAACCCACGCACACAGTGTTTGTCCGCCACAAAGTTCACTTGGCGGGGGCTTGGATCGAACCCGGGACCCCAAGCACCAGAGGTGAACGCTCTACCACTGAGCCACCGCGGCCCTGCAATCTTCTACGTGCAAAAATAAGCCTGCCAAAAAGTAATGAACATAGGCTTAATAAAAGAAAATATGTATTTTAGAATTATGACGTCATCACCTCCTACGTCTCGACGCAGGAAGGTGTGAAACCATACGTAAGGTCTACGATGCCTCTGGATTTGAAAAAAAAAAGAAACGAACGAAGAAGCTCAAATAGGAGAGTTATAACGCAATGTACCATGAAACACCCGTATGGTACAAATTGTACCATAGGATCCCCAAAGGGTAAATCTAAATTCAACCACTTAACATGGTGTGGAGGAGGGGAGAGAAATATAAAAATAATCGAAAATTACCGATATGAGAGAGCGCTTTAGTAATAGCAAAAAATAACCGACTGATGGAACATATTAATATATTTTAAAATTTAATCTAGCAAAGCGGGTAATTAATGCTAGTAATATGTAAAGTTGTTCTTTTCTACCCCACCATTTCTCAGACCTCATTCGTTTTTCACTCGACCAGCAAATTCTTTTCGCTCGTCTCTACACCAACATTTCGAAACCTTCGAGTCGCTTTCCATCATTTTCAGTTAAAGTCCATCTTTCTGACTTATATGGTACAAAAGTCCATAATCAGTCATTTCCATAAATCTTTATTCATTTTAGTAGGAGCTAGAATTGATATTGGAATAAAATTATAATAAAAGTTTTGTTTTATTGGTGAATTAGAGATAATGTACAGTTCAAATGATTTGGATTAATGCCGCACTTACGCGTTACAACCGTGTTTAAATATGGCATCTAACATCTTTTAAAAAAATGTTTTGTCCGTCTAACTTCAATTGTGTGAATATTGTACTCTAGTTATAGCACGAGGTATGGATATAGGGGCTAGTAAAAACGTTAATGGTTAGGGAGATGATAGGGGAGCGAGACGGGGACGCTTTACTAACGTTTCTAACCCACTCGGATACTAACTTTAAGAAAAGCATATTGTAACAATGGGTGATAAATACCAAACGTAATTAATGTGTAGCTTGAAATGTTTATAAAGGCTCAATGCCGTCCGCATTCTCTACTTCATCATTTCTATCTTTTGTTTCTTCTTTGCTTTCTTGTGATAAATCACAATCACATTCCTCGACTAAGCTTATTGTTATATCTTCTGTAGTAACATCTTGTTGAGGTCCTGTTTTAAAATATGCATGTTGACATGATCACACCTTTTTCCATACTTTATTGCTGTTACCATTGTGAACTTCATTTTGGAGAGCGCATCATCTCAGGTGCTATACTGCTGAAACTTATACTTGCAATACTGCTATTACTTTTACTATTAAAATAACTACTCCCAAACTAAGATACTCTTTATTTACGGACACGGGTACATGCACAGAAACTTCAAAAGTACTTTACTAATTTTTATCCCAATGCTACTAAATAATATTCTTCACAGTACTTCTAACAAGCCCACTTGCATACTCCCACTTCATTCTTGCTCCCACGAACTCCTTGACTCATGCCAAAGCCGGCCATCCTCATGCTCATCACAGACTATTCACCGTCGTCTCACACTCTTCACAGACTATTCACTATTACACTCTCCCCCCGGGTGTTTTTTTTTGTTTTACAATGACAATCTATTAGGTGGTCTCCTGATCCTTCCGGATCTTCTTGGTAGCTGCCAATCTTGCTGCTCTGCTGATGTTCTGCCATCTCCTGGATATCTTGTTGGTAGCTGCCTATCTGGGTCTCGTACTGGTGTTCTGCCATCTTCTGGCTGTTGTCTTGGTAGGTGTTGATCTTGCTCTCTGACTGATGTCCTGTCACTTTCTGAATTCATGTTTGGACTTCTAGGCAGTTGTACATCTTCCACTGCTGCGTCTGCGAGCGGGTTCTTTCGGCAAAGAAACCATATATCCTCCTGACATTTTCTTGGCATGTTATCTTCTCGGTCTTCCTTTGCTTGCGGAAAAATTATTTGATGTCGATGGCACTTCCGTATTTTTCCTTGTATGCTTACCAAAAATACGACTGGGCTCATCTGCCTGACCAGTTCGCCTTTGATAAATTTAGGAAAACGATCGCGATAGGTCTTCACCGAGACCACTTCATTCTTTTCTTGTTGCTCCACTTCTTTCCTGTCTTTCTTGCCGCGTTCAAACACTCCCTTCTGTACCATATTAAACATTGTGCGTGGTTGGAAATTTAACATCAATTCCGCTGGTGGTTTCCCTGTTGCCTTACTCGGTGTGAATCGAAGCATGTATAATATTTCTTTCAGCTTATGCTCTCCTAATCTACGGTTCCATGCATATTTATTGTCTAAAAACTGTTTTCTTAAAAGCTGCTTTACTGTCTGCACGGCTTTTTCAGCGATTCCATTGCTTTCTGGGTTGTATGGTGGGGTTAGCACTGCCTTGATGTCTCTTTCCTTTAGGTATGTCGTGAACTCAAATGATGTGAAAGGAGGTCCGTTATCTGATACTAAAGTCTTTGGATACCCGAAAATTTGAAAAAATTCGTCTAACTTTTGATTAGTTTCAGATGCTGTCGTTGAATTTACATTCCACACTTGGATCCATTTTGAATAACTGTCCACTAACAGCAAAAATTTAGATCCCACACAATCAAAGTGATCTACATGCACTCTTCCCATCGGTTGTGCTTCTGCTTTCCAACTACTATATTGATTCTTAGGGTTATTACTATGCATGCTATTACACGTTTCAAAAATTCGCTCATTTTTTTTTTATCACGGTCTAAACCTGGCCACCAAACTGCTTCCTTAGCTACAGCCAGCATTCTCCAAGCACCTAGGTGATTCCTGTGTAGCTGTTCCAGATATTTCTTCCTTAACTTATGTGGGAGTACAATTTTGCCTTCCATAATCACACATTTGTTCACAACTGAAAGTCTTTGCTTGTTGTTAAAGAATGTTCTTAACTCTGTAGTATTATGTTCTTCCTTCAACTTCCTGGGCTAGCCTTTTATTATCCATTATCTCACCTGACATAATAGTCGGTCTGCTTCCGATGCCTCCATGACTTCTTGGACCGTTAATGGTGCCAACATTATTTGGCTTATGAACTCTTTTTCGTCTATTTTAACATCCACTGGTGCCTCATTAATCGGTAGTCTGGATAGGAAATCTGCTACTTCCACTTGCTTACTATAAAGGATTTTGAAGTCATACGAAGACAAGAACA
This sequence comes from Thermobia domestica, assembly GCF_964235325.1. NCBI lineage: Eukaryota > Metazoa > Arthropoda > Insecta > Zygentoma > Lepismatidae > Thermobia > Thermobia domestica. The sequence continues at coordinate 18,418,567 of NC_137457.1, forward strand.
GCATCCATTGTTGGAGTCTTGGTGAAGCTGCGTCTGGAATAGCCTTTTCTCCGAATATGATCTTGACTGGCATAGAATCTGTAATAATTGTAAAACATCTACCGAACAAATATTTATGAAATTTCTTTACTCCGTGTATTATCGCTAATGCTTCTCTTTCGAACTGGGCATAGTTACGTTCTGCATTGCTCAATGTTGCTGACGTACACGCTACCGTATTCAATTTGTTATTCACTTTGTTACACAACATAGCGCCGATTCCATCCTGTGATGCATCCGCAAAGAGTACCACCTCTTCCTTCTCATCAAATGGGTGTAGTATTTCCGCCTTCTTCAGCAGTTCTTTCGCTTGTGTAAATTCTTGTGCATGTCGTTCATCCCAACACCATATGGCTCCTTTTCTTAGTAATGCATACAACGACGGAATTTTTGACGCTAAGCCAGGTAGTTGTCTATGGTAAAATGAAAGCATGCCTAGGAAGGCCTTCAGTTGCGTTACATTCGTCGGTTCGGGGCATATCATGATCGCTTCCACCTTATCTTCCATTGGTTTAATTCCTTCTGGACTAATATGATGTCCCAAATACTCTATTTCCTGTTTGAAGAAAACACACTTGTCTCCCCGCAGTCTGATATTCAGATCCTTGAACTTTTGTACTAGTATCCGTGTCTTTTCGTAACAATCATACGTATCTTTTCCCCATATTATCACATCATCCAAGAAACATGCAGCCCACGGTAAATCTTGTAACACTGACTTCATAAACTTTTGAAAAATTTGTGCTGCACAGCTCAACCCAAATGCTAGTCTTTTGTGTTGGTACAAACCCCAAGGTGTGTTCAGCGTCATGTATTTTAATGAATTTTCATGGAGCAACAATTGTTGGTACGCCTGCTTTAAATCACACAATACGAAACAATGGGCACCCTTCAACTTGTTCATTAAGTCTTCAATGCGTGGTAGTGGGTACGATACTTTTTCCAGAACTTTGTTTACCGTCACGCGAAAGTCCCAGCATAATCTGATGCTTCCATCTTTTTTTCTCGCTAATACCAGTGGCGTCGCCCAATCGGAATAATCCACTTGCGTCAAAATTCCTTGTTGCACCAACTTATCTAACTCATCTTTCACTTGTGGTTTCAAACTTACCGGTATTTCGTATGCCTTCTTGAAAATTGGTATCGCTTCTTCTTTCACTGGTAATACCACTTTGTACCCTTTAACTGGTGTGTTTAAGTCTCCCTCAAACACTTCTTTGAACTCATCTTTGATTTTACTTGCTAAGTTGTCAGCTACAGTTACGTCATCTGTTCCTATCGAAGCAATATTATTACGAAACTGTTCTTTCCAACAAGGCCAAAGTATATTGATCCATGAACGTCCCACAATTGGTTGGTTTAGTTTAGCATCCAGTACATATAATGGTAACTGCCACTTACTACTTTTCCACTGAACTTCCATCATTATTTTACCTTTAGTGTCCAACGGTCGACCATCGGCATTGCATAATTTAATGGTATCCGATACTACTTGTTTGTTGGGGAAATGTTCGTTGCATGCATCTCTACTGATTACTGACACTGCGGCACCGGTATCTAGTTCAAAAAACACTGTCTTACCGTCACATTTTAGCGGTATATTACATAAGTCCTTGCGTTTACCGTCTGGTACGTCCATTGCCAATAATGCAACGATCTTATCTAAGTTTTCTTCCTGCATTACTGACGTTTCTGGGGTAGTCACTTTAATTTCTTTAACTTTTTCTGTTACTTCCTCTGCGTCAATAGTCCCTTGTACTTCGTGTCTTTTAAAACACATTTTCTGAAAATGGCCTTGTACACCACAAAAATTACACTTCACATATTTCGCAGGACAGGAGTATTTGTTATGTTGTTTCCCGCACTTACCACACACAAATTTACCCTTGAATCGTCCTGCTTTATTACTATTTCCACTGTTACTACTGTACCTTACCTGTGTTTGATTTTGCTTACTTGGCTTACCTTGACAATGACTCAACACATTCACCTGACCGACCTCTTCGAATTCTTTCTTTCTCATTGCCATGTCGTTACCAATCGTTTCCGCTTGCACTGCCATTTGAACAGCTACTGTGAAGGTCATATTGTCTTCTGCTAACAATCTCTTACGCGCATTATCGTCGTTGATGCCATATATAAACTGATCCCGTAATGCTTCTTCTAAAAATGTGCCGAATTTACACAATGCTGCTTGCTGTCGCAACGTGGCTACAAATTCGGTAACGGACTGACCTTGTGACTGTTGAATAAATCTGAATTTGTACCGTTCTGAAATTGTGTTGAGTTTTGGTCGGAAGTGTAACACTAACTTGTCTTTGATTTTTGCGTAGGTCAGATCTTGTATCTTTTCCGGTTCACAAATGTCTCTCAATAGTTTGTATGTTTTTGCACCGATAGACGCAATCAATGTAGGCACTTTCTTTGCGGCCGGTAACTCCATGGGCATGCAGAATTGATCAAACCTGTCCAAATAATCACTTATTTCCTGGTCTTCCACCTCAAATGCTTCAAAAAGTTTGGAACCTGCCATATTGTAAATCCTTTAACCTCGTCGCCACTGCTATACTGCTGAAACTTATACTTGCAATACTGCTATTACTTTTACTATTAAAATAACTACTCCCAAACTAAGGTACTCTTTATTTACGGACACGGGTACATGCACAGAAACTTCAAAAGTACTTTACTAATTTTTATCCCCATGCTACTAAATAATATTCTTGACAGTACTTCTAAAAAGCCCACTTGCATACTCCCACTTCATTCTTGCTCCCACGAACTCCTTGACTCATGCCAAAGCCGGCCATCCTTATGCTCATCACAGACTATTCACCGTCGTCTCACACTCTTCACAGACTATTCACTATTACATCGGGAAGTAGTTGTGTTTCTTACTGCTTTGTATTATTTCACTGCAGATCAAATGAATTCTATCGAATTTAGATATGAATGATACGACAGCAAGTGAAGTACTAAATATCCATGCTCAGTTAGTAGCAAATATATTGAAATATCCGTAATGAGCTTTATTGGCTTTGAGCAAATTAGAAAGCTATGGTTTTCCACATGTCTTTTCTGAAAGAAATAAGTATCACAAATCAATCAATCCTTACGTTTTCGGAAGATGACGATGCATTATTATCAGATGTTTACTTTTTGGATATTGGTGAAAACAAATCTTTGTTACTCTTACGACTCAAAAAATTTTGTTTTCTGTGCTACTATACATTAAAAATAGTAAAAGTGAACCATAAATCAACCTAGTGCTTTTGAACATTTAACTAAATAAATGTTAAATTCTAGGACAGATCAATACAAGTAATCACAACGTTTCAAATGAAGGAGAGAAAAGTAAACCTGAGGATGAACTCAAAGCATGTTTATCACCTCTCCCCATTAATTCTAGACATTGCAAAATTCTAGTTTTGCAATTGTACCAGTTAGCAACACTTTTGGTAACGCCAGTATCATTAATCCATGTTGATAGTGGACCTCAAGGCCATAGCTCATGCTATTCCTCTTGGCCTAGACTACAGAAGATTACTATAACGTTAACAGATATACGGAGAACATCCAATTAAGAATTATAGTATGACGTTTCACCTTTCTAAAACTAGTCCATTTCGTGCAAAGCAAAGTGTTCAAACTTGAGAACTTATTATAGATTGCGCTGAGCAAAGTAAAAAAAAAAAAAAAAAAGGAACCATAAAAGTTCTGACGCTTTTTCACCCACCACCTTCGACTATCGATATGTCACTTAAGACGTACCTAGAAGATCAAAAAGAGTTCCCATCAGCGTCGACGATCTGCTGCCAACGTTCTGGAAGTAAATGGATTCCATCGCGTTAGGACTTGGTGGGGCGAGAACCGAAGAAGGTATCAAGTGAACTTTGCACTTCTACAAGGGATTTCAACTTGCGTCCTCTGAGGTGATTGTGCAAATAATGGAACAATGACGGTGCAATGTCCAAGGGGTATGGAGGATGCAATAGTGTTTCTTATCCAAGGCATAGAATAGAGTCCCGAGTCATCTTAGCCACGTAGGTCTTAGCGTTGTCTGTAACAGGAGGACCCTTTTGTGGTTCAGAAGTGCTGGCTCCAGAGCTTTGAGTTTTTCTTGAACATAACTCAACCGCTGACAGCACAAAGCTGCATTGATACTCTGATCAACTCGTATCAGTTCCCGATGAACAATGCCGCGAGCGGTCCACCAAACACACACCTTCTGGTGCAGTGATGGTTATCGCTCTGTCCTGATGCAAGTTCATGGTGTACACTCATGTCCAAAATGATTGTCGCATATCTATAACTGTCTTCTTGTAAGAGTATAATTTGATAATATTTTGCAGAGTACTTTTAATACTAATACTATGTGTATAACAGGGAAATGTATATTTCTAGTTAATTTCATAGGAAAAGAATTATAAATAGGAAAATTAGATTGAGTAAAACGAAATGTTACTAATTGAACAAGAAAGATTTATTTTCGTTTTATTGTTCTTATTTATTGGTCTTTTGACATGAAATTTTCCACATACATGTCTTTGCCAATTTTACACATACTAACATAATAAGAAATACCGGTAAATTCCTTATCAAATTATATTCCTACAACAACATATTTATAGACATGCGACAATAATTTTGGACATGAGTGTAACTGAACTGCCACAACTAGGTAGTATGTTTGAGATACCCACAACCAACAACTGACCTTCTTCTTATCTCCATTTGCATTCATCTTTCGGTATGAGAGCCAATGGAACACAGACTTCCACAAAAGCAACACCTCACTTTTTAGTGCTACTTTTTTGTTTACTCCGCTTACAAATCCATTAATAGTAAACTTTTTTCTCATATCGTCATCACAACTAATTATATATAATATAAACAACCATGTTCTTGTTATGGAAACCAAGAATTCAACATATATATTTTGAGCTGATAAAAATTTAAATCTTATTTCTTTTTATTTTAAAATCAACAACATATAATTTCTTTTCTTCTTCTTCTTCTACACGGCAGATAGTGTATTTTTATGCACCGTTATCGTAAAATCAAAATATAAAAATGGAAGTTATCCAATGCACCAATGCTTTGATACAACGATATTGTTGTAGCTTGACTCATTGCTAGCAATGGTTTGCTGACCTGCTGCAATTGTGCGGACTCGCTGCGAGCCAGCATTTCCAGCAACACAATTTTTGCCCGCTGCAGCTCCGCAGCAGAGTCGCGCGGGGAAGTCTACTCGTGTGGCATAAATGATAAGAAGAAATGTATTTCCCGCTCGCGCGGGTCCGCAACAGAGTTTTCTCCTGGAGGCCCGCAGCAGACTTTTCTGCTCGTCTAAACCGAGACTACTAATTCTGAGCGTCACTAGCAATGGGGACAGTAGCACCCTGTAGAGCTCGTTTGTTAACTCCCTCTGAGTGTTACTAACGGAGAACATGAAAAGTTATTATGAAAGACAGCGTTGGATGTCGCGTTTCCTGTGAAAAGAGGGTCTGGCCGCTGCTAAAATCCGTAGACGATATGTGGCAATATGGGGAACATGAACCGTGGCGGAAACAGTATACAGGTAGGTAGAAAGTTAGAATGTATCACATTCTCTGAAATAGGGGCTGCTACATGATTAACGAGAGACACTTAGCAACGCATCGTGTACAGATACTAAATTGTTGGGGAATGTCAGTGCAAGATAGGTACCAGAGCTCTTGTCTGCGGAGCAAAAATGTTGCGTGGACGAGTGCAGGGAACGTTAACAACGCAATGATCTTGATCTCGAAGATTCCATGTCTATAGGCTTCTGATTGGCGGTGGGACCCAACTCCATTACCGTGAAACGACAGCGAAGCAGAACAGTCAATAATTGATGCAGTAAAAACATAATGACAGTCCACCATGTAATGAGTTTCATTAATTGAGGATCACAAAAAAAAAAAGAATGGAAACTTTTGTCAACTGATAAGTATCAGTTACTAGTAGCGCCATTATCGGCGACCGGTACAATTATTTTGTACATATAGCGCTTTACAGGCGATAGCGTCATAATCATTCTGATATCCAAACTGGGAAAAAGTCTACTGGAAGCTATAGGAATAGTTCATCTAATACGTCAATTTTATAAGTTACTTACCTAATGTACGTCGTTATAATTCCGATTGATACTAATGGTTTAGTCTGGAATATTAAAATATTAACGGAAGTTGGAAAAGATAAGTGTATTTTTAAATAGTTTTTTTAAAGGTGAAGTGGTTTAAATTTTCCAAGATATATAGTTAAAGTAGTCTGAAAATTAAAGTTGATGGAAAAGTGAGTTGTTAATGTGCTATCAATATATTGGTGTGATATGCATTCTCGTATCCTGCTACATTTGATGTCTGTGTTGCAGAATCTTCAAACTGGTGAGTTGGATTAATTATTTTGTTCGTTATTGGACCATTTGCTTATGATTAATCAATGCAGTCTAAAGCCCTTATGGCAGTTTGTAAGGTTCAATGCAGATATTCAGTTGGTTAATTGTTTCTTGTTCATAATTTTGAAGCAGTTAAGATTTTTCCTAAATCATTATTTCATTATAATTATTGAGTTTCACTTCTTAATCCTAAGATATAACTATATTTTACATATAGATGAATATGAAGATAAGAGCCATCATATTTGTTTATTGTAGAAAATTTGGTTCGAGCCTACTACTAAGGTAATATCGGAACTTTTATGTTTTACGTTCGTTTTATTGTTTTTATTTACTGCTCTTTTGAAATGAAATTTGCCATCAATAAAACCAATAAAACGTACCTTTGTTGTACTAAATAAAATGGAGGGAGAATTTTATATCCCCTCTCCCAGTGGCGATACCGAAGGCTACGTAGTTAGGTAGTAGTTCCGTTACAAGCACAAAAGAAATTTCGAACAAGTGGGAAGCGTGTTGCTAAAGTATTCTGGGACATGAAAGGCATCCTTCGAATTGGGATTAAAATTATCGCTTTTCATTTAGTAAAGACTTTATCTTAGACAGAACAATTCCGCACACCAAGACCGTTCATACCATCCATTTAGCTATATTCTAGCTGAAAGATTTTATAAGTTTAATAATTTGAGCCGACTTAAAAGCGTATTGGTACGAACTAAGAAGAGGTCATGAAAGCTCAGTGGTAGTGTTCACCTGATTCGATCTTAGCTAGTTCAAATTGGGCTTTGTGGTGAACTAATAGCGTGCTATAAGTGGGGAGCTAAAGTACAAATCAACAAACGAACGAATATATATATATATATATATATATATATATATATATATATATATATATATATATATATATATATATATATATATATAAAACGTTCAATAATATCGATTGGTGAAAGACTTGTTTGGTCGGTTTCATGTAGTCACCTCCCTTTACATTCTATATAATAGCTTTCGCCTAACTAGACTACAGTGAAGTGAAATAATATGCTACACATTAATGGCGTACGCAAGGGTGAGTTATGGTATGTAACTCCTCTCCTGGAACAAGATTTTGTGGAAAATAAACATTACTTTGTTAGTATATATGTTTTATATATGGTGTCTCCAAAGTCCCTGATATAGGGTAACTCTGTTATTATCAGAGTTACAATAAAATATAAGAGGGGAAACCGTCTCCAAATACGATATATTCAATCTAAAATGAACGAATTTTTAAAATCGGACGAGTCATTTGAGCTGTACACTCTTTATGCGCCCGATGTTAAACGAAAATGCTACATTACCATAAGTGAAGTTTTTGTTTGAAATGGATGATTGCCATCTACATGATAACGTAAAAGACAGCAACTTTATCCACTTGCGTTTTGGGTAAATCGAAACGTTACATTTTCACTTAACACTGGGCGCATAAAAATATACAGTTCAATGGCTCGTCAGATTTTTTTTAAAAAAAATCTTCACTTTAGATTGAAAATATTTGGAGATGGTTTCCCCTCTTACATTTTATTGTAACTCTGATAAAAACACAGTTGCACTGTCAAGGGTCTTTTGAGACACCCTGTAGATATACAAAAGCAGAAAACGAAATGCAATTGAGTGCTTGAACCCGGTTCTTTAACAAAATTCTGCGTACGCCACTGTCGTACACGCTCAATCTTCCTTGTTCAATTATTATAGGAACAAAATGCGGAAAAGCAGTAACAAAATTGGAAAGGTTAAAACAGATTATGACATTGAGTAAACTTGCAAAAAGGTGTTTGCATTGAAAAATAAGTGCTACCAAAACACAGGTTGAGGTGTTTATTTCATTTTCTACTTGGAACACAAGCAATTTGGGCAACTTAATAGTTAAGAAAGTAAGATGCAGCACATAAAATTCCTCGCTACAAATATTATATACCACCCTCGAGAAGAAATAGAAAAGGAAACCACGATTACTTTTTTAAGTTAGTTTTAAGAAAAATGTGTAATTTCGCCATCCTAAAATGCAAATAAAAGAAAAATAAATTTCTAAAAAGCACAATGGTAACTTTAAGGTAACGCACAATGCCCTAGCCAATAAACAGAATCGGAGATTACAACTCATTCCCCAAATGCACCAGTGAGTTAAAATATCAAAAACAGGGGCTACTCATCCATATAGGCGAACTAGTTAGTTGCCTAGGTAGACAAAGTTTAAGGAGAGAGCGGGAGTTTACTTTTATTTATTTCTGCACTCTATGACATTTGTAACGTTAACAGAGCGAATAGTTATTACATGAATATGTGGAAAAGCATTCAAGTCAAATATGGTAATAAACTTGCCCACATAATTGATCGAAAGTGAAATGGCATTAACTTATGTTCAATTATGGAAAGTTCTTTTTGCTTAGGTAAATGTCCTTTCCCTAAACAACAAAAACAAAAAAGGCAGAAAATACTATTAAATAATGTAGCTTGTATACGGAAGCGATGAACTCCTAGCATTAGATTATGCATTAGCCTTACTTAACTTCTCTATATACTTGGCGCAGGACCAGGTTAATGCATCTGGAGCCCCGAAACTAGAAAAATATGTAGCCCCTGCTGACTTCCTCCAATACTTTTCTATGAAAGTACAGTAGTTAAATATGTTACATATTTTGGCCATATCTTATTTGATAATGATGATTGTATTTTCACGATTTTTTTAGATAGCCACTTGAGATTTTGATCAGTGTGGAGGCCCCTGTCCAACTGGAGGCCCGGGGCAGCATCTCCCTAAGCCCCTCCCTTAATCCGACCATGAATTGGCGATCGCAATACCTTACAGTGCAAATATTTCGCATTATATGCTTACAGCATTGTTTTTATCCTGAGTTTCTGAATGTCGTTAAATAATAAATGAAGCAAAGTCCGAGAAGCGGATATATTGCTAGCGGATATATTTACATTGGAATTTAGGGTAATAAAGAAATTGTCATTGAAAGACATTATTGTAAAAATTAGGTTGTGTTTCTTCATCCATCGCAGGTCTTACGGGCCCCTAAGCCTTTCCCCTCCCCCAAGATCGATATCAAAAATTCAGGATATGGATATATCACTGTTGGTATATTTACGATATCAAATGTTGATATGTTGTCAATATCGATATCGACATATCGACAGATCACACAGCTTTAGATCCGAGAAATCATGCTTGAAATACACTGAAATCAATAATCAAAATCTAAATACAATTTTGCATTTTCGTATCCAAGATTAAGGGGAAGGGAGATGAACCAGAACAAAAAATGTTAGCGAAAAAAGTTCGTTAGAATATCAGCACGCACGTAGCCAAGGGGGGTCCGCCCCCCCCCTTCGAGACCAGAAATGAAAAAATTAAGGAATAAGAAACGAAATGAAATGAGAAAAGAAGAAGCGGCGTTAAAAATTAAAAGAAAAAAACTGCAGAAAGATTTTGGTTACTCTTCCTTATGAGGAGATTTGTATTACTTGCAATACATGGTGGCGAAGTGAGTAGGATATCCTGGAAGAGTCCGGGAATTTGAAATTTCCGGAAGTTACGCAATTCTTAGAATTTCTGCTACTAGTCAGGGAGATTTCAAGCTTCTGAAAGCATAATGCCAGTGGTGTAACAGCGTGGACATTTTTAATAATAATTTTTCGTCATCGCATCCTTGCAGTATCAAACATATTATTCCAAGAACAATTTTCTAATACTCCTTTAACCTGTAATTTGGAACCGACAGTAGTTGAAGGAATAATAAAAACAAAAAATCATGTTGAAAGGAAGTTCTGTTAGCATTTGATTCAACAGAGAAAGGAACGCAGATATTGTAAAATATTTTCAAGACATTATTGAGTTTGTACACTCATGTCCAAAATTATTGTCGCATGTCTATAAATGTGTTGTTGTAGGAGTATAACTTGATAATGAATCCGCCCGGTATTTCTTACAATGTTGGTATGTGTGAAACCGGCAAAGACATGTAAGTGGCAAATTTTGTCAAAATGAGCAGTAAATAAGAACAATAAAACAAAAAAATATGTTATTGCCCATTTAGCAACATTTCGTTTTACTCACTCTAATTTTCGTATTTCTAATTCTTTTCCTATGAAATTAACCACAAATAGGGTCTATACATTTCCCGATTATACACATGGTATCAGTAATTAAAGTAGACTGCAAAATCATTATCAAATTATATTCTTACAAGAAGACAGTCATAGACATATGCGAAAATCATTTTGGACATAAGTGTAGTTTTTATAATAGTTGAGGTCGTAATGAAAGGAAAATTGTTATATTTGAATGAACAGAGGAAGAACGTAAATATTGTAAAATCATTTTGAATGCGTGTTTTTATTATTTTACTGAGATTTCTTTATAATTTGTTATTAAAATACTTACCAACGTATCCTCATTTTATTGCCCTAATAAACCAATATATGTTGATAGTAAATTAGTTTAGACTGATTGGACCTTCAGAGTTTCAAGTCACGTCTCCCCCCCCCTTCCATTACGAAATCCTGGCTAAAGGAACCAGTATAAATTCCAGTAAAATAGTTTAGAATGATCGAGTCACTGGTGTGATAATCACAGTATTTCATGTCACGATTCCCCCTTTCGCGAAATCATGGCTACGTGCCTGATAAAATTAGTTATTCTTTCTCTTTAATATAAAACTATTACTATTTATCTTTTAAGCCTGTTTCTGATTGTCAACACAAATCAGCGACAGTACACATACTTTACATAACATGGCAATACGCTTTGTAATTTTTCACAACTAATCAAATTTTAAGATGAAATTCCTGTGATATTAAAGTGGAATGTTCAAAAAACAATAACAATTCATTGCCCTTATTTCTGTCAGTAATTTTGACAGACTCAGAACTGCAAGACTAATTAAACTAGAAATGATTATTTAATTCTTTTTTTCTCTCAGACCAAAAGACTTCTGCATTTCCTGAGATTATATATTTTTTAAATATGTCCCCTATCCGAGGCAAATTCTGGCTATCGGAGTTTCAAGCTAATCAGTACCCGAAAGTGTAAAGTTTGTCGATTCTCAGATCTCCATAGTTTGTTAAAAGAGATTTCAAATTTCAGGATGTCAATCCTTAATTACAGAAACACCTGATTGACTCTATTCATGGTGAATTACTAAACTTATACACTCCGCATAAAAAAGTATTACCTAATAACTTGCAGCTCGGCCATCCTCTATAGACCTTCTTATCCCATAATCTTGTTTGTTAGAGAGACCCCCTCACTCTCCTTCTTTCCTTCTCCCATACTAAAATAAGTAACAACATGAGCACAGGTCTAATTTTAAGATATACATGTATTATTGTCAATAAAGTGAAAGAACAAAAATGAGACGAAACGAAATTCATAAGTTGATGTAGGGAGAAACTTAACCATATCTGAATGAAAAATTGAAACCAATAGGTATTTGTTAGAGGTAGGGAAGTGAGACAGAGAGAAAAGAAGCTAGGGAGCACAAATAAAAATATTCGATTTAAATGAAGTAAGAAAAGATCCAAATATTATAAGTATCCGTTTCCAAAAATCCAACGACAATACAGAAATAACTTTTCTTCAATTTTTATCAGAACTATTTGAATGAACACGTAGAGAATGCTTGAAAAATTCATTAAGTCACTTTCAAAATGAATACTGAACATAGTGGTCAAATGAAATACTCAATTTCCAGTTAAACTGAAAAGCTGCGAGAGACATCTCTGATGATGCCAAAAGTTTAACACATCCTGTCTTTCCGATGTTTCGGTTGCAAACTCGGAACTGTTCATTTAAGCGTACTAATCTGAAATGCATTATAATAAACCGAGTAGGTAGCGCAGGCCATACCTTCGTTGCAGACTACTAATGCAAACTGAAAAAGAGAAAAACAAAAAAGAAAGAAAAAAAGAAAATTGAAATAGTGCTAATTCACTTCTAAATTTGAATGAGAAAGAGCCTGCATTAAAGGTCAAAATTCTATCACAAAGAAAAGTTATAAATGTTTAAAAGGAAAACTGGATGTTTGTTCCTTATAAATATAGCAAATCTTACATATTTCGGATTTCATAACGTCATATTTATAAAGCTAAAACGGGTCATCGCAGTGATACAATGTTTCGATAGAGACTCCGTAACCCACAGGAAAAATAGGTTTACTTATTTCCTTTACATAAATTGTGTGTTTGTGCGTGTGTGAGAGAGAGAGATAGAGAAAAGAGAAATATGCAAGAGATGATAAGGAAACATGAAGAAAAATGGACACAGAGAGAAAAAGACACACAAATATAAATACGGAAGTTACTTATCATTACTGTGTATGATGAAGCCCGCAAGCTGTTTATTTCGATTCTCGCCAGTTATGCCTTGTAACTTCTCCAACCAACGTTAGTAGCAAATGATTTATGGGTAACAGAACATTCTTCCTGATTGGGATTCGAACCGAGATTTTCAGTTTGGTGTAATTCCGTTGCATTTCCCAACCAAAATTTCTCGGGTGTTTGTGCAGAGGGTGTTAAGTCAAAAAATACCTTTTTGGGAAAATTGATTTGAAAGTTTAAAAAATCGTGCTAAATCGGGCTGATGAGTAAACACTACTTTAATATAAGAATTATGAAGAGACATATGTGTACAAACAGTGTGTACTATATCCATGTGGAAAATCCAAATGTGCAATAAGAAATCGGAGTTCTAGTTTAAAATTTTAAAGTTACCACCCGTATGTTTGAAGGGATGGGGATAGTGTTGCGTTTAGGATCCTTTAATAGATTTTTCAAAACTATTTAACGCATGTTGTTTCTGTTTTGCTAAACTATATATTTCGCGACATATTTGAGCGTTCGAAAATTTTTCCGGACTCTGGGGTAGAAACTGATACTCCTATACGTTCGTGGATCCACTCATATGTTTATCTATAATATAGAAAGTTGGTTTCACGTTGATATTCATCTCAACACTGTATTCTCTCTTTAATAATACTAGGGTTTCTCGTAATATCATCCTTTTATACTTTCCTCTTAGGGGAAGAATAAATATTTCTACCACTACGGAAAATCTTTTTCAAATACAACCATTCGTTTCGTACGCTCCTTCTGTTTGCAAGGTAAATAGAATTTTTTCTAATTAAATTCAGTTTATAGATAGTTTCATATTATGTATCATACAGTACACATGTTATATATAAGTAAATATCCTAAAGAAAAAGTAAGAAAAATATTCATTTCATTTTTGTTAGGATTTTGATTTAATTTCGTATTAGGCAGTACCTTTTCTATATAATTGCTCGTACTGTTTTACATGAAAGAACTATATTCTGAATTACAATAAATGTTCATCGAAAACCAAATAATGACCATACATATAAAGTGCAAACATGAATTATCATTTTGGACGTGTGGTTTCACTTTGATAATAACTTAGAAGTCTGTTAGCACTTTAGTAGCGCTGGCATTCTAATATCATTGTCCTCGTATAAAAGTGACAGAAGTTAAAACGCTGACATATTATCGGATTTTGATTTTTATAACGACTTCAAATATTCAATATTCAAAATGTAACTTTATATTTAGAAAAAATGAATTATCCTTATATTGGAAAAATTGTGGAGTGTTGACCGAACTGTCGCTCACCATAACAGTAATTTCAAACGCCTTGCTAACCCCGTTTATTTTCTTTTTAATCTAACTGATTCACCGAACCTACCTGATAACGGGAAAACAGACCATGGTAAATGACTTTGGGGTGATGTTTTGCGAGGTAGTAGTGCATATTTAAAGTTTTAATAGTACAAACTGCGAGAGTACAACAGGCAGAAAAAGCGAAGAAAAGGAGTCATAAATTTCCCACTCCCCTCATATATGATAGCACTCGTTAAATTATGAAATGACGGCGAAGTAAAGAGCATCTACAACTCACGTGCAAAGAGTTCTAGACCTTGTTCCCGCTCGAGTCACTTTTTTCCCTTAACCAACAATGTAGTCACTGTAAGTATAAATGAAATATTAATACCCCATATGTTTATAATGTACAAAAAATAGAAATGTTCAAATCAGTTACAAAACTTGCAATATTCCATGTTAACTAAAACAAATGTAATCTATTCCGCAAATATATTGATATTACAAGTTATATTATGGTTATCACAGTCGTTGTGTTAAAAAAGTTCTTGGCACTTCGTGTCTATATCTGTGGACAATGTGCGAATTACAAAAGAGAAGAGGGGAAATCCCCTTTGGTAATAATGGATGTATGCTATAACCAGAGTCGTCATTTCGGATTACAATAGAATGGGAACCTATAACAGTCGTAGTCAAGGGCGCCATTTAGGGGACCAAGGGGGGTAATTACCCCCAAGAGTTTGAGGAATACATATGCTTTAATCGACTGCTTATTATTACAGTAGTACAAAACGTGAATGTCTTATGTCACTGGTACTCTTCCTCCCTCAAGCGAAGTCTCAAATGATGCCCCTGGTTGTAGTATCCATACAAAAGGAATATCCCCCTCATATCCCTTGTAATGAACATTGCTCACAGATATGGAAACGAAGCGTCAATAACATTTTTGCACGACTATGGTAACCATAATATATCTAGTTATATCAATATGCAGTGGCGTATTTAGGATTTTGTTTCGCGGGGGTTATGCACAACACATGAATAAACACAATTTTCCTTTTGGGTGCTGACAAATTTTAAAGAAATTGTGCATATACGAAATTTACTTCCGGGAGCTAGATCGCGATAGCCACCGCCTAAATACTCCAATATGTATTTACGGACGCCTGTCAATATATACGCGTATCAATATGTTTACGGATAAAACTGATTTGAACATTTTTATTGCTGTATTCATTACTAACATATGGTGAATTAATATGGAACTTGTGATTACAAATTGCAAAATTATTGGTTAAAACAAGAAAAATTACTCGAGCGGGAAACGAATGCGGGACCTTTTGCGTATGAGGTGTACATACTCCTCACTCTGCCAGTTGATAGTTTATTTCTTTCTATCATATATGCCAAGAGTCAGAAACTTTAAGACAGCTTTGTGCATATTGAAGTTTGTAATACTGACACCTTAAAGGTGCACTATTACCTCAAAAAAGGTGGCCCCGATGTTCATTTACCAAAGTCTGCTTTCCCCTTGTTAGTAACTTGTGTATATTTCCTACTCGTTTTAGTTATTTCTAGTAATGACAGGGACACAAACTAAGACACTGCAAATATTTAAAATTCCAAAAGTTCTCACATCCGGAATTGAACCCGAGACTTCCTCCACCAGAGGCACATGCTAGTCGATAGACCACAATGGCAAGTTATAAAATCAGCTCGTTTTACTAGTTCCACTAGAAATGCTCGAGATATCCACTTGTAATATATTGAGTAATTCATTCTCAAGTGACGAAGAACTTTGCATTAAATGGTTTTTTTCGTTTCGTTTTTATTGTGTTTATTCTTCGTACTTTTCCCACAGAGCACGAAATAGGAATTACATTTTGCGCTTCAGTGTCCAGGAATACTATTTTTAGCTCATCATAACAGAAATATGTCGCTGAATAGGTATAATGCTTCGTATTCTATTATTATATCGAGTTTCTTCGTGCCTAAGCGGTTAGCGTACGCACCTTTGACATAAGAGTGTCGGTTAGATCCCCGGTGTGACCTCATTTGGTTCGGATTCCACGCTAATCAGCAAGTAAACGTCTCATATAGCCTCACTGCAGAAATAGACGTTAAACTCAAAAAAATCAAATCAACATTATTTTTATACAATCAATAGGCGCAAGAAGTTTAAAATACTATCCTGCCAAAAACATTTATTTATTTATCTTGCACATATTACAACGTATCAGACTATTTACTACTGCTTCAAGCATTCAAATCACTTTATAAAAATTCAGATTATAAATTACAGTACCTCTTTTACGTTCTAATTAAAAATACACGCTTATATTGTTTTTGTCTGTCACACTTTTTTTTCTTTTCTTCTCTTTTACATATACTCCTGCATATTGCAATAGGTTTCAGGAACATGAAAACTTTTCATTTTGGACGTGGGGTTTAATTTTGGTATTCTAATCAGAAACTTGTTCAGATTATAACAATGTTAACGTTTCTCATTTTAGCGTCTTTGTATGTAATGATGAAAGGGTAATAAATGTGACTAAGCGTTGAAACGTGACAGTTCATCTGATTTTGTTTCTTCAAGCAACCCAAAACAATATTTTACATTTACAGAAATGTTTCCATATATTGAAACAGAAGAACTTCGACGCAGATTCGAACTATGCCTTCGATGCTAGAATTTCAAGAGCAACACTAAACGCGCTTGACCATGGCGACAACTTATGAGAAAGTACGTTGAAATATTAGTAATATATTGATCCAAGGGCAGGTTCACATTTGAACTTTCAAGAAGTAGTTTTCTCACTACAGTAATTTAAACTGAAGATATGGATTGATTCTGCCGTGAACTCCATATTCGACGCAGAAACACGTAGTTGTCTAATCAGTCCATGTTTTTGTTCAGTAACTTCAAATGTTAATGAGTGTTCCCAATACTTATGCCATGATCAGTCATTTTCCCTCTAATTTAGTACAGGATTTTTTCGCGTAATTATTTGTCACACTAAGGTTTAATATCAATAAAAGTTTTTTGCTTACAATATTCTTATATTGCTTTATTTTTTCCAAAATTTTAAATAATTGTTCATTACTACATTGCTTGCTCAGGAAAGCACAAAGAAGCGGAAATGTATTAGGAAAACGGCGTTATTGGTGTTAATTTGAAAGTTACAGTATATGTGAATTTTTCTGCGGATGATGATAGATAAGATGGATCCCATCTTATGCCATACGGACTTCATGAAGGATAAGCACCACGTGAATGGATTTTTTGGAAACGGAAAAGTGAATGGAACAACTGCCTTATCTACAAAGAATATTCGTTAGATTGACTCCGCATATTAATATTCGTTGAAGTGAAAATTGTACAGTGAAGCTGAACATTTATTTTTATTATTATTATTTTTATTATTATTAGCATAATTTTGAACTTACACGGCGTAATTACTGCATAATATGTTATTATTTATGTAATTTTTCCTTAACTGTATGTTATTTCGTTTATTAGTGGGCACTAATTTGTCTCTAGGTCGCCGAATAAATTAGTTTCAGCGTGCACTTTGGTGTAAATAACCTTACAGAAAGAAGCTATGCGTTCCAAAGAGTACAACAGAACTTAGTTAGATGTGAGTTAGTGTCAGGTGGCAGCGTAGTGTGGTGGTAACGTCCTGGATTTACGAGTAGTATAGATTTAAAACGTAGATTCAAACCCTTGTCAAGACAAAGGTTTTTTGCACAAGGTGATCGTGAAGAATCGAAGAGTGACTTCTCATACTAAACGAGAAATGCGCAAGAATGAGGAAGGAAACACCTCTATCATGATAGAGAAAATTTAAAATGTTTTTTTGGGAAAGGGCAAATAATAACTATGAGGGTTACTAGGACGATTTGAAAGACTTAGTTAGTGTG
Source organism: Thermobia domestica (assembly GCF_964235325.1). Taxonomy (NCBI): domain Eukaryota; kingdom Metazoa; phylum Arthropoda; class Insecta; order Zygentoma; family Lepismatidae; genus Thermobia; species Thermobia domestica. Next base: position 18,436,601 of record NC_137457.1, read on the forward strand.
TAGTGTCCACATTTTGTTATTGTTTTTAGAAAGAGACACTATGCCTTTTCTTAAATATGATTCGTTTCGCGTAACCAGTGGCGTATTGGTACCCTGCTAACTTCCACACGGAAAATCTCTGTTCGAATCCCCATCTGGTTGTGCTTTGTTACCCATAAAACATTTGCTACCAACGTTGGTTGAAGAAGTTACAAAGCATAACTGACGAGAATCCGAATAAACAGTTTGCAGTCTTCATTATACACAGTAATAATAAGTAGTTTTCGTCTTAATGATTTGTTTAAGCATTCTCTACAAATAGTTTTGACAATAATTAAAAGAAAACTATATTTCTCTATTACTGTTGGAGTTCTGGAAATAAAATCCCTGGACACATTTTCTTGTACTTTTTATATTTATTAATTAATTTTCCTTTGATAGATAATGAATAATTGAAAATAAATAAATACAATATTTATATATAAAATGCATTATGAAATATTAATAAAAGTTCTTATTAAATGTTCCATCTATTCTACTGCAGTGAGCCATACAGAATACGGTATGAGACAAAGTAGTAGATTTTACATTTGTTTCAACAGATAATTTGTTATTAAATGATCTTGTTGCTTCGCTACATATTTCTCGCATAGTATGTTGAAATTTCAAATGTCAGGATTGTGGTTTTTATCTAAAGAGAATGTTTTTTACGTGCATGTATTAACATGTGTTTTACTAAGTTTGACTTTTGGTTGAACTTTTTACTGCACTCCCCACACGTGTATGGTTTATCACCTGTATGTATTAACGTGTGTTTTACCAAAGATGATGCCTGTGAAAATCTTCTACCACAGTTCTCACACGCATGAGGTTTATCAGCTGTATGGATTAACATGTGTGTTGACAAGTTTGATTTTTGACTAAAACTTTTACGACACTCCACACATGTATGAGGTCTCTCACACGTATGTATTAGCATGTGAGTTGCCAAAGATGATTTCTGAGTAAATGTTTTACCACATTCCCCACATGTAAGAACTTTTCTTCTAGTATGTGGTAATATAGATATATCCACGGATGACCTTAGAGTAAGTCCTCCACTGTACTTGGCAAATGTTTGAAGTCGTTTACGCGCATGCATTAATATGTGCGTTGCCAAGCTTGATTTGTGAGTAAACCCTTTACCACACTCTTCACATATTAGAGATTTTTCTCTTGTATGTAGTAACATGTGATTTGCAATTGATGACATGTGAGTAAACCTTTTCCCGCATCTCTCACATACATGAGATTTAACCCTTGTATGAATTAACATATGTGTTGACAAGTTTGACTTTTGACTAAATCTTGCACCACACTCTTCACATGTATGAGGTCTCTCACCCGTATGTACTAGCATGTGAGTCGCCAAAGATGATTTTTGAGTACATCTTTTACCACATTCATCACATGTAAGAACTTTTCTACTAGTATAATGTTCCTCACCAGTTAAAATGTGGTATGCGTTACAAGTAAATCTTTTGTCCCATGCATCCCTAGGACAACGTCGCTCACCTAGACTACAAAATGTTTCCGTCCCTGAAGAAAGTACATTCACTCTTCTGGAAAATCTATATTTAGGAAAGCTGAAATCAAATGAGTAAAATATAAAATAAACAGCAGTAAGGAAACACTACAGGAGGAAAAAATTCTATGTACCAAACTTTGCAAAAAGATAGAAACGACCTTAAGATTCAGTAGAAAACATTACTGTCAGTCCCAATAGCTCACAGATACCTTGTGAATTTAGAAATGCAAAGAACGTATTATAACTTATTGCATAAAACATACTAATTCGACAACGACAGTTAACAACCAATGCCATTATCTACTTTCATAGCTTAAAGAAAGAATGTCCTATTCCATACTTTGGAACTTGTCGAGGTACGTATACAGTGCTGATCGCTACTCTGGAAACACTCTTATCCCTTTTAAACTATTTACTAAAGCTGAAATTCGATAACATTTGAATATCAGAAACGATAAATTGTTTCGCAAATCTTGAAGTACTCCTAAACTAACACATTTGTCGAATCTAGAAAACAACTTGCACTTCGAAACGACCTGCGTTAGTTCTGAAATATTTGAAATCAACACTGTAAATGAAAATACAAACACCACAACTACTGAGAATGTTAAAGCCAGGAAGCTGAAATATGAAAAATATTGAAAGACAGTAATGTTTTTGAGTTCTTGGCAAAAGTAATAACAGTCTTGAAATTGACGAGTGGATACACCTTCAAAACACCTCAGTACTAACTACTATGAGCATGATTGAAGAGATTTCAATTACGAATTACATTTGATCATTTTTGTTTTCGTTAAGTTATTTCGGGGAAGTTAACACGTGAAGATTATATTGCTGTCCACAGAAATTCATATTTCAAACCGTAGCTGAAATAAATTAAATGGTGTTAAAACTATTGCATTGATTGAAAGAATATCAACTCGAGAAGTTAAAAAATGATCCAAATACTTTTAATCTAACGTTAAAGAGTGAAACTAAAGGAAGAATCATTTTAACAATTTACATACAAATACGCTATTTTAAGCACTACAAAAACCTTTAATAGTGTTTATCTTATCTCCGGAGAGAACTATTCTATTAAATATTAAGAAACATAGAGAACTTTATGGCTATCAAAACATACCTAATTAAATATTGTTTTTATCTAACAAGGGATGTGGTTAACCCTTCAACGTTCAAACTGTACAGAAATGGGTTTAGAATATAAATCATATATCAAAAAAAAAAAAAAAAAAAAAAAATAGTTGTATGAGTTTTCAAAACTTTACGTCCTACGAAAGTGATATCAATATAATAAGGCAGAATACATCAGTACTATGGTTTTCTTGTTCTTACGTTTGAGGAAAGTAGTAATATGCCAGCAACAAATGCCATATTCAACTTTTAGGATTTTCATAAAAATAATAGAATATGTAATATTCCCTAAGGGAAGCTTTCTAGACGTTTTTCGTGCCAGATGGCAAAAGTGAACAACAGATATACACAATCTCTTCACTAGAAATAGTGACTTCACATAGCCGTAATCGATTTAATTGAGACAGATCCTTACACTTGAAGCGAGCTCGATCTCTGCTTTTGCTAGGCATATAATCTACTATTAGTTTGCAGTTTCATTTAATTCCAACGCACTTGTAGCGAATCGTAAACTTCCTTTAGTGTTTAAAGCCACAATTTCAATCGTCTTCAGAGATGTTATTAATATCTTATAATATACTGGCACTGATTATTTTGGGCAGAGATGCCTCCTACTCAATTTCACTTGAAGAATCCTAATGCCCTATAGATGGAAGTAATGTAGTAGTGGATGGGCCAACTTGAGGAACGAGATCTGCCTTTCCTTGAAAATCACTATAACAACTCAGCGTATTTTCATGCATTTTTGCGTCATTTTCATTGTAAGAGTAAATTACTATCCTAGATAACATAATCATGAAATCCATATCCTTGCTTCCCACTACGTTTCCGCATTCAGCACTGGCAAGTTTGCCTCTAACAATTTAACAATGGACAAATTTGCCTCATAATGTGGATGTACACTTCCCTACATTCTAATCCTCAACGAAATACAACAATGGAAAGCGTCTTATTGCAGTCATACCATTTACACAACTAGAGTAAGTACCAGCAACATCTGAAGGTTTCCAGGATATTTTTGTACTGTTAGCATTTTCGATGCAATTACAATGAACTTCTAGAGCACAGTCCTTTGGTTGTCTACGTCTAAGTTTGAAAAGCGTCAACAGGTTATAACATGTAGTATACGAATAGTGTAGCTGGAAGGTGGAATGCGAAGTACACAGTTGGCACATTGTCGCAGTTCAAGCAACGCGCATGGCTCAAGTTTATGTGCTAATTCGGGAAATCGTCTTCAGAGAGTGAAATTCTTTAAAAATTTTAGGATGAAATAATTTAAGGAAATATTAACGTGAAAGGTGCCCGTTTCACCATTGGAAAAGACGATCAAAACCAGCGTCACGACTGAACTGGGAAAGGTACGGCTCGAAAAGAGGACTTTTGTTTGAGTTTCCAGCAAAGGCAGTAGCAATTCAGCAACACTGTGTGTTTCGAAGAAGCAAGCTTCGAAGGCAAAAATGAAATGAAATCTTTAGTAGTTTTACGTCCCACGTGTATGCCGGTTAGGATAAAGGAGACGGTGATTATAAGAAATGAATAAAACGGTGGAATAAAGAAATTTGGAGAAAACGGGAGAACCCCGAGAAAACTCACGACCACGGTTTGTCCAACTTTGTGGTTGTCCACCACAAAGTCCACACGGCGAGAGCTAGGATCGAACAAGGAACCCCAAGCACCGGAGGTGAACGCTCTACCACTAAGCCACCGCGTACCCCGCTTCGAAGGCAATTAAGTAAAAATAGATATTGTGGGAATAAAGAGATTCAGCAAAATTCTGGGTATTTTTCACTGTCCTGTATTTGTTTATGCAAGTAAAACACGATAACATGGCAGAAAAAAACTCCCGATTCCCATGGGAATGACACAACTATTTTTGGATAAGCGATTTATAATCTAATACCATTCTCACGCGATTCGGTCATGAACAAACTTCACAAGATGAGATTAGATGGTTTTGAGTTTAGAGTCCCATTCAAAATCGAAGTTATATGAGACGTGGGCCTATTGATTCACATGGAATAGGAACCAAAGGTATATGAAATTTAAGAATGTCAAATACTGAATTCTCTGTATCATCATAGCTAATTATTATAAACACCTCATATCATGATTGCACTAGTGATGGGCAGTGGGGATATTCCCGGTGGGAAGGAATTTAAAAAATGGGAATATTCCCGGGTTTTTTCCCTGGTCTATAAATTCCCGGGAAGGAATTTATTTCTATCTTTTTACTTTATCTTCTAAATTATAAGAATCATATGACTAATTACTTTGTTTTAATATATTATGATTTAATTCAAGATTTTAAAAAAATTGGAGGTTTAAAAATTTAAAATTATTTGACGGTACTTTATATAACTAATAATATGATTTTTTAATTTCCATTTCCATTTGAACTAAAAAGTAAGGTAATTATCTAGTATTGGGAAGCCAAAACTAGCAAAAAGTAGAATGACATACGGAAGAAATGAGTTGATGGTGATGTTCAAGTAGTCAAGAAAGTATCGAGCACATTTTTTTTTTTTTTAGGGTAGTAGGGGATTTATACAAAACGGAAAGGTAATTGGAAGTGATTTATGTGAGAAAAGAAAGTGAATTGTTGGTAACGAAGATAGAAAACAACGTGACATGCGGGGTTCCAACACGCCTTTACTCGCTAACGCTCGCTCTGCAATGCTGTCTGAATTTAATGTTGATAACCTAATTTAACGTATTTAACCATAAAACAACCGCATCCGAATAGAATAGCGCAAAAAGAGTAGGTACAAAAGCTGGCCCCCAATGCTAAAGAACAGCCAAAATTAGCAAAGTACTAATTTACAAATGATGAAAAGGAACCATTGTGTAAAGTAATTTAGAATTATGTAGAAATAGAGATGAAGTACTGTTAATAAACCCTGAACCACCGTTAGTAATAGACGTCGGTCTGTCTCCTCTGACTCGAATTTCTGAAGAGGTACTCGGACTTCCTTTACATGCGAATTAAGGCATGAAATTTCGAGAAATGGGCAGGAAGAAAGGTTGTGTGTGGGTATGTTACATGCAAAATTATAAAGATAAGAAAGTATCTTGCAAAAATTGTGAACATACATATTTATGAGCAAATGTTGACAAAATTGTTTATAACATTTAAAAATTTAATATGTTCATAATGTCAGTACTAGAGTCAAGTTTAGAAAAGCCACTTACATGTAAATTTAATCTGTTTAGCGGTTTAAAAGTATGTGGACTTACTATACCATTTTTGAGACATTTTTACTTTCATAGGACCCTATTGTAAATACATATCCATTTATGCGTACTCTCTAAATATAATAGAATATTAACAAAATAACATAAAATCGCTCAGAATATACATTTTAAAGACTTCTGTGGAGACAATAGTAACACACTGTGATATAAAAACGAATTTATCTTTGAAATCATAATATAACAACAGAATGCAATTTTCTTTGTGATTGTACATTTTTGGGAATCTTTCCGGGAATATTCCCGAAAAATACCTTCCCGGGAATTTACCAATCACTATCTCTAACTCGAATTTCAGAAGAGGTACTCGGACTTCTCTTACATGTGAATTAACGTATGGAATTTCGAGAAATAGGTAGAATGAAATGTCGTGTATGTTAATGTTACGTACTAAAATATAAAGATAAGTAAGTATCTTGAAAATTTTGTGAACATAAATATGTATGCGCAAATATTGATAAATTGGTAAGACATGTATCTTCTAGCATTTACCCAATCTAGTTGGTTTATAACGTGTATAAATTTAACGTGTTTATAATACCAGTAGTAGAGTCAAGTTTAGCAAACCCACTTACATATAAATCTAAACTGTTTAAAAGTATTAGGACTTACTATATATATTTTTCACACATGTTTAATTGATAGAACATATTGTAAATAAATATACATTTATGCCTACTCTCTAAATATAATAAAGTGTTAATGAAGTAACATAGTACCGTTCATAATATACATTTTAAAGAATCCTCTTGGGATAACAGTAATAATATGCTGTGAAATAAAAATTAATTTAACTTTCAAATCATTATATAGTAATAGAATGCAATTTTCTTTCTGATTGTACATAAATTCCCATTTTGGAAATCTTCCCAGGGAATATTCCCAAAAAATATCTTCCTGGGAATTTACCCAACAATAGGTGGGTCCCGTCATTTCGCTTGCTAGATTATTGTGGTCGACACCTCTAAAATTCAAATTTACCTGATACTATAGAAGTATATTTATTTTGCAGTACTGAAAAGATGGTATTGCATGATTTTTGTAGTAGGTCAAGTCTTCTATATATATATATATATATATATATATATATATATATATATATATATATATATATATAATTTGACGTAGTGAGACTTAAAAGAAAAAATAATCATGTTTTGTTTGATACATGGTTAATTTAGAGATTTTTTGGGGTATGTCGGAACATGGCAAATGCCGATTATTGCCTGTTCAAAATATCAGATATTTTCACCTATAACTTTAAAAGATACATAGGCATGACACCACGGTATATGTACGATATCAAACGCAAATTTTATTATTATGATAAGAGAAAGTTACGGTATAAACCAGGTAAGTGTACGGTTCTATTGTGTTGCCAATTGGTGTGTACATCGCTACAAGTGCGTTCGAGTTTAACATCGGCTAGACCCCAGAAGTCCCGGGTCCGCTTGTGCGTACAATTAGTAAACGGGTCCTACCAATGTTCTAATTACAGTGCTACTAGCTGCGTTAATTCTACTGGATACTACTGTCAAATCTTTACGGATTCTTTTCGCAACAGTCAGGAATTTGCGTCATGGGATTACTCTTAGCGTTAACCGAGTGCTAATTCACCATGTGTACTAGTCAGTAGTGTGAGAAAGCTGTTTGTGGTGAACCACAAATATAATATTTCGTTCATATATATATATTTGATAATATTTCCAAGGGCTATAACGTCGTAAAATGAAAAGTGTAATTTTATGATTCTGAAAACGGTTAAGTGTGTACACCCATATCTGTTTTTAGTGTTGTGATTGTTCTTCTATTATATATTTTTATAGTGCATTTAATAATTAAACATAGTAATATCTTATTTAATGTTTTTTTTTTTTTTTTTTTTTTGCGTGTATGAATGGTAGATTTGTGTGCCGTGGTCTGAACGATCATAGCATGTCCGGGAGTATTTCGAGACGAGATATCCGAACTTCTCGGTCCTTGATTCTCATCTCGTGGTTGAGACCTGAGGTCCATCCGGAAAAAGTTCTGTAATCAATATTAGGAAATGTTCTCTAATGTCTTACAGTACTCGATGGTGTGACAGTGGGGGCAGATCCGGAAAGCAGTTACATCTTATTTTCACTGTATCATCAAAAACTGCAAGAGCAGAGCTAGAGTAGGAATTGAGCCAAAACTACATATGAAAGTGTAAAGCGGAAATTGAAACACGTGGTCTAAGGTTCACAAACACTTTTTAAAAAGTCATAAGTATATTCATCATTTACCTAAATCAATATTTTGAGCATTATTTTGTTGTAGAGTTACGAGAGGAGTAAGGAGAATGTAATGGGGAAAGTGACTACGGACTTCATACCTGAACATAGAAACAGCAAATTTTGTAGTTGTATAAACTATGGAAAATAATGTTAAATATTTTTGAAGTATCAAAAAGATAAATAGGTCTGGATGGAAATTACGAACACATATTCCAATGAAGGCAAATATCATATGTGTATGGCCAAATATCTCTTAATGACAAATATGAATATAATATTCCTATACTGAAACATTATAACCATGTATTTGGTGATTGTAGCGGGAAAGAACTTAATTCATGAAGAAGAAATTAAACGATTCCGACGTATAAGTAAGTCAAAAACAACAGCAAAAGCAAAGAACATAAACGAAGAATCCCGCACATCAAGAATAAAAACTGGTGCTCCTAAAGTCTCAATGTCAAACTGCATGAGATCGCTTACCTTTCTCTTGGCGGTTGTATAAAAATATATTTCCTTACTTTTTTCATAGGCTGCGTGGCCCTGGAAACAACTACCCTTTTCACACACTAAGTAGGCATTTCATATCACGAGAAGGTCACAAAAAGATATTATTTAACTTTACACATACCAAGGAAAAATCACTGTCCGTGAAACATTCATTTTATTTAACAGGTTACATTTTGTAAAATCTATTTTACACTATTCGTTTCAACGTTACCTGTATTTCTATTAGTTTTAAATCTTGATGCATCTCCTGAAATTTTATGATAAAATATAAAGTCGTGCGGGATGGTTTGACTCTCATCAAAAACCATGTAATATTGATTTAAACATGTATTATTATAATGTGCTAACAAGAATATTCCCTGGTGTGTTTATTAACTTCCAGTGTGTTTTGAAAACGCAAAGGAAAAAAGGACAATCTAAAAACGTAAAAATAAGCTGTGCAGTGTGTGAAGTTAAATTTGTGAAAACCATTGCACGAATAGAAAATATAGTATGTTTCAAATATGAGAAATGGTAAAAATGTGTACCTTTGACATCTTATTCTACACTGTAAGAAAGAACTGTAAATTCGTAAACAGGAGTAAACAAAATAAACTAAAACCTAAATATATGAATGTTCCTGATAATATTTCAATAACATCTATTGCTACTCTCTCTTTCTATTCGCTAATACGTGAGTGACTATCGCACCTCATCTCTAGATGGAGAACTTTGATCAAAGAGAATTTATCATTCACTATATAAGAAGAAATAATATCTAAAACTTTTATTTCTCTAGTGTGGATCTAATTTGGAGAACACTGGGTTACTAGACCAGCGCCTATAACACCGCCGGTATTTTTCCACAGTCAACGAAGTATCTTAACTTGATGTTTTTTTTTTCTTAAAATGAAGGTCGGAGAGAGAAAGAACAAAAAATATTTCAATGAAACAAAAAGTAATAAACACGGACAAGTTTTGCTTTCCGAATAAAGGTTAATGTAGCAAAATTCTTGGTAAGGGCAAGTCTTTTGAATAAATCTTACGGTATACTAATAACAGAGCAATAGTGGGTTAAAGCATACGTCGCTTTTTACCGAGAAAATTGGCAAAATATATTCAGCTATTTACTCGGTTATTTTTGTTAAGAAGTATGAGACATTAAGCTTTTAATTTGTTTTAGTTCTCGGTTAAAAAGTATGTTGCTACTCCATTACATTATCAAAAGTAACTTCAGTCAAATAGTTCTATGATAGAATAGTCTGTATACATAATGATTCACCATAACTATTATTGTTATTATTATTACTTGTTATCATACATTATATATGCAGGGGCGTCGTTAATGGGATAAAAACTAGAAAACTTAAGCAGAGACTAAGTTCACAAAAGTGAGCGTTGGGTATCAATTACAATTCTCAGAGAACTGTGAAAGACAATTACATCCTCCCTTCTTTCTGTGTATAGAAACTGACTCATCAATCAAAAACAGTAGCACGGAATCAGACATCCGGTTAAGAGGTGCTCCACATTCTTAATGTATACTTTTACTTACCACTAGATACCTTGGAGCTAGTACGAAAATTGCTAAGATCGGAGGAGGGTAGGTCCCCCAGTTGGCCCTCCGTGAAGGTTCTATTAGCCAATAATTCGTATAAGGAAACGTCTTAACTTATACTTCGGTGATTGAATTAATAACTTCTGTTATCACGTCCTCTGCCGGGGATAGTGTATGCAACTCCGCATTTTACGTCGAGGGATAAGGACCTCTTATCAGTGGCAAAATCCACGCAACATTCAATATTGCGGTGCGTTAGCCGGAATTATGTTAACGAGATCGATAGAAGTCATGCCTACCGGTCCTATTCTCTAAGGTTGTTGTTATGATCTCAAGCATATATGCTAGTAGTATTCTCATACAATAAAATAATCGTTTCAAACAAGAAAGTATATTATGATGTTAATACATCGATTCTGCATATAAGCAAAAAAGTAATAAAGAGAATCTTTCTATCCTTCAAAGTCTTCGATAACCATTTCGAGGCAACACATGAATTTATCCATAACGTTCATTAAAATCAAATTGATTAGAAGGCCAAATTTAAAATGCTAGTACCACGAAAGAAATTAGCTAGCGTGTCTGGTTAACTCTCACGATGATGACCTTAAGGTTGACCCACGATTGCTAAAGAGAATAACAAAGAATGGGAAAAAGAATTTAATAAATAATTTCTAGGATAATGAATGAACAGGGTAGATGCCGATATTACAGCTACACACTAATCTCCCCAAACTTATGCGAAAAAAAAATGAAAATGAAATATTAGATTACATTTTCCACATTTCTGGGGCTATCTTCAGAACAGAGAAGATAGATGTGACTTCCAGTAATATCGCCAAGACTCCTCAGTGTAACTCGACACAATAAGTGCAGCACGAGCAGCAATTCAATTCGTACAAGAACATAGAACTCCATTTCCTGCCTCTTAAATACTGTCGGCTCCGACGCAAAGATGGCAATTCTTGAAAGTGTATGGAAGTTGAATCGAAAGAAATTTTATTTTCGGAATCTTATGTGAAATTATAAACTATATTTCGCATGTAAAAAGCCTTTTTATTCATGGTAACGCATGGGGTGAGTAATTCGATGCGGAATATTATATTTACTCTAAAATTGCATAACACAACATCATGCTATCTAATTAACTCTATGGCCTATGGAACCCGGAGGTTAAATGCCGCGTTCACAAAAGCTCTCCACTGACTTCTATCCTTAACTAACTGCATCCAGTTTCTACTTTGTATTTCAATCTCTGCGAGATCCATCTTAATATTGTCCTCCCATCTGCACCTAGGTCTTCCTAATGGTCGTTTTCCGATTGGTCTTCCAGTCAAGACTTTGAAATCGTTTCTACTTTCTTCCATTCTAGCTACATGATCCGCCCACCTAAGCCTCCTAGACTGGACGACCCATCCATGTTGGGTAAACCATATAAATTATGTAGTTCCTCGTTATCAAGTTTCCGACATTCCCCATTCCTGTTCCTCTTGGGTCCGAATATTCGTCTCAGGATCTTGTTCTCAAATACTTTCAGTCTATGTTCTTCCCTCAGAGTAAGTGACCATGTTTCGCAGCCATATAAAACAACAGGCATGATTATCGTTTAAGCTTCAAATTCCTCGACAGAATTCGCGACGACAAGAGATTTTAAACCAATAGTAACACGAATTTCCTGCTTTTAGTTGACATTTAATTTCTCCGTCAATATGATTTTCCTCTGTTAATTTTGATCCTAGATATTTGAAACTATCCACTTTATCAAAAGTATTATTGAATTATTGAAGTTAAATAATAATGGCGACAACGCATCTCCTTGTTTCAGGCCATTTTCGACGTGAAAGCTCGTGGACAAAAATTTTCCTACCCGGACATTACTTTGGGATTCATTTAAACATATCTTAATTAATCTAATTAGATTTCTCCGTATTCTAAGTTCTGTAAGAACGTTGTATAGTGTTTCTCTCCTAACCGAGTCGTATGCCTTTCTAAAGTCAATAAATAGTTGACATACCGGGGTATTGTATTCCCACTTTTTTCGAGTATTTAGCGAATGGTAAATATTTGGTCGATAGCTGATTGATTTCGTCTGAATCCCCACTGATAATATCCAATAATTTCATCTGCGTATGGAGTCAATCTTGCTAATAGAATATTTGAAAGGATATTATAGGATGTTGACAGAAGAGAAATGCCTCAATAATTATTACAGTCAGTTTTGTCCCGTTTCTTGTCAATTGGATCAATGATCGATTCTTTCCACTCTTGTGGCAATTCTTCCTTGTTCCAGATAAGGAAAATGAGTTTGTGTACCTTGTTCCGCAATTTTCCGCCTCCAGCTAAAATTAACTCAGCCGGAATTTCATCTACACCCGGAGATTTGTGTTTCTTTAATTTCTTTATAGCGGTTTCTACTTCTATTCGGTTGGGTTCTGCAATAAAATCTTTCCATCTATTTAAGATGCTATCCGTGTCAGTGAGAACTGTACCGTAAAATTTCTTTAATATATAAGCACGAGGTTGATAGACTTTCTTAAATTCGTTGATTCCCTTATACATATCCCGGAAGTTTTTATTTTTACTATTATCTTCAAGTTCCTTAATTTTAGCTTTCAGAAAACCGCGTTTCTTTGTTCTAGATGTTTTGTAAGTTTCCCGCCTGATATCTGTGAAATTTTGTGTAGTTATTTCATTCGAATTTTGTAGCCAGCGTAATTTTGCCTGTTTTCTTTTCTCTGCTAGTTTTGTGCATTCCTGTTCGAACCATGGTTTGTTCCTACGTATTTCCGCGTGTCCCAATTTTTCTTTTGCTGATTTTTTAATGCTATCTCTAACTTCAATCCAGGCATCCTCAACACTAATGCACTCCAAATCTTCTAAAGCCGAGAATCTATTCGAAATTTCAATCTGGTGTTTCTCTCTTATCTGGCTCTCTTCTAATTTTTTAAAATTGAATCTCTCCGTTTTCGGACAATGAATATTACCTTTATTCAACGATAACCTCTCTCGTATTATCGCTGCTACCAGGTAGTGGTCAGTGTCACAATCAGCCCCTCTAAACGACCTGACATCAATTATGCTAGATTGGCTTCTTCCATCTACTACAACGTAATCAATTTGAGTATGTGGTTTCCCGTCTGGTGATGTCCAAGTGTATTTATGAACGTCGCGATGTGGGAATTTTGTACTCTTCACGATTTGGTTTTTGGATGTTGCAAAGCTCACGAGTCTAACACCGTTGTCATTACTTTCCTTATGCGGACTTTCGTTTCCTATAATCGGTTTGAAAATATCCTCTCGTCCTACCTTCGCACTGAAATCCCCCAAATAGAATTTTCATATGGTATCGCAGGAGTTGGTCAAATGTCCGTTCCACTTCTTCGTAAAAATTGTCTTTTATATCGTCATCCTTATCTTCAGTTGGGACGTGTACATTTAAAACAATAATATCACACCACCGTTTCTTAAGAGTAATAAAAGAAAGTCTGTCAGTAACAAATTCAACCCGTTTAATTGCTGATAATATACGTTTATGAACGAAAAACCCTGTTCCTAACTGGTGATTTTTATTTCCTTCCCCGTAAAAGAACATAAAATTTCCGGAATTCACAGATCCCTTTCCTTCCCACCTAACTTCCTGAACTCCTATTACGTCCATCCTATATTTCTCTTACTCACCCGTTACGGATTTTAACGCGGCTGCCCTATAAAGACTCATAATATTCCATGTTCCAAATCTCATGTCCATCTTCTTTTGCTGAGGTCGTGCCAAGTTACCAGTCCTTGTCTGAGGCTTTTCTGAACAAGTGCTTATTTTTTTACAGGATGAGGTTGTTAGCCCTACTAAAACCCCCAAGCTGGAGGACCACTTCTAGTCGGCTGTCCGCGACTGCTTATTCAGTATATTCGCAGCTAACCTCTATATCTAGAGGCCTTCTCCTCGATCCGCAACCTAAGGACGCGCCATGCCGTGGTGACAGGAAATCATGTTATGGGTTCCTGATTAATATACAATTGAACAGCATTATGCATTTAAGAAAACTCTATTATCTGAAAAATTTAATACGATAGAGGCCAAATATTTTGATTCAATTATTAACCTCTGATTTCTAAAACGGTTTCTTGTTCTACTACTTATGTCAATTTGCAATCTACGCATGTATGTATGTCTCTAGTACTTCATTTACATTCCTCGTACTTCATTTTTAAGAGCAAAATGCAACCTAAATATCATTTTACAAAAGAAGAAAAAAAAGAAATAATGTCTTTGCATACTGTGAGTTTCTGACAGAGCAACGCAATATTTCGCAACAAACACTCATTTATAAATTCAAAAATAAGGAAGAAATCGTTTTCCCCCTTTTAATAAATAAGTATTTTTCGCCCTATTATTCGAAGTTTCTTGTTAGCTGAAGTTCAATTTGAAAAAAAAATGTACTTGGTGTGAATGGTGTATTTAAAGGTAAGTTTGCAAAATTTCGTGATTTGTCTGATTTTGAAAGCAGTCCGTCAGTTGGTCAAATCGAGTATTTGGAAACAGTAGCTACGTTGTATCTTCCTACTTCTCCGATTTAGTTAGCTAATTAAATTAAATAATAGAGGAAACAAACAAATATTTAGAAATGTTGGAAGTATAAGCAACGAGATTCCGAAGAATTAATCATATGCTAAAATACCTGACATCCTGAGCATTGCTACTTATTGCTTGACAATCACTTTTTTGAAGTTTTTCTTTGCACGGATTCCGGATACTCTGACTGATAGAGTTGTCTGAATTATCAGTAGTACTAGTAAAATTATGTAATCTTGAATCCAAATTACTGCTGTCATATAAATTAGATATTGATGAATGCTTGACCATACATGTCTGTGTTGAAGTTGATTTCCAACTTTCTATTGGATCACGTTCATTCTCTTTCACGACCACAAACTTTGGCGCTAAAGAATCTTCTAGAATAGACAGCTCAATATCAGCATCCTCCTTCGTTACCTTTGAATATTCTTGTTTACTTTCAACAATTATCTTAGAAGATATTAAAAGAGGGTCCTTATGTTCCAATTCGTTGGTCTCAGAACTATATAGTTTAAAGTTACAATCTTCATTAGGTTCATTCTCTTTTTTCATTTCGTCTTTAATTGAAGCGAATTTGAAGCAATCAAGAGCCATTTAGTTAGCAAAGGATTAAGTCTTGAAGGTTCAAAGCTTTCAGTCTCTAGCACTCAGTCTTCAAAATAAACGAATAATTCTGAAAGAAAAGTAAATAAATTTGTTAATGAACAACATTTTGTTCAACGAAACAAGAATTACTACAAACGAAATTGAGATACTTCGTTTAAGATACTTTCGATTGCATAAAATATTACGTTATTTAGCAAATGAAGCTGTGTTTTGAAACGGATACTAAACTCACATTCTGGAGACAAACGACACATAATAGTATATATTAAAGCAAATAAGATTTAGTTTAAAATACCTAAAGGAACGAAATCAGACACACAATCATAGTCATACGTCTTGCAAATAAAATCAGAAAAATAAACACACTGCTGAACAAGACTGCACTTATTTAATATAAAAAAACATTTACACGTGATGTTTCGATCTTCTAGCCAACATCCTCATCAGACTTACACTTTGACGTATGATGAGGATCTTGGCTAGAAGATCGAAACGTCACGTGTAAATGTTTTTTATATTAAATAAGTGCAGTCTTGTTCAGCAGTGTGTTTATAACGAAGTCGTGTTTATAGAATTTCCTTTAACATTGCATTTATATATTATTTTATGTAAAATCAAATTTAGGTTTATTTGTCGTGTTACCTGCAAGTTAAAATCCATTTCTGGAGACATTCCCCCTCTTCTTGGGGATATCTAAATTATTTTATATTAGTTTCTTTAGTTTTTCTGTAGTAATTACTACAGCTGTACACTACACAGTTAGACATTCTCGACATTTCACAGAACAAAGTAACAAAGAATTTCCACTTGTCAATTCTATCCACGCCTCTTTTCCGTTCTCCCTTGCAACCCAGATGACGTCAGAGCCACGAGAGCGCTCCAAGCGACATGCGCATATAACCACCTTGTAGTCTTTCCACCATGGTCATAACAAAACTTTGTAAAAAGCCACTCTACTTAAAAAAAAAATCGACGTACCTATTATATTAGATCAAAATGTGTTCTGCAGAGTGACGGAAATCTTACAATTCAATGAATAAAAAAATAACCTTTATTTTGAATTTCTTTTAACACGAACGAGTTGACAAAGTGCAAGCTAGTAAATGTTACTCTCGCGAAATATGCAACCACTAAAAAACAAAAGCTTCTCGCAAAATAGAAAGAGCAAGTAAAACCGGAGACAAGGTAAAAAAAAAAAATAGTATATAGTAAGTAGTTTAGCTAATTTAGAAATAAAGTAACCTTTCTATCCAAAGTTAGAATGTATTACATTAGCAGCACTATTATAAAAAATATTTGATTGTAACGATGATCTTGAAGTTTTGCTGGCATCTACTATTAATCCAATATTCTCGAGATTCTGCCAGAGTCAATGTTGCTGTGCTGAGCTTTCGTTACCATACAGCGGTAACATTTCAGAGCTATGTGTTGGAATGTGCTGGTCGTACAATTTATATTGTAGTCTTTAGGAATTGCTGTGTTTGTATGTTTTGTTGTTATTGGCCAATGGCGCGCTTTGATTTTGCCGGTGGAAACTTCTCTGATTGGCTGATGGTTCTTTTCGTACTGAGAAGCAGGAGCCACATGTCAGGTAGATGATAATCTTCGTCTCTGTTTATGGAGGGCTTGTCTGTACGAAGGAATAGAGTTTAATGTATTTTCTTGCCCCAGAATTGTTTGATTTTGTGTAGAAATTCAATTTGGTCCCACATAGCCATATGGTTGTATTGTATGCAGTGTTCGGCTATTGCAGATTTTTCAGGTTGTTTCAGTCTGGTGTATCGCTGGTGTTCTTTCATTCTGCCTTTAATATTCCTTCCCGCTTCACCTATGTAAGTGACATTACATTCACATCTGGTCCCATAGGTGCTCGGTGTCCTTAAGCTTAACGGGTCTTTTGCGGTTGGTAGTAAACTCTTGATCTTTAGGGGGTGGCAGTGTGCTGTTTTGATGTTGAATTTCTTCAGTAGTCTTGCTAGTTGGTTGGATTTTTTCCCCGTGTATAGAATAACTACAAAGTTTTTTTCTTGTCTCTCCTCTTTTGTGGTGCAATTTTTGCTACTGTATTTTCTCATGGCTGTCTTGATCTGTGTCGACGAATAGACGTTTAATTTGAACACCGTTTAAAGCTGAGATAGTTCTATGCTTATATTATCTGTATCTGCTATTTGGTATGCTCTGTGTATTAGAATATTTAACACCCGCATCTTCTGTACAGGATGATGAAAATTGGTCTCATCGAGATAGAGATCAGTGTGCGTGGGATTCCTGTAGATTGAGTGGTGTAGACTTCAATCTAGTTTCTTGTATACATTCACTTCTCAATCGAAACAAATTGAAGAAAGATTCCTGTTCCTGGACGTACTCGTATACAAGAAACCAGATATAAGTCTAGGAAAGAAGCAAAGAAGATTAGTGATTATTAACCCTTTTAAATTTCTTGGCTTTCAGTCAAGCAGCTACAGTACAAACACCATTGACGCTAGGATCATGGTCCGTATCTTTATTTATTTATTTTTTTTTTTTTTTTTTGTAATGAAGCAGAGTTTCCAACTGCATCAGTCGAATTTCCATATTACGTACCAAATGCGAGAAATTCCCGGGAAAAAGGATTTCTTAAAATCCTCTTTTATCGCGAATTTCTCCGCTCAGTTATATGAACGCAGATACGAATGGTACCCAAAAAAACGTTCTTCATTGTGGAAATAATGATGAACGAAGAATGTAAGGGGAAAAATAGTCTTGACGCTATAGTCGATTTACCAATTTTTCTCGAAAATACATTTTCAGTCAATTTCAATCAGATCCGCTTCAGCATAAAGACTAATCATTGTAGAAACACGAATCGTATCTCGTCATGTTCGTCATGAATCGCCCTTTCGAACGGTATAACTTGCATAAATGTTACCACCCGGGGCATACAGAGCGGCTCAAAATTGAATTTTTTTTTTTTTTTTTACAAAAAATTCCTTTGTGGAGGAATTTTCTCTCGTCAGGTGCACGATACGTGTAAGGAGGTTATACCGTTCGAAAGGTCGTTTCACGCCGAAGACAACGAGGTACGATTCATGATTTTAGGAAAAATAGTGACACTACTGTAGATACTCTACTAAACAAATTGACTAAAAACGTGTAAATGAAGCAAGAATTCATACATTGGAAAGTTTCCTGGCACATTTCTATTTACTCTAGGATTATGATTTGTACCTCGCTTTGTTCCAAATAAGAGTGGGTTTCCAAGGGTATCACTTCTAATATGTCTATATGTCCCTGAGGGGAGAAATTTAGAAAAAAGGGAAATTTTCTCCTGAAAAATCCCTTTTTTCGGTTTGGGCGGGATTTTGCCGCTTCTGGTACATAATAGAGAAATTTGAGTGCTACATTTGGAAACTCCGCTTTATAGCGAAACCTACGAGGTACAAACTATGTTTCTAAGATTATTAGGGATGCGTCACAATTTTTTTTAAAAAAAAGCTCTAAAATTTATCCTTTTTTAAAAGCCGCCTTCGTTGTTTGTGACGTCAGGGCCACCAGGCATCACACACATGACTGCAAAATGTCCACAAAACATGTTCTTTGATGCTTCCATACTTAAATAAATGAAAAAAAAAAAACGATGTGGAAAGCTTTACGAGATTTATAAAGCAAATTCCAAAGGTCGACGCCATGGCCTGTATACAGGCCCAAAAATTTAAAAGGGTTAAAATCCAGTGATACATACAGTTGCTGGCACTTATCTATTCAATTGTTTATTTTGTGGAGAACAATGTGGCTAAGAATGTTTTTCTCATAAATTTATTTTAGATTCGGCTTTCAATGACTAACATTCCCACCTGTTAACAATCAACATTCTACAAGTTAGAATATATCAACCTGTTGATGATGTTCTGTATGACGATACTTATCACGAAGAATTATTTAGGTAGGGTCAAGGTCTGAACGTAAGAATCAATAACGCCTGGAATAATTCGGTTTGATACATTTGCACGTATCTCAGAACGTAATATTTCGGCCTAACTGGCTGTAAAGCCTTGGCACATTTTACGTAATTTCTAGAACGTTTGTACTATATGTAGGGTTTCTTTAGGTAGGCATACGTGTTAACTTTAAGACAAAGAAATTATTTGGTGAGCAAAACAATATATCCACATTAAAATCTAAATACGTGTTACAGTTCCGCAACTAGCACGCATGTAGTTTTGTAAATGTAAATATATTGTTTTGCTCAGCAAATAGTTTGCGTTTAAGTACATAAAAAGCATAAAATTTCAAATATTTTTGTTTCTCTTATTACTGAGATTATAATTGCCTCGCTCTCATAAATAAATGTTCTAGATGTGCATCCCTTTGAAATGATTTTTTTTATTTATTTTTTAAATCTGTTCTCCAAATTTTTACTTTCTTGTTTTGCAGTGTACCATATATACTATTAACTAGCATACACGTTAGAAAGCTACTCCAGATATAGGAGTACACTATAAGTTTTTGATCGACTACCCTCGTTTCTTCAATTACATGAATGCACCGTCTATTGGACATTATATAGTTAATTATATCATCAGCTGCGGAACAGAGATCCTTGATTTATATTGTAATACCGGTTTGTTTTTAATATGGTCGCTTACCCCTCTATTCCACGCCGGACAAACTGTACTGTTAATTCAAGAAGCGATTAATGACATTTTTTTTAATATTTTAAAATATTGTATTAGTTATAATTTCTAAGACGAAACCAGAGTAGAGATTTTTAAATAACTCGAATTGTATAGTGCACACTAGAAGCCGAACATATAATGACATACATTTTTTTTTTTTTACTGTATTCACAAGAAAGTAGACATGCACATTCTAATGTTTCTAATCGTCGATTACACGCAGAAATAGAAAATCGAACAATGTCTTTGTAATATATATGTCGGGAATGTCTTCCCTGTTCAGGAGTATATATTTGAGTTTTTCATTTGACTTTTTGAGTTTGCTTTGTGCAATATATGTACTACCGTTTTAAAACTCCGTCATAATATTCGTAGTTAGGTTTTCTTTAGTATTTCCAGAATGTTTGTATATATTCTCTTTTAAGGTACTCCCCAAAATTAAATAAATACGTAAACGCATATCCGGTGAACGTAAAGACGATATTCCGAAACTGTGCAGTTACAGAAAAACTTCTAAAAAAAAAAAATTGGTTTCATTCGTTACATGTCATGTACCACCATCGTAATGGAAACAGCATTTTTATATATATATATATACATCAGCTTCAAGAAACAAATCAATGTGTTAGGGTGCTGGTACGTTCCATTGTTGACTAAAATTAAAAAAGAAATAAGGGACGCTCGATTTCTCGAGGTGATAAATGATACTAGACTAATTTTATATGTTGTGTTAATGATAGAATATGTTCTACTTAACATATGTGATTAATCGGAGGAACGAAGTTTAGTGTTTTCGTTGTAACTAGTGTTCTTAAATGTAATGTTATGCTGTAATAAAGTTTTGTCATTAAAGCACAAAAAAAAAAACCCTTATCAATCTCTCTAAATCCACATCAAAACAGAACAGAACTATGGTCTATATGTTATTCTTTTTAATTCCTTTTAGTTCCTTTTAATTCCTTTAGAGTTCTTTTAGTTCCTTCATATAGGTAACATAATACACACAAAAGCTTGACTTTATTGCCACTTTGTGATCACTTCCATACCACATCTTTGATTGTGCTGAGTTCTTTTCGTATTTTTGATCGCAAGAACTACATCTGCTCATTCTTTTAATTTCCGCTATTTTTTCTCCCATGAAAACTGTCCGTTACTTGGGTCAGTCCCTTATACAACTCTACCGCCTCCCCGAAATAACATTTGTTATTGGCTACCTGCATGGCACTACCGTATCCGGATATTTGTGCCAAAGTTATATTAGATAACATCTTCGTTAAATCTTCTACAGTGTTATCTACTGATGAAGTTTATAATCATGTCAGTATAATTTAAAATATTGCATTTGTTTTGTATGAAACACTTTTCTTTTTAGTATTAACAGTATGTAATAGTAGTATATAGAGCTACAGTAGCTTGTGGGTAATTCTGCGTACTAAAATCCAATATAACTAACTAACTAACTCTATGGACTATGGAACCCGGAGGTTCAATGCCGCGTTCACAAAAGCTCTCCACTGACTTCTATCCTTAGCTAACTGCATCCAGTTTCTACTTTGTATTCCAATCTCTGCGAGATCTATCTTAATATTGTCCTCCCATCTGCGCCTAGGTCTTCCTAATGGTCGTTTTCCGATTGGTCTTCCAGTCAAGACTTTGAAAGCGTTTCTACCTTCTTCCATTCTAGCTACATGACCCGCCCATCTAAGCCTCCTAGACTTCACGACCCTAACAATGTTGGGTAAACCATATAAATTATGTAGCTCCTCGTTATGAAGTTTCCGCCATTCCCAATTCCCGTTTCTCTTGGGTCCGAATATTCGTCTCAGGATCTTGTTCTCAAATACTTTCAGTCTATGTTCATCTCTCAGAGTAAGTGGCCATGTTCCGCGACCATACAGAACAACAGGCATGATTACCGTTTTGTATATTTTAAGCTTTAAATTCCTCGACAGAATTCGCGACGACAAGAGATTTTGAACCGAATAGTAACACGAATTCCCTGCTTTTAGTCGACATTTAATTTCTCCGTGAATATGATTTTCCTCTGTTAATACTGATCCTAGATACTTGAAACTATCCACTTTATCAAAAGTATTATTTAATATTTTAACGCATCCATAACTTGCCGTATTACGTTTCCGACGCACTTCCATGTATTTAGTTTTATCTTCATTTACTTCTAAACCCATGTCCCTGCAAGCGTTTAATAAGATCTCTGCATTTCTTTCTATTGTTCTCCTATCATCGCCTATTAAATTTACATCATCAGCATATGCCATAACCTGGTGAATACCGTTCAACTCTAGGCCCTGGTTGCTATCTTTGATTTTCCTTATAGCGTATTCCAGAACGAAGTTAAATAATAATGGCGACAACGCATCTCCTTGCTTCAGGCCATTTTCGACGTGAAAGCTCGTGGACAAAAATTTTCCTACCCGGACTTTACTTTGGGATTCATTTAAACATATCTTAATTAATCTAATTAGCTTTCTCGGTATTCCAAGTCCTGTAAGAACGTTGTATAATGTTTCTCTCTTAACCGAGTCGTACGCCTTTCTAAAATCAACAAAAAAAGCACTTGTTCAGAAATATTCACTAAAATCCAATATACGATTTAAAAAGACGAACTTCGAAGTAAGACCCGGATTCGAAATCATGACGGAGGGGGAGTGACAGAGGTGATCATTTCTATAACCATTTCCGTCTACATAAGATATTGAGACAAAATTTTCTCCACAGAGGCAGGCATGTAACTTGAGAAGGGAGGCACGATGTTCTAGGGTGCATTACCTCCCTCGAGTTAAGCATATGGAGAGCATTGAACACGTTAAAGTAGTTCAAATCCCATTTCATTCTGGAGGTCTGCATTCCTTGTAGCCTCGGTGCTGAAACGGAACGTTGCACTTCAAATTAACTAACGAATGGAAGCTTCGTAACAACGATTAACGGTTACAAATATATATAACAATGTATTACATCAAGAGAATAAAGGACCCACGTACCATGTCAGGGTGTAGGGACATTTTTGTTCATTTTAATCACAACTTTGGATAATTGTTTGTATATATTTAGGTGGCCCCTTCAGAATTGCCAAATTAAGAATGACTGCAGTAAATATAGAAATACGGTAGAATTTCGAATCAAGGAAGCATGGTGGCTCAGTGAGAGAAGGCTCGCCTTTGGTGTAAGGGGTACTGGTCACTTCTCGGTCAAATGAGTTTGTGATGGACATCATCATGTCCGTGAGTTTTTCGGGGTACTCCCGCATTCTCATTCCACCAAATTCCACATAATCATTCACTTGCATTTATCGTTTGTCTCTTTATTCCGCGGGACAGAAAAGAGAAAACTTATCTAGAAAATGAGAAAATTATGTAATTTTATGGTTTACATCGTTTCTAGTCTAACTGTATCACCCCTATATCGTCTTCACCTACGCCTACTACTATGTTTCTTGCTTGAAACAGTCATGTTGTTGCAATTTCTTTGAGGTGCTTTGTATATACATATTTATTTCTATATATTTTTATAACATGATAGTATATGTAACGTTCTATTTCGTACAAATATTTAACAATACAATTTGTTGTGGCGTAAATGTTGACACTAATATTCAGAGAACTGTAAATTTAACCAAACCTTTTGTTCAAATAAAATTCTATAAGTAAACCATCAGCGATTTCAAATAAGATGATTTTTTTTAAAAAATATAAATCAAAAATAAAAACGATGTGTAAAGTATTAAATACGTGCGTCCCTGCTCAATAAAGTTTCTAACCTCCCCTGAGATTCTGATGAAACTTACGCGGGAGCAAACTCTTAAAAAAAAAGAAAGAAAGAAAAACTTTCCAAGCATAACGAAAATACACGTTCTTCCATCTCTGTTTACGACAACCATGAATTCGCCCATGAGATATTCTCAAAATTTACGTGGGTTCATCAGTAAAAAAATTTCTTTCAAGCAAAATAATAATAATAATAATAATAACAATAATAATAATACATCTAAACCGATCACTGTGTTACGAAAATATACTTGAGCATACATAAATATATAATAATGAAATGCATTACCGACACACTGTGTTAAGACTATTCAGGCCTATACATACTCAAGTGTGTTATTTCAGATGTAAAAAAAAGAAAAGAAAGAAAGAATAAGCAGAAAATGTAGTGAGAAATATTGGGTTGTTCAAGCTTCAAAGTTGTTTAATATGAACTGATATTGCTGTTTCTTTTGCTATTGTAAAAATGTTTCTTTGAATTCACTTAGCTTAATCGTTGATTACATTACGTTTATACAACTACTATTTGTTCTAAAATTTTCACTTCGTTGAAATTCACTACAAATACAAGAGAAGTTTGCGTGTGATATACCAGCGAACAAGAGCTTGTTAAAAGTTTATCTGCCTCTAGTTGGACACTTCTGCGACCAATATGACGTCATGCGCCAGAGTGACAAGAATGCAGCACTGCATTGCATCCACCTTGTAGTCTTTCCACCATGGCTATGACTTATCGTTGTAAGGATAGTGATAGTCTGAGGTTGTAATGTTGTAATGCGATGTGCCTGACATGTTGCCTGTGTGGTGGCTGTGAGAGATACTCGACCATGAAATACGGTTAGCAAATGGTGTTTCTTTAAGTGTTGATTAGAGGTGGATATTATAGTATTGAGAATCATTTATTCACGTTTTTTTTTTTTTTTTTTTTTTTTAAATTCGCAATTCCCATACGCTGCAATTGATTATAATAATATTTAAATAGTGGTATTTTAGTTGTATTTTGGAAGAAGACCTGGGAAAATTAATACAGAAAGATTACGTCATTAGCGTGTTACAACTTTTAGCAGGATAAATTGTACTTACTGGGGACCATAATTTCACCAAAAATTCACACTTTTCATGATAGTTATAGCCCAATTTTCGTAAGGTTACGATCCACTTATCTTAATAATTTGTATAGATCGGCATTGGCTTTCAACAAGGTGTAGGCTTACTTTTTCTCCTGTTTCGCTGTTAATCTGAAAACGAATTCAGCTAAATACCCGTCCGTGTATTGTATCCTTCTTTCGAATAGAATACCAACAACTATTTTATCCTGTAAACTTTCTCTTTCTTAAATGGTTTTGGCCCCTCCATTAGAATTAACCTCCCTTTAGCATTTGAATATTTGGAAATAGTTTGCTTCTTTTTATATTACTATTTTGGACATTCTTTTAGAAATATAATTAATTTCTCATTCTCTCACCATTCCCTAAAACGTATATTTTAATTATTTTAGCGTGATGCAAACTAACAATCTTTACCCATTGTTATCTTAGAGTCGTTCTGTCTGTCGTATACAGTACGAACAAAGCGAATTCCCAATACGTAAGAGACACTTAATCGAACATTGTCAAGGTGCATTGAATATCTAGACTTGAGCGCTGGCCAAACCATTTCACGCAAATATGTTGATAGGATGGGCCAGATCCGCGACTCACGTTATTAGTATGTTACGACGTGTGGCAACTCAGAGATCACTTGATTTTAATTGACGATTCTAAAGGCCAGGATTAACGATACTTTTTGCGCGGTTTTCTTTTAAAAAGAGTTACAGAATTAATTTTAAAAGATTTATGTTTTGACTTACTAATGTTCATCTGAAACTTCCCCTATCTTAGCCAGAACATTATTCGGAAGATATAAGAGTATACAAATAGTTATAATAATTTATGGTGCATCAAATGATTTTGGCATAACTTCGGACCTATATGGATATAGAACCGTAATTACGTACACTTCGGTACTTGGTATCCACGCATATTTAATATACATTTACAAGCAATGCTTTAAAGACACTTTACAAGGGAAATCCGCAAAATTTAAAGCAGAAAGAAATAACAAAACAATACTTAAGCTGCAGATTAACAATAAGCAACTATTCATTTGTTTGTATTATAATTTACGAATGAAAAGTATTAATCCTTGACTCTAGAGTAAATTCACTTAACATAACTTGTATGAAGGTTCAAACACATAATGGAAGCCTAAATTAGAAAACATTAGTTTATGTGAGTATTTGTATTTGAATATAGAAAAAAATGAATGTGCGGGTCATTATCGTGGAACTGCCCAAAAGTTATCCAAAACGAAACAATACACATTAAATCAAAACTCATCAGATTAAAAAAAAAAAAAAAAAAAAAAAATGTTGAAAAGCTTAATTTGTATTTGACTATTTATAAAGAATAAGCTCAATATAAATAAGTACCCTGAATAGTGTTTGAAACTAAAAAAATATATTCTTCTTTTTCTAACAAGTGTTGCCAACATCCACTGAATAAGATAGGCTAGTCGTTCTTTAGAAATAATCTTTCTTACGCAAAAAATGACTAGATTTTGAACTGCTTTCCTTTAACCCACATTGTAGATTTTCAACCCATTTTTTTAGTGTGTATGGTTATAGGTGAGTGCTAGTAAAATTTGAAATGTTGAATTTTATTCGCTGAAGATTTACAATAAAATCCATCAAAATTTCATCTGTTTTTTTTAAAAGTCAAATCCATACTATCAGTAGAATTGAAATAGGTTAAATGACCTTGAACCTAGCCGAGACGAGGAACGGGATGCGCCATTGTTGGATTAAGTATTAGGTGTACTTTGGGAGCCACTGTGTTGTCTCAATTTTCAGTAGTAGGCCTACTTCTTTCGGCAGGTCATAGTCCTTCCGAACACTTCTTCTTTCTACGTACACCCACATTAATCATCAAGATTACCTTGGGAGTTTGCAAGATAATTGGATATTCTATTTGTTTCCTTTGACCCTCTCATGCATACTGGCCTCATATGTAATGATGGGTAAATTCCCGGCAAGATATTTTTCGGGAATATTCCCTGGGAAAATTCCCGGAAAGATTCCCAAAAATGGGAATATTCAAGGAATTTATGTACCAACACAAAGAAAACAGAATTCTATTACTACAGGCCCGTAGCCAGGGAGGGGCTAGAGCGGGCAGTGCCCGCTCTAAAATATTTTTTGCCCGCTCTAAAATATTTTTTTCCGCTCTAAAAAGGACGTTGTCCAGAAGTTTCAAATTGTTTCAGCAAATCCCAAATAGGAAAATCTTGTGATTTTATTTACTAAATAAAATTGAACTTAGCGCGCATTTACTACTACTAACAAATGAAATTGAACGTGGCGTATATTTCTACGAAAAACAACAGTTATTGCTAGATATAACAACAGTTATTGCTAGATATACTTAAGATGCCCTTCCAAAGAATACCCATATGAAAATTAACCCAAAAAAGGCTATGTTACATGAATGTGAGTGCCTGGCTTGTGCATGTGTAACATTGCAGGTAAAATACATTTGTTTTGCCGACTTAACAGTACATGTCCCACTTGTGCCTGTAATTAACGTTTAAAACATGCAACATGTCCATGTTCCTTACAGTGCAAGGAAAACGCATGTCTCATATATGAAACTGGTACCGAAACTGTCATGTCTGGAGAAAACGTACATGTGCCTCTAGAATAGTCAGATACAAAAAATCAGTGGGAAATTCGGAAGTTTTGTTTATTGTAAAAGCAGCAACAATGCTGTTTATCACTTGATTTGAGTCTTTGCGGGGAACACCCACGAAAATAAATCAATGATTGTAAAATGTTTCTAAATAGCAGTTTGCATCGGCTCACTTTGTGTTTTCTGAGTGGCCCCGAACCATTTGTTTCAAGATTTGTTTACAAATATACGGAATGAAAAGAACGTTAATTCCTTATATGCACTCAGAGAGAGGAAAAAATCAAGACGGCAGCAGAACACCGAACCTATTATTTTAAAATGATTTTGTCACACACCATTATAATTGCGCGCAATAATGAGGAGCAGAGTGCTTAGCAAATTTCCAGAAGGAAACAAAAACAGTAGAAAATGAACTACAGGCAAATGTACCTCGCCAGACATTTCCAATTACTCTACTGACTATTATAACGCCATAAATATGAAGCAGACATCCATCAAGTCATTTTTTGGTGCAAAAGTTATCGTAAATGAAACTAATTCAGAAGCAGGGTCATCTGTATCAACATGTGTAGAAGGTCAAGAAGAAACTAAACGTCAAACACCTGATTTCCACCATGTTGGTGTTGATTTCCACCATGCATCAGACCTTGGCGATACAAAACCCGCTCAGCCGTATCTTGCAAATTTTCCAGGTTCCAGCATTTCTGGTTCAATTCGACGATTACGTCCAATATGGTACAAAACGTGGGATTGGCTCAAGTATTCTGTTATGTTAGATGCTGTCTTTTGCTTCCCATGCCGAAAATATCCGTCAAGAAAGTGATCCCTCATTTGTGCAGAATGGTTTCAGAGACTGGAAGCATGCAACCGAGAAAAAATAAGGGATTTTCTCATCACGCCGATTCTGAAACTCATATGCACGCTGTGGCTTGCTACTTGGAGCAACGGAAACGTGAGGACTCGGGCGAAACGGTCGTGAAGAAGGTGTGTAGTGATGTAATTATGAATAATAGGTACTATGTGAAAAGTGTGATGGAAGTTATTCAATTCTTGGCTACCGGTTTACTACATCAGATCTCCAATAAGACTTTCTGTTTCCTTACTGAGCTCATGTTCAGGATTCTTGGATATCTATAACCGACAAACGCACTGCTACCAAGAAGAGATTTGGACATTGATGCCGCTGTGAAGTTAATAGGATCAGTAACGGAACAGCTCAGGTCTTGCCGGCAAGACGAAGGAACATTTGAAAATATCCTTCACGATGCAATGAAGGCATATGCCTTAAACACTTCGATTCAGCAACCATTGAAACGCAAATGCAACTCCGTAGTCGCTTAGCTGATTCGGTTGTTGATTTGGAAGGCATACATTTGGAGAAGGGAAAGGAAGACGAGGAGGAGCTGAAAAGATTATTCTGCGAAGTTCTCGATATCTCCGTCGAAGAAATTCGGAGCAGATTCAGTGAGACAGGGACAGCTGTGATTGGTGCCATTCACCACTTACTGAGCGAGAAAAGAAGTGAAGAAAATTTGAAACCTCTGTGTGATGTAAAGTACAAAGACCTGCATTGCAAAGTGCTTCAGAATTTGAAGCAGGAAACAAATCTAGCAAATCGACTGATCAACAAGACATCTCTGGAAGAGCTCACAAAACAAATTGGAAAATATGGCGAGGGTTTCTCGGGCCTAAAGAAGCTTACAGAAGCTGCTCTAATTATTCCGTCTTCTACGTCCACGGTCGAAAACTGCTTCTCACATCTGACAGCTTTCCTTCCACCTCAACGTTTGTCTATGGGACATGAAAGAAAAAAATAGGACCTCGTTCTCCTGGCTTACAACAAAGATATTCTGCGTGCACTAGATCTAGACCAGCTTGTAATTGAATTTGCGAAGTGCTCACATTAATTCCTTTTGATGTAATTACTTACATAAGGACTGTAAAAAAATATTTATTTTACTTATGTCAGGGTTGTTTCTTAATTTTTATACATAAAAATATTCCATTATCTACTTGTAATAAAAGTATTGTAGCTCCAAAATAGTATAATTTAGATAACAGTTAATAAATGTTCCTAAAATATATATATATATATATATATATATATATATATATATATATATATATATATATATATATATATATATATATATATATATATATATTACTTTTAGTACTACTTAGTGTATTAAAATAAATATACCATCATTAATTTAACAAAAAAAATGTTAATGATGATATTTGATAGTCGTGGATTTGGTACTGATAATGTTTATCAGCATAATAAAGTGTTTCAATTTCTTAAAGATTCCATAAATAATAAATAAATATATAAATGAACATAGACATTGACAACGACAAGCGCCTCAAGGAACAAAAACTGTATGTATATATTAGAGAGAAAGAGTTTTTGTGTTCCTCAAGGTCCCTGCCATTGCCCCCTCAGTATTCATCATTGCCCGCCCTAAGCAATCAGGCTGGCTACGGGCCTGTATTACTATCTTATGATTTCAAAGGCAAATTCGCTTCTTATCGCCGTATATTATTACTTTTATGTCCAAAGGATTTTTAAAGTGTATATTCTGGACGGTATCATGTTATTTTATTAATATTTCATTATATTTAGAGAGGACGCATAAATGAATATTTACTTACAATATGTTCTATGCAAGTAAATGTGTGGAAAAATTGGTATTGTAAGTCCACATACATTTACACCGCTAACCAGTTGAAATTTGTATGTAAATGGACATTCTAAACTTGTATCTACTACTTATATTACAAACATATTAAATTTTTAAATGTTATAAACAAATTAGGTTTGGTAACTTTCAGAAGACACATGTCTCATCATATCTCAGAAGACACATTGCCCATACATATTTATGTCAGGGGCGTCATTTCAGACTTCGCTTGGGAGGGGGCAAGAGCACCACCAACATAAGACTTTCACGTTTCGTTCTAGTATATTAGTAGGCAATCTATTAAAGTATATGTACTCCTCAATCTCTTGGGGGGGAGCAATTGCCCCCTCCTACCCCCTAAATGACGCCCCTGATTTATGTTCACAATACTTGCAAGATACTAACTTACTTTTATAATTTTACACGTAATATTGCCACACACGACCTTCCTTCCTACCTATTTTTCGAAATTTCATGCGTCAATTTACATGTAAGGGATGTCCGAGCAATTTTTCACAAATTTCTAGTCAGAGACAGGAGACAGACCGACATCTATTATTAAGGGTAATTCGGGGTGTATTGATAATGTTTCATCTCTATTTCCACATAATTTCCACTTACTTTATAAACTGGTTCCTTTTCATCATTTATAAATTAGTACTTTGCTACTTTTTAGAGCAAATGGAAATGGAACTTAAAATATCATATTATTAGGTACCTATATAAAGTACTGCCAACGAATTTTATTTTTTTAAACCTCCAAATTATTTAAGATTTAGAAGTAAATAATAGTAAATGAAAATAAAATAATTAGTTACATGGTTCTTATAATTTGAAAGATAAAGTAAAGAAATGGAAATATATCACTTCCCGGTAATTTATATGCGAGAGAAAAAGAGGGAATATTCCCAATTTTTATTTTCCTTCACACCGGGAATATTCCCACTGCCCATCACTACTCATATGAAGACTAATATTTAACAGATCCTTCCTTATGTAATTCAACGCGTAATTTTCTGTAAATCCACGGGTGTCTTGTAGAAGAACAGGAAAGTATCTGTGAGAAGTCACAAGGCAGCAGCACCTCTCGTTCTGGTGATGCAGTTGATGGAACATATGAAAACGTGATTGAATGCGTGTTGAGCATATGCTCGAAATTATATTTTTTCAGCGATTGGAACAATTTTTTCAGATAAATATTTTCTTAGTTTGTTCCTTTGGTGTAATTTCATGAGATTCTGTTGTTTCTTGAACAAAGGTATTATATAAAACGAGGTAATAGCAACAAAAGACGTGTCCTCAAGTGAGGATGTTGTAAGGCTGAGGTATCAAAATTTTATTTGTCATTATATTGCACACGCAAATATTGCATCCATCTCCCAACACACTGGTAAGCATACATGGCAGACCGTGACATTCTCTGAGATCTGAGTATTCAGGTAATTTAACTAGAATATGATAAAATACAAACTATTTATTAGCTGTGAGCAAATTATATATTTTCATTAAAATTCAACATGTTAGAGTTTCACCAACTACTCTCTGCGCCTTATGCAGAGTCGTTTTGAAGCGCTATTAGTGCCATACTAAAGAGTTCGACTAACATAAGTCTCCTGCAGTAGTCTGTGTTTTAGTATGATGCTAATCATACGTCGAAACGACTCTGCATAAGGCGGTCTGGGTCTTACCTCTGACTTGGTAAGACCTATTTCTACATAATGCATGCGGTTACTTAAATAGGATTGGAAGCATAAATTAGCACGACCTCTAATACCATAACTACGCAATTTATTCAATAAAGTTTTGTGATTAACAAGGTCAAAGGCTTTTGTAAGGTCCAAAAAACTCCATAGCTATATTTTATTTCTTCACTTTCTCGCTTTATATATATATCACTTAGAAAAACAACTACAGCATTGTCAATTGATTTGCACTTCCTAAACCCGAATTGGCACTTCGTAAAGATATTATTCTTTTCCAAAAAGGGCACCAATCTGTTATACATAACTTTTTCTAAAATTTTGGAGAAAACAGATAGAATAGAGATAGGACGATAATTTTCTGGGTCAGTAGTTGATCCTTTTTGGGTATAGGTCTTATTTTTGCAAGTTTAAGAGCTTCTAGAAATGTTCCCGTTTCAAGGGAGGAATTGTATACAGGGTGTTTAATAAGTAATGGTCATAAATTAAACCGTAGATAGTACACACCAAAACTAACAAAAAAGTCTTAGTAAACATGTGTCCGCAAACGCTTCGTAACGGAGATAGGGGCTGTCGAAAGTGTGGGAAAATGAAGTTTAGAGACGAATATTTCAAAAAGTATGAATCGGACAGAGGGCGATCCAGTGAATGATTATCGAAGTCAGACCTGCGCTATGCAGAAATGCATGGTTGATAACTGCAATGCGCGTGCAAGGGATTCCCCAAAGAAACGGAGGGATTCCCGGAAAATTGTCATGCTAAGCAGTTAACGTAATGAATATTCGCAAACTGGATTGCAATGGTAAAAGCATGACAACATTCGAGTATGTGGGAGGCGAATCTGAAACATTCCGCATGTTGAACGCGTAAGCGTATTACAACAAACAAAAAATGATGGACATGTCGTGTTTGTCCATATCAACAAACAGAAATCGTCATGTTGGTAATGTGTACAGTATTAATCATAAGGTAAACAGTAAATACCCAAATATGTAAGTACAGAAGAGATGCATGAGAAATTAACTTACCTTTAACATTAAAGTAAATGTTGGAAGTGTCGTCAATTCATGCGAATGCATGCTCGGACCAGTCTTCGCAAAGATCCACGTACTCGTGATAACATGCCGGCATCCTGTTGAATATGTCCACAACATTGTTCCACCCTTTCTCGAAGGTCTTGTAATGTTGCAACAGGGGTAGAATAAACTTGCGATTTCACATGGCCCCCAAAGAAAGAAATCTAAAGGATTTAAATCCGGGGAGCGCGGTGGCCAAGCAATAGGACCCCCACGTCCTATCCACTTTCGTCCGAATCGGGCGTGTAAATGTTCTCTGACACGGTTACAGAAATATGCTGGCGCTCCATCATGCATAAACCAGAGTCGCTGAGGTATATCTTCGAGTAGAAGCGGCAAATTGTGTTGAAGAAATCGCAAATATGAAATCTCAGTTAATGCATTAGGAAGAAAGAATGGCCCTACGAGCTGATCACCTAAGAGTCCTACCCACACGTTTCACAAGGAAAACCTACGCTGATGTGCTACCTCCACTTTTGCATGTGGATTCTCAGGGGCCCATACATGAGAATTATGAAAATTTACAATGCCATCCCGCGTGAATTGTGCTTCATCAGTAAATAGGACGTCAACAGTGAAATAAAGATTGCCAATAATTTGTCTGCGAAGCCACTGATAAAACTGCATTCTCGCCGGAATGTCTGTGGGGGTCAGAGGTTGGACACGTTGCAGATGGTATGGGTACAACTGTTGTTCATGGAGAATGTGCCATACGAGAGCATTGGATACGCGTTCGGCAAGTCCCACACGTCTTATGCTCGTTCCTGGGTTTTCGTCCACTGCCTGGAACAATGAGTAAAGCTCCCATGTTCTCGTAGCCTTTGATGTATTTTGATGAATGTTCTTCGGTCTGGTTGCTGTCTCGTACGGAAAGTCTCGCGATATAACCTAGCGGCCTCTACCGCATTCCCGTTTGCTTTGCCGTACATAAAGTGGATGTCAGCATACTCAATATTACTGTACATTGTATCAATGGCAAGGTAAACAATAATTTAGCAACACACTAATAGCACTAATTAACACTGCACAATAGTATCCCCGTTTCTTTGCAACACTACTAAAACTATTGCACTGTTCCCCGCAATACGGTGAAGTAAGTACATTCACAACACTGTAAAGGCACACGCATTTGACACCTCTTCAACACACAGAACTACTACATTCACTGTAGGCGAGAAAGACAAGTGAAGACAATGAAACTCTACACTCTGAATCATTCTCCCAAGCGATTACTCGGGTACGACGAAAGCATGTAGACCTGTAGCAGAACTCTTCAGGCGCAACATAAGAAACAAACGTGGAAAGGCAAGCGTGTTTCCAATTCACGTATGTAATCGAAACAATGTATTGTTCTTCCATTTCATATTTCCTGGCTTACCAATTGATTGACAAGAACTACGTGCACAGTTTTTTCTTTACGTATACGTACAGGGGATGAACCAAATAATAAGCAATCTACAGGCGCTTGATTGATTGAGCTATTGTTGCTTTAAACGAGCTTAGGAGCTTCGAAGGACGGGACCTACGATTTGGAATATCTGGGATCAGAACCACTGCATTCAGTGGGCACTTCAGCGGATTTGAACCCGCAACATCATGCACCCAAGGTGAGCTCAACGTCTGTTGCAACCCCGATTCAGTATTTTCAGCTGGCTTACATGGTCAACCAGTGTTCCTTTCGGCCATTCCATTCATTTTCGCTCATCGTTTGTTTTACCTTGGTATTAGTACAGTAAAGGACTACTCTGTACATGTGCATTCGTCTTAAGAATGTGCTCTGAAGTAGTTCACACCATTCACCACCAACTCTCTTTGATTGCATCTCTCATTTCCTGCTGGTTATGCAACCACACACGGCACGTACAGATTGTCCACCATTTTGTATCTTTTCGAGCTTTCGACTGGTACCACGACTTATGAATTACTGGTGGATAGACTCGCCCACGATGTTCATCTTGAGCCCCCTTTCCTTGGACAATTTTCCGGGAATTCCTCTGTTTCTTTGGGGAATCCCTTGAACGCGCATTGCAGTTATCAACCATGCATTTCTGCATAGCGCAGGTCTGACTTCGGTAATCATTCACTGGATCGCCCTCTGTCCGATTCATACTTTTTGAGATATTCGTCTCTAAACTTCATTTTCCCACACTTTCGACAGCCCCTATCTCCGTTACGAAGCGTTTGCGGACACATGTTTACTAAGACTTTTTTGTTAGTTTTGGTGTGTACTATCTACGGTTTAATTTATGACCATTACTTATTAAACACCCTGTATATGAGTCAACGGTATAAGAAAATATTCGGTACACATTTTAAGCAAATAATAAGGAATATAGTCGCGCCCAGAAGATCTTTCGTCTTCATTTTTTTAATAATCGATCTTATTTCTAGTTCTGTGGTAGGTATTAAGTACAGGGTTTTCATAAAGTCTGGACGGATTTAATTCTCTTATATTTTACATAAAAATGCTCATATTGAAATCAAATAAAGTGCAAACGGTAGCGGAAGGATTAAATTTTTACCTGTAATCTGCACCAGCTCAGTTCATTCACCACCACTCCTCCAACTGGGCGCCATTTACGTCCACACATTCGCGTAGGCGGCGCTGGAATCCACACCATGCTCACTGTTGCAGGCGATGTTGGCGGCCTCCCACTTCGAGGACGGTCCAGGACGCTTCCTGTCTCCAAGAACTTAGCATGCCACTTTCGGATTGCACTCTCAGTCGGTGCCGGATTTTGAACTCTTTGGTGAACTTTCGACACACCAGAATTGGTGATTTTAGTTCTGCGTACCACAGAACACATTGCGTTTTCTCTTTCACCGACGCCATCTTTGATACGGTAAAAAATAGTCTTCTCAGAGGAGTTTTTCATTTATTTATTTCTTTAAAAGACACACACACTTATACAGCTTACAACTTACTTTTAACAGTCAATATTGAAACAACAATGAAAACAACAATCGATGGAATTTGGTAAGAAACTGACCCTTGCCCTCCCTCTCCCTCTCTCAACGTGTTCAGAGTTGCCGCTTATCTAACAGTGTTGCCAACTAAAAATTTAATCTATCCGCTACCGTTTGCACTTTATTTGATTTCGTTATGAGCATTTTTATAAAAATTATAAGCAAATTAAATCTGTCCAGACTTTATGAAAACCCTGTATATTAATACAGAATTACTAGATAATTTTATGTTGTTAGTCTTTTGAGACTCAGAATTTGAGTGTTTTTGCAACGTTGGCAAAAAAAATCGTTAAGTAGGTTTGCAGTATGATGTTTATTGGTTATTTCTTGGCCATGGTGTATTATTTTTTTAATTCCTATTTTTTGCGGTTTTGATGCGGTTGATTGTTCGTTTACTACTTGTCATAGTGTTCCAGTAGCGTAGCTAGAATTTTTTTCCAGGAGGGGCCAATGAAGGGCCCAAGAAAACTTTGAGGGGGCCATCTCCAATGAATGAAAAAATTGTATTCACATTAATATATATATATATATATATATATATATATATATATATATATATATATATGTGTGTGTGTGTGTGTGTGTGTGTGTGTGTGTGTTCATAATTTTACTCTTTTACAGTGAAAATGTAAGAATTTACTACCTCAAACAACTAGGGTACATTTAATACAATTGATTTCTAATATAAGTAAGTAGTTATTTAATCACGGCGTTTAAAACAAGTGTGGCTTGTTGATTTAAGTGGAAACGGAGAAATACACTTTTACAGGTAAAGAAAATAACTTATAGGTTCATGCTTCTACTTAAAAGAGGATCTTTCTATTCTTGTGGGCAGCAGCAAACTTATCAACAACTTCAATAAGATCTAACGATTTAAATTCATCAAGAAATCAACTTTGGGTTTCTCTCGTCTTCATACAACTTAATTGTTTTGGGGGGATTTTGTGTTCACATTTGAATATTTCCAGATCACTTCCATAATGCTGGTCCATAGGCTTGACAATGTTGTAATTTAAGAAGTTTTCACTTTTTGGACGTGGAGCGGTGATTGATGATCCAAAGCGTTTTTCCGTCTCAGTGATTGCCTTATCAATAGTAGGCAGAAAAATGCCTCTTAGTACATTATCTTTAGAAAATTCTGCTATTATCCTGTAGTCGATACTAAATTAATATTGTTAGTTTTCAGATTAAATTTGAAGGAGGGCTATTAGTTAGAATATCCTGTTAAAAATTCGTCACCACTGATTTACTGTTCTGCATAATTCCTACAATGTAACTTTCTCAGAAATGCTGAATGCTTTTCTTAGAAATTCATATTTTGACAAAGAACAAATATAAATCTGCGATAAAATTGGGTATTCACTGACTGAATTCACTGTATGGAATATCTGTGGACCAGTCTCACAAACTCCTCATATCTCTCTGATTACTAAGCATTAGAAAACGGGATGAAACAATCTGGTCACGGGACTAACTACCACTTTTACATAAAATAGCATTACTGCCGCGACCAAGTTGTATCATCTCGGTATCTTACCTGATGGTTAGTAATCAGGAGATTGTAGCACTGGCATTGATAAGCTTTGGAATTTCTCTAGTAGTAGTATTTTTTGGATTAGGGTACAGTTAAAATCGTTAAAACAAAATAGTTTTGAACGATTTATTTTTAAAAATCACTGATTTTTACTACATTTACCCAGGCTTTAGTTAGTAATATAGGTCCACCAAACGCTGACATCCTTTTCCTTGGAATTCGCTAGTATCGCTAGTTAAGTCATAGCAGAAGGTTTCTACAGAGTTACCAACGGCTAAGAGCGTTAGGAAGAAAACATACTAGAGACAAATACAGAAGGTAGTCTAGAGGGAGAATCATTATCGGTAGCAAGTACTAGGTGTAGGTAGTATTCAGTATCTAATTTTTCTCAAACGATCTAGATACGAACAACAGAGAGAATGACTATTGCAGAAATAGGACCTGATAAAAACTTTTGTTCTCTTCTTTTACTGTATATTAAACAAGACGGCTCGATATTAAGATGCTTTGAAAATAATAATAATAATACCAAATTATTTAATGGATGCTATGCATTTTTTTCTGTCGCCATAATCAATGGAAATTAATTACTTAGTGTACGAATTATAATAAGTAGCGTACGAAGACTTCTTTCGTTCAACGCAAATGTCATGTTTTGCTGTAGTGTATGCTATTTGTAAGCAAGCATCTATGTGACTTTCAACATTCAAGTGAATGAGAATGCTGACTGATTTTGCTTTTTTCTGGTTCTTTGTTGAAAACAAAGAAGATAACCAGATAAGGGACAGAGGTTAAAATGAACGTTCAGATGGTGAGGTCAATGCATGTACGATACAGATTTCGATGAATTAGATCTTGCTGTACTACAAACAAAAGAGCTGCCTGAAGCTTTTTACTCAGAACGCAGACTACTGCAACATACGGTATTCTGCAGTTGGTAACTTTGCTGTTTCGGTAGTAGTTTCATTTGTGGAGACTATCAACTAGGCGACTTGTGGCGACTCCGTTTGTCGATCTATAGCAGTATCAGTCTGTGTGTGGGGGCCACTAAGGGGGCCAAGAATTTGAGCAAGGGGGCCTGGCCCCCCTTGGCCCTCCCCTGGCTCCGCCACTGTAGTGTTCTGTTCTTGTTATCAGATTTAGATATCCAATTTGATGTATGCATTTTCTTTGCTTCCTTTATTACTCCTTTAAGAATACTTCAATATTTATTAAAATATTCTTTTAGTTTCCTATTATTCATCCTTTTCACAATTGTATGTAGTTGTTTCTTTCACATGCAGGAATTAATTATGCCTCGTGCTATCCAGTTGCATCTAGTTTTGTGTGAATATACCTTCATCTTCTTAAGTGGAAAAAGGCTATTTCGAAATAGTGCCTAACGGTATTAATGAAATGTCTGTATTTATTGTTTACGTCATTTTCTAGTAATGTGTCTGTCCAGTCTTCCTTGCTAAGAAGATATTGAAAGTAATTAACGTTCATTTCATGAAAGTTTCTTGCCCACTTACATTCTTTTCTATCAATTTTCCGATCTTGGGGTTGAAGTGTTACGTTTATTTGAACTGCATTATGATCGGAGAGTGATGTGTTAAGATTATTTGCTTAGTTTCATTATCTATTATAATTTGATCTATACAAGATTCTGAGTTTTCTGTAATGCGGGTTGGGGTGTTTATAGTGTGTTGTAGGCCGAAGGATTGCAAAGTGTTTGATAATAATGTTAGGTGATTTGATGGTGTCAGGAAATCAATGTTTAGGACGCCACATAATACGATTGGTTTACTTTCTTTCTTAACTAGAGTTAACATTTGTTCTAATTTTTCAATAAAACGGGGAAAGGAGCTATCAGGTGTTCTATACTTCACTATTATAATGAACCTATGTCCTGATTTTTCGATTTCTATAACTGCATGCTCAAATGTCTGTTTCTCATTTAGATACATACTGTTGTTTTTTACTTTATACTTTAATATTTTTCTCACAAACATTAAAGCACCACCGCAACTTCTGAAGGTATGGCAAAATACACCAACACAGAAATAATTTGGTAGGACTGTATACTCTATTTCACCTTCCCTCAACCAGTGTTCGGTAATACAAATTACATCTGGGTTCATCAGCTCACTGTCGTTTGTAATTATTATGTGTAGTTCATCTATTTTATTTCTAATGGATTGTATATTCTGATGTAATACCTTTAGTTCAACTTTATTACATTGCTTTGATTAATAGCATACTGACCTAGAAGAGGTATCTAGTCGATGAGTGGAGAATTTGTTATCTCTTTGATGCTTAGATTTTCATCTAACTTAGATACATGTTCCCTATTAACTACTTTAGAATTGATATTATAGTCTCGTCGCATAAAAAATCATTATTCCTGAGTTTTTCGGGTAATCGCCTTTGTCAATTGGTCACACGCATACTACTACTTGGGGCCCCTACCGTTGAATGTGTATGTTTCTTTTGTGGTGTCATGCATTGAGAAATTGGGAGTATAACTTCTGCGTTTCTTTTGTTGTGTTCCGAAACGTTTTCATGCCAAATATATCTAGAATCAATTCTTTACAAACATACGTTCCTCTTATTTCATTTCATATTTCTCCTTTACCACCTGTTACTTTCTTAATAATTTTATCGGCCGGAATTCCGGTTCTGGAAATATATGCTATGAGTTCTTTAGTTTGCTTGTTTTCCATCCAATGTTTAAATTCTTTTCCACCATCTTTACATAACTTGGTAGCGTTAAAGTATCCTGTACTCTTATCTATAATCAGTTTAAAATCACCAAAAATACCATACCAAGAATTGTCTTTAATCTGTTCGTAGCAAATATCGTTTCAACTAAGAGAACTATCCATAGTACTAATATCTATTATATAGAAAATCATTTTAACTGTATTTTCCTCGCTATCTGCAAGCTTCTTTTTAAGTTGTTTTAATACAGTTCCTATTATTAGAGGAGTTGAGTTTTTCGTTGTAATAATTGATACGTTTGTACCTTTTTAGGTCTATATAATACGTTAAATTTAGCTTCCTCTAATTGTAGGAAGCTAATTTTCTCCTGCTTGTAACATACCTCATTCAAACTAACCTCTTATGGTTATTATTCCATAAAAGACAACATTTATATTATTTATTACAACATTATTTTTATCTATCAGGCTATTATGTGAATCTTCAAATCCTAACCATTTAACGTATACTTTGTCACCTTTCTTTCTTAACACCTTTTCCTACAAGTATTCATCATTATGGTTCGTCTTTAATAATTCTTGTTCGTAAAATCTACCTTGCACATCTTCCTCTTGTAAATCTTTAATTCTATACGTAGGTGGATTAGATGGAATAACTTCGATAATAACAAATACTTCTGTTGACCAATTAGGTGTATATCCTTTCTCAAATAATCCTTTCGATTTACTTATACGAGCATGATCACCTAATTTGTATTTGGGTTTAACACGCTTATATTCTTTCTTATACACTTTCTCCAATATTGTTCGCTCATTTTTCTTGTTAACTTCTATAGGCTTTAAACCAATTCTTTTATGCACACGATTATTATACTCACTAACCAATGTTGGTAATATCTCTATCCATTTGTGATTCCCTTGTGTTGTGAACCTTTTCCACATGTTTTGTTTAAGTGTTCTATTAAATCTCTCAACAACAGAAGCTTTCTTACCACTATAGGTTGAGTAATGTTTAATCTTATTTTCCTCCATCAACTTCTTAAATTCTTTATTGTAAAACTCTTTACCTTGATCAGTTTGTAAGTTACTAGGTTTTCTCACCCTTAGTATGGATTCAAATGCTTCTGTAACATTCTTACCACTCTTATCTTTAACAGGAACAGCAAACGCATATTTTGAAAACACATCTAAAATCGTTAGGAGATACTTATAGTCTTTATTTAATTTGGAAACACCTTTTAATACTCCGCTATCCATTTCCACAAGATCAGCTTGCCAAAGATCATTGATACCTTTTATAACCACTCTTAGTCTGTCAAAGTTTTTTTCTAGATGGTTTGTGAATTTCTTCTATAATGATCTCTAACACCTTTACCATCATATAGTCAATCTTTCTTTTTAACGAATTGAGTTTTATTAATTTTACATATACTACATATACCTTTCTTTAGATATCTTCCGTTCTTTGTTTGTTCAATTCTAATGGTATCTTTCTTCGTATCTGTTGATTTCTTACATTTAACACAATACATCCTGTTTATTATATAGAAAATCATTTAAGTTCTCTTTCTACATACATAATAAAAAATAATAACTGCCCTTCTTCGAAAGCTGAGTTCTTATCTGCTTGAAACGTAATTGTATCGCCATTTTTAACGTCTAAAGGAAATGTTTCAACTACAGTATCGTTCAAAAATATATGCAGATAGTGTTTATCCAAACTCAATTCCATATGCATTATTTTACTATTATAGAGAAATTTGTAGCCATTAGATAGATTAAATATTTTAAAGATTAAGTCCTTAACATTTTTAGTTCTCAATCGACATACTAGATTTATAGTTTCTTTCTTCATAATGAACATATTTGCTTCTTTGTTTGATGTTTGGAAATCTTCTTTTGTAACAAATTTATCTATATCATTCTTTTTAACAATGTTCTCTAATTGCGGTTCTAATTGTTTATGGATATCGCTTTTCATTGATTCAAGCTCAATTAAGGTAACAGCATCTCGCTGATCAACACCATTGACTACATTAACTATTCTTTTGTTTGTAAAATCAATCCATGATCTATAATTTGTTGTGAAAACTTTTTTTATTTCGAATTTAAAACTTGCACGACTCATTAAATTTTGATGTGTGTAATAATTTTCTCTTTTATATTTTTCAAGTTCTTCTTTCTTAACAACGTTATCTAAATTCCTTAACAGCTCCAGCTGCTCTTCACTAATATTAACATTTGAAACATCCTTTCTATCTTTAACATTACCAAATATATCCATGCTCATTTATTATACAGAAAATGTACATCCTAATTTTTCAAAACATTTCTTTAGCATCTCTATGTGTTTAGGTGTGTGTTTAAAATCAATATCAACATGAACATCATGCTTTTTCAACAGATAGTACAATACACATTTTAAGTTAATAAACAATGCTCTTTTCGAATACAGTTTTTTAAACACCTCGTGTAAGTTTTCGAACTCGTTTATAAGTGTTTTTCCATATGTCGTATTTTAATGGTTTTTGATCGGTAACGTGATAGTGTATTAAATAGACATCATCATAATATTTTGTGTATTTGTTTTTCTTTAGTACTTCTAAAACATCTTTTGTTGATATTAAATATTTTGTTTTATCTCTAAATTCATCATTTAACACCTTGAACACATATTCGGAAATAATCCTATCCTGTAAAGCTTGTAAAGGAGATAACTGTAGCTTAAATTTTTTTGTAGTATCATACCATGGTTTTCTTGCACAACCAGCTTTCATTTCTTCATTAGTACTGTAAACCCAACAACTCTCTACAGAACAATCATTACAAATGTAGCTACTCATACCTTTTGTTAATGACTTACTACCACAATTACTGCATTCTAATGGTTTAAAGCTATAATTTGAGAACAACTCCTTTAAGGTAATTATTGGACGTAACTTTTCCAACTCTTCATCAGCGTACAAAAATTTAGCTATTAACGTTTTCCATAAATCAATAACATTATATACGTTATTTCTATCTTTGATAAATTTAATATTGTCGCCTGAAAGTAAGGGGGAAATGATGTATGCAATGTCGTTAGCAGATAAATCAGTAACCGGGAGCTTTATTCCTAACATAGCATACTGAGGCGATATAAGACATTCAGCCAGTGGGTAATAGAAGCGGGGTCTGATTGTATTATTTTTAGAGTTTTTTCTTTTTGTTTTAAACGGAATTGAATATCCTCTACTACATAAGACAATTCGGTTACCTTAATTAATTGCGGATGGATCATTCTTCGCTGACAGCCAGTCAATAATTTCTCAAATTCATTTTCAGATTTCAACTGCCGATTGGGTAATTGAAAAAAACATGGTTCATCCGAATATTGGAATATCCTTTTATAAATATTATCCAATTTGTCCTTTGTCAACAGCAGTCACTTGGTGTGCAAAAGAATGATCCCATAGAGGGGTCATCGCCATATATGGTTTCATATAAGATATTTTGATCGAAATTTTCAAATTCATATTGCTCCGTGATGGTTGGTGGATAAGTAAATTTCGTGAGAATTACTACCACTGATTCATAGAGAATAGGTGAATCAAATGGAGCAATAGACAATCCGCCATGCGCTAACATAGGAATAGATAATTTTTGTATAGGATGATTAAGAACACAAAGCACCATTACTAGTCATATCAGTGTTGCCACCATACTGGTTGACGGATTAATTCCTCGCCTCGCAGTTCTAGGGGTAGCTACAGGGGTAGCTAATGATCTTACTGAAAATCTATCTCCTACGTTCTCTAATTCTTTATCATTTTCCGACTTCGTTTGAGCAAGGGGAGGACACAGATGTTTACAACAACATACAGTACCTAAAGGCATAAAACTAATATAACAACTGACAAGAGTATATGAAACTACTTCTGCTATATCGTGTAGCAATGTTGCTTTTGCGGGGTTTGATACTAAAATAAGGATGGCTATACCCAAATGATTCCTTAATTTATACCTAATCCAAAAAATAATTAAAGAAATAGTGACATTTCACACATACAATATTGTGAAGTATGGTCTAGTAGATTGAATTTTTTCAAAGGGTATGATTTGAGTCTTCAGGGGCTTAACTGAACGTAATGTTGAAATTTTGAAATGTGGCACCCTTGTAGTCCAATGTACGTCCAGACACTGATTGAGATGCGTGGATTCAAGATTTTCAAAAGTTGATCCTTTCAATTTTAAGGTTGAAACTTGAGTCCGAGAAGCAGGTATAATGATTTTCATTTCCAAATCCTTATCATTAATTTCTGGACAAGGAAAGGATGAAGATATTACATGGGTCTCCGTAATAATTGCTTTACATTCACAAGGTAATGACAATTGATAAGCTCCAGGCATAGTAGAATCGAGTTGCATTGTTCGTTTGAATTTGGGGCACTCTATATAAATTTCAGTAGGAGGTTGGTTAAAGCAAATAATCCAGGTCTTACTTCAGTGATCAATAAACCGTTTGTCTCTTCACATCGAAAGGCAAAATATTTACTGATCTCTGCTACTGAGGCAGTATGAAATAGTGTTCTAACACAACAT
The DNA here is from genome assembly GCF_964235325.1 of Thermobia domestica. Taxonomy (NCBI): domain Eukaryota; kingdom Metazoa; phylum Arthropoda; class Insecta; order Zygentoma; family Lepismatidae; genus Thermobia; species Thermobia domestica. Next base: position 18,481,420 of record NC_137457.1, read on the forward strand.
GGTGAACGCAAATTATCCGCGGGATAACTCGGAATATAACATAATTCACTACTCTTACGATCACAAGCAGATAATCGATCTGTGGCCAACACTGAAATATCATTAGCTCGTTTTACAACGATTGACGGTTGATGCGAGATTAAGCAAGTAGTATTCCCGAACTTCTAAGGTACTGTTATCAATTCGTATACTTCGACTTTGCCTGGATTCCGAGTAATAGGCACCTTAATTATTACACTTAAATCATTATTCTCATAGTGGCAAAATGCAATAGGTAATGTATAGTATTTCATCAAATCTGTTAATGGTACAGCTAATATGTACGAGTAGCGTCTTAATTTACCTTGCAATTTTGTCAAATTTGCTTTTAGTTGATCAGGGGTGATCATAGTAGGGGGTATTCTTTGTGACATACAATGAGCTAATATTGCTTGATCTTCATTTCCCTTAATGGATCGTATTAATAATCTATGTAAGCTAGCGAATTGCAAGGTTAACAACAGTTGTTTTTCTGGAATACCTTCTTCTAACTCACGGTTTAATGCTCTTTGTGTAAACTTAATTTGGGTTTCCAATTTAGATATTGTAGCCTTTAACTGCGAATTGAAATTTTGACCCGCTTTTACAAACTGTACTATGTTTCTATGTTCTTGATATATCCCGATCCCCTTAATTCCTTCAATAACTCGTTCCATTTCCGTGGTACGAATAGCCACTTTGTCTACCAATGACACTGTAGCTACTAAACAATACCATGAAAGAGCAGATCCTATAAAATCAATACCTCGTTTCATTCTTTGTTGTAAAAGATTGTAATCAAGATGCGTGACATCATGTTCATTAATTAGCATAGCAAGTTCATTTATGTGCAGAACTACAGAACAATAGGAGAATGTTACATTTTCTGGTTGGGAACATACTTCCTGAGTTAACCTATGTATTAGAGATAATTGACCTTCATCAGTGGGTATAGTGGTTACCTGCTGATGGTAAATTAAGGGAACTGTAGGGAATTATTTTTGACAATCTATTCCAATATGCACAGTTGTAATGAAGACAATAAATTGGTTACCTGATGATGGTGATGAAACACCAATTAAAAACCCTAACATGATCAGTATAGACCCTATTACAAGAAATCCCATCTGCAAAGACCAGAGTTAGTTACTAATTAAAAATTCATGCCATGTTATTTTTAGTGACACTACTAACAATATTTATTTATTTATTTTATTATCTATCACCTATAACAGAGCTTAAGCTCCAATTACAATAGGCATTGTAACTATGTAATTAGTAATATGCAGATTTACGAACATACATCACAATATACATAAGCTATCACATTGTACAAATAATCAATATAATATACATATTCGAAATTACATTGTACAAATAATTAATATAATATAAATATTTGCAATTACATGATAATTCTTAACCATTGCACAACATTACAACCACATCATACTGTGAAGAATATACCAAAAACAAAAATAAGAAAAAAAAGACTTAAGGAATAAAATAACACAATAAATCGAAGCAAAGCAAAAACATATATACATGAAAATACACAACTATAATCTCTTTAAGGCAATATAAATTCAATATTTCAAAATAATTTCTAAATTTAGTAATACTTGACGTTATTCATAATTACAAGTACTATTATTTCATGTACTTAAATTCTCCCTTAAATTCGCCATAAATACTTTCATTGTCATTGCAAAATCAATTTCATTTTTTCCTTTAATGGCATTATTATGTTTCCTGGAGAGTCTTATAAGTGGTGAGTTTTGATGAGACACTGAATTAGATTTCTTACAATAGAATGGTTGCCGATTACGTAACGCCTTCATTTTAACATTGAAGCTCAATAGTTGTAAACACTCATCACATTCCAGAAGGCCATTTACAATTTTATACAAAAATAAATGATCTGTTATTTCTCTCCTTAATTCTAATGTGTCACAAGTAAATTCATTAACTAAATTATCATAAGAAATATTTTCTTCATATGAAGATCTTCTATATTTCTTGTAATACATATGTCGCAAAAATTTAATTTGAATTCTTTGAATTTTCTTAATATAACAGTGATAAAAAGGATTCCATACCACGCTTGCGTACTCAAATCTGCTTCTTACATAGCTATTAAATAGCTTGAATGCCGTTTGAATATTATTTAAAAGTTTAGAATTTCGTAGCACAAAACCAAGTGCCTTATAAGATTCATTAACTACTTTTTCAATGTGTAATTCGTATGTAAGTTTGCTGTTTAGCCATACACCCAGATCTTTAGTAAAATTTACTCTGGTTAATGTTTCACGATTCATAACATATTCATGGATGTATGGAGTACATTGTCTTGAAAATGTACAGACTAAGCATTTCTTTATATTAAAATTAAGTTTATTTTGCAGCGACCATATGTAACAACTATCTATATCGTGTTGTAGCTCAATACAATCGAGTTGATTAGTTATCTTCTTATAAATTTTAAGGTCGTCAGCAAATAAAAGACATTTTGAGAAGTTAATAACACGTGGTAAGTCATTTATAAATAATAAGAAAAACAATGGTCCCAAATTGGATCCCTGTGGTACACCTGAATTTACATTGAATATAAAAGAGTGTAATTGCTTATATACTACGAACTGCTTCCGGTTGCTTAAGTAAGAAGAGATTAATTTTAGTAATCCATAAGAAAAACCAAAATTAGACAACTTCTGAAGCAAAATGGTATGATCCAATTTATCAAATGCTTTAGCAAAATCAGTGTATATTGCGTCCACAGAGTAGCCATCATTGAAAGAATCAGATATAAATTGAGTAAATGTGACCAAGTTAGTAACAGTACATCTTTTCGGATAAAAGCCATGTTGATAAGTTGATATATAAGATTTAACATGCTCAAAAATTTTCTGGTACAAAATTTGCTCAAATATTTTCGAAGGAACAGATATAAGTGAAATCGGCCTATAATTTTTTACTTCATATGGATTGCCCGACTTGAAAATGGGTACAATTTTACTAATTTTCCAAATATCTGGAAATATTTGAGATTTCAAGATGCTATTGTATATATATAAAAGTGGAACACGAAGAACTTCCCCACATGCTTTAAATATATAAGTAGGTATTTCATCATAACCACTCACTTTACTTGATTTTAATTTTTTTACAGATATCTCGTAATCTTTTACAGTGATAGTAGAAATATTTAAACAGTGGGTTGTTTCTTGATAACTCGGCTCAGAAATTGTATAAGAAGAGCAATCCGAGGAATAAACACACTTAAAATAATCTGCAAAAGAATCCACAATTTCTTTACTGGAATTAAGCAATTTACCTTCACAAGTCATCTGATTCTGTTTCCTGTTATCCCTCTTTTTATTATTTATGAAACTCCAAAATGTTTTTGGATTCTCAATTATATTATTTTCTAGCTTACTAATGTATAATTTGTAAGATCTACTTATCATACCTTTCAACTTTTTGCGTAATTCAACAAATTTGATGAAATTAAAATTGGAATGATTCCTTTTTCTTCTAAAATATTCTTTCTGTTTTATAAGATTTATTATCTCAGCTGTAAACCAACATGGATAAGATCTTCTTTTATTTATTTTTCGTTTAGGAACTTTCTTATTAATTACATCATCAAGTTTCTTATAAAAATAATTTAATGAATCATTCGGATTACCATATTGATATATCTGACCCCAATCAATTTTATGAAGATCCTTATACAAATTGTAAAAGTCAGCTTTACAATAGTTAAAGATAATAGTTGGACTAAACTTTGTTTTTAAATATTTAGATGTAATAGAGAATTCAATTAATAAAGGAGGATGATGTAAGTCCTCAGTTACTAAAGGACAATTATTCCTAGTAATATTAATATCTTTTAAGTTTGTTAATAATAAATCTAATGTTCTTCCATTATTATTCCTTATATTATTGTATGATTGAAGATTAAACAAAGACAAAAAGTTTAGAAGCGCAACACAAATATGACCTCCAGTTATAAGATTAAAACTGGAATCAGTAATTGAGGGTATGTTAAAGTCACCTACGATAATAATATTATAGAACTGAAAATTAGTGATCTCCTCAAATTTTCTAAAAAAATCATAATATGATTCAATTTTTGAGTTAGGTGGAAAGTATACTGATACAATAATATAAGTACTACCTCCTGTTATCATCTTAATACAGACAATTTGAACATGTTCAATATTTATCCTAATTTCTTGTACTTGAAACTTTTTTAATACTGCTATAAGTGAACCTCCTCCTATTTTATTTGTTCTATCTTGTCGAAAAACTATATATCTGTCATCAATAAATTCACTATCAAATTCACTATTATTCAACCATGTTTCTGTCAATACAATGAAATCATAGTTTTCTGTTAAAATACTTGTATATATTTCATTTAATTTAGTATTAATTCCTCGCACATTCTGGTAACATATTGAAATCACTCTATCATTATTACTCATAAATTATGTTAATTGTCGAATATCCTCTATCGTACGAAGCGTATAAATTACAGAGTCATCTGCTCTTTTTCTCAACTTAATGTTACCAGACCAATCGACCCACAAATATTCGTAATTTTTTTCTCTTTTAATTTTCCGCGCCTCACTGAATACAATTTTTCTTTGTACAGAGAGACATTGGTTTACGTAAATAGGTCCTCCTGTAGTAAAGCCAATATCTTTCCAATTTAAATTACGTTTAACCTTTCTTCTATGTAAGAACCTATCTTTATCTATTCTCCTTACAAATTTAACAACTATATTAGCAGCATCTTGACCGGGATGTTTTTTTACTCTGTGGCACGCATCAATCAGGTTGTCATTAATATCTACGTCTATAGCACGACCTATATTTTTTACAGTTGTTAATATGTTTTCATTTGGTAGCTCAGGGACGCCGCACAGTTCCAACGTGTTACGCCGTCCGTATTGATCCAACTCATCAATTTGTAAGTTCATTTTATCTATTTGTTTTTGCAACCTTAAATTTTCACTTTTTAAATTATCGATAGTTTCCTGGCATGCTTTTAACAGTTCACTTTGATTTTTGAGAAGCTTCGAATTTTCATCTAATTTTTCGTGTGCTAAGTTTAACGACTTTCCTAATTCATCTTCGACTTCCTTGTTCGATTTTTTCAAGTCACTAATTTCTTCTTTAATAGATAACAGTAACTGATAAACTTCAAGTAACGAAGGACACTGTGTTGTAGTCTCCAGTAACTTGTCACTATCCATACTAGAACGCCTAGCTCGATCGCAATTGTCGCAACGCCAAGCTTGATCATTCGATCTAAGAAATTTAATATCATCTTCCGCGAGATTAACATAAGTACCGTGATATATGTTTTTACAAGCTTTGCATTGAATTTTCAGATTCAGTTCTTGCCTGGGAACAGCTTTGGAACATTTACTGCAAACTCCCATATTTAACAATAAATTTTTTGATATTTAACAAAAAGTACAAAAATTTGCTCCAAATTCGTAATTTTAGTAACAAAAACTGGGAAATCTCATATTAATCACATTTAATAAAAGTATTTAGTCGTAGTGTAGTTTTAAAAAGTATCTATGACACTGATATAACACGGCAATTTCACTTATGAAAATTTCGAGATGTGACCTAGTAACACTGAATTTCCATCACAATAATTTTCTCACACTGAGTTTCCAATGCTGTCACTGGTTTGTTTACATTCTTTAGACCGATCACTTCAATATTTCATTGCTGATAATTTACTGAAATGAACAAGTAGCTAGTAAAGTTAATAATCCATTATAATCTACAGTACTTACTGTTCACTTCACACTAAATCTAATTCAATATTGGATATTTCTTCCCATATTAATACACAAAAATCTGCGGAGCTCAAACCACCTTCACACTGCCATGATGAGTTTTCTTCTTGTATTGCATTGTATTACTTGCTAAGTTTTTCTATCTACTCTGAACATTAATTTGAAGGCAATTCCATACCTTTTCCGAAGTTTACGAATTATGGAAACTAATCGTCCTTTTGATTTATATAGCCAAAACCTAAATAGATATCCGGGACGAAAGTGTGCGTATCTTAAATAAACTTCACTGGCTAATATTGTTGAAATTTCTAGGGGCATTATGAGTTTAACATACCTTTCAGGGATATTTTCAGAACATAGCCTTAAGATATCCTTTACCCAATGCTCGACTAACGATTTTATGGAATTCGGAAATGCACGCAATTCTGGTATACGAGGATGAATCATATAGTATTTCATAGTTTGTTATTCTACAATTCAATCTCTAATCAGTGTACTTTTATCTCTTTAGTTAACTCTTCTAATTACTTGTGTATTATACAATTGAAGTGATAAAAGAAGAAAAGAAAACAAATAAAATGAATTTTCAATACATGCTTATTTTTGAGTGTTATTCGAAGTTTCTATATTTTGAGTTCTATCATTGCTAATTTATCTTCCTCTTTTTGGGCGTCTTCCAAAAGATTGTCCTCTATTAATCGGCTGACCTCTCTTTGAGTATTGATTACCGCGGCGGGATCTATTTGATTGATTCCAATACTGATTTTGATTTTGTCGAGTTCTGTATTCGCAAGCAAAATGCCCATATTTACCACATGCGTAGCATTGTATATCATTAATATTTATATTCTGAAACCTTCGAATCAGATTAGGGCGAGGGCCTCTTGTACCACGATCTCTACTATTATAAAATCGTTGTCCTCCATGATTTATTGATACTCCCTGTCGATTTGATTCTATCTTCGCTTGACTAACTTCTACATTGGGGAGCTCCAGGGGAGCATCAGAGAGAGCACGTAAACCTGCTTGAACCTTAGCAGATTCATGCAATTTAAAGAATCTATCGACTTCGTCCACACTATCTGGCTCACGAGTAATGACAAATTCCAATGCACGAGGGTCCAATCACTTTAATATGTGTCGTTTGCGTTGTTTCACTGATGTTAGGATCTACTTTGTTGCACAATCTTAAAACTGCATAAATGTATTCAGAAAAACTTTCATGTTTTTTTTTATTTCGTCTTGCCAATTGTAAAAGAAAAATGTTTTATTACATATGGTTACACTCCACTTAACTGGCTTACATTTTCTCGGTACTCGACAGACCACCGAACTTGGACTTCTCCTACAATTATTGCATATCTTTCTTTGCCCCTAGTTATTCTTAAACAACACAAATCATATTCGTAATTCCACAACTAAATCTAAGTTTACTATACTGCAATTCTTAATATCATTCGTATCCAAAACTTAACTCAAAACTCACGACATAATCATCTATATTATTTTCACATAAAACTTCCCTAACGACGTACCGGCCACTCCCTTATTAGCTAACACTTTTCACGCAACAATTCTCCCCCTCTACAAATGTAGAGTTATATCTACATGATCCACTAGTTTAAATCTAAATAATAAGAATGTAATGATTCATTTCCGTAATCATTGTTGTCCTGTAAAGCTGCAACCTTACATATAACCCCATTTGTCAGGCGGTCTACTTTGTCGTGTGGATCTTCGGAGATTCTCCTGTAATACTGTATTACGTTGATTGTAATTTGTCCCGTTTGTATTACTATAATTTCTCCACCGACTAGGAGGAGTATGATCGTCTTGTATCCTGATATCCTTTTTATTTTCTTCCTTGGGACAACTGTTTGATTCTATCTTTTTGGATCTATTTTCTTTAAAGTCGAATTTCATTTGATGCATATGTTATAAACGTGCATATCCGTTTACTAATACTCTATACGCATTTTTTCCAACTTGACCTAGCAATTCAACTTTAATAAATTTCGGTATGGATTCCTGATGGTTTCTAACCCACACTGTAGTTTTTATATCTTCGGGTTTCTTCTGCCTGCAAATCGGCTCATGACGTTGAATCGTCAACCATGTTCGTGGTTTAAATGAAAGTAGTGTTTCCACCGGCGTTTCTTGTACATGTTTTGAATTTGTATGTAAAAATACATAATTTATCTGACGTATCCAATTGTCAAACATCATTTGTGTTACTCTGAAGTTTTCCTGCATAAATTTTACTTTCAATAATTTATTTATTGATTGAACTGCTCTTTTTGCAACACCATTACTTTCCGGGTGATATGGAGGTGTGCGTATTAAATTTATATTTCTCTGTTTACAAAAATTCGTGAATTGTATTGAGGCAAAAGTGGGGCCATTATCTATCACTAACGTATTAAGAAATCTACACCATTGAAACACTTCCTCTAATTTCTGTATTGTTTCCACACATTTTGTACTTTACACCACCAATACTTTTATCTATTTTGACCAAACTTTGGTTAACAATAATAATGTAAAACCAAAAATTGAAAAATGATCCAAATGTACCCTTTGCCAAGGTCGTTTTGCCTCTGGCCAAGAAATATAATTTGTTCTGGAAGGTGCATTTGACAATGCATTACCGTAATTACATCTGCTAACAAGATCATGTATATCATTAATTAAGTCTGGCCACCACACTTGCATTTTAGCCATACTTAACATTTTTTCAGTACATAAGTGATTTGCATGTAATCTACTTAAATATATATATATATATATATATATATATATATATATATATATATATATATCGTAGTTTCATTGGTACAATCACATTTCCATGAAAAAATAACAAATTTCCTTGTACTTCAAACTCATATCTATGTTTAAAAAAAGCTCTTTCGTTCTTTGGTATCAAGATTGCTAGGCCAACCATTTTTCGTCCAGTTGAATACAGTCTTCATCCAGCTATCTCATGTTCGGTTAACAGGAATGTCTGCAACTGACTTATATAATTTTTCGATATCTCTTCATCTTGCGTCGAATTATTCAAGGGAAATCGTGAAAAAAAATCAGCCAATTTCACATCTATATGGTAGACAATATCAAAACTGTAATTATTTAACAGCAAGTACCATCTTAAAAGCCGTGGCATAATCGTGGATGGCGGTGTTTTAACACCAAATATCCATCTCACCGGTTGTGAATCGGTGAGAATTTTAAATTGTCTTCCATAAATATATTTGTGAAATGTTTTTACCGCAAATACCACTGCCAATGCTTCTCTTTCAAATTGGGGGTAATTTCGTTCCGCATGGGACAGCGTTGCCGACGCACATTCTACTGTTTGAAAATGTTTATTAGTACGGTTTAAGAGTACTGCTTCTACTCCTGTGGGCGATGCGTGTGTCATAATGAAAACTTTCTCATTTTCCTGGAAAGGATGTAAAACTTGAGCCGTAGCAATACTCCTTTTAATTAATTCAAATTCATTTGGTGTTTTTGTTCCCATTTCCATCTCACACTTTTATGCAGTAAATTCAACAAGTTAGGCATTTTCACAGATAAACCGGGAATATGCAGATGATAGAAATTAACCATTCCTAAAAATGATTGTAACTCCTAACACCTTTTGGAGCCAGAGCATTTACTATATGTTCCAATTTTGATTTGGTCGGTGAAATATTATGTCCATCCAAATCATATCCTAAATAAGTTATTTTTTACTAAAAATAATTCTTGTCTTTCCGTACCTTCACATTAAATTCTTTAAATTTTTCTAAAACTTTTACAGTTCTGTCGTAGCATTCCTCTACTGTTGACCCCAAATTAAAATATCATCCAAGTAAGTTGCAATTCAATCACATCCTTGCAGTATTTGATCCATAAAACGTTGAAAAATTTGCGGCGAACAATTTAAACCAAAGGGTAATCTTGACTGGCTGAAAAGACCCCAAGGAGTGCTAATTACCAAATATTTAGTAGACTTCTCATCCACTTCTAATTGTAGATACGCATTACTGAGATCTAAAACTACGTTGTATTTGGCTCCCACCGCTTATTTAAAATATCTAGAATTTTAGGAATAGGATAAGCACACCTTTCCGTGTACCTGTTAATGGTCTGCTTGAAATCAAAACAAACGTATATCCCCATTCTTTTTTCGCACTACTACCATTTGCGTCGTCCAATCCGAAAACTCCACATTCTGCAAAATGTTTAATTTTCATAACTTGTCTTACTTTTGTTTAACTGCACCCATGAGAGCATTTGGTATTTCATAGGCTTTTCTAAATATGGGTATAGCATCCTGTTTTATCGGTATCGTGACTTGATATCCTTGAACGGCGTTATCAATACATTCTGAAAATACCGAATTAAAATCTTTCACAAATTTTTGTTGAAAATATTCTGTCTCTTTTTGTGTTCCCAACACAGGTGCCACTATATTCTGATTTAAAATATTACCCACATTTTTATGCCTCCACATCGGCGTTAAAATATCTAACCAATCTCGGGCCATTATAGGTATAGCCATCTTAATGAATAATAACCAACGACAGATTATAGTCTTGATTCTGAAACGTAACCCTGATATCTATACATCCCATAGTAGAAATGTAGGATGCATCAGCATTTCTTAATTTAAACGGAAACTCCCTTACTGGTTTTAATGGAAACCATTTTTCTTTCTGCGTACTACTGATCGCAGAAACAACCGCTCCGGTGTCTGGAAAAAATTTAATATCATGGTTTTCACATCGTAAAAGAATTGTTACCGGTTTCAATATGACCATTATGCTGCGTAAAATTTTCTAGTTTGTTATAATAATATCCTACCGACTGCGCCAATATGTAAAAGCAAAATGTTTTATTACATATGGTTACACTCCACTTAACTGGTTTACATTTTCTCTGTACTCGACAGACCACAGAACTTGGACTCCTCCTATAATTATTGCACATCTTTCTTTGCCCCTAGTCCCTTATTGCACATCTTTCTTTGTCCCTATTTAAACAACACAAATCATATTCGTAATTCCACAACTAAATCTCAAGTTTACTATACTACAATTCTTAATATCATTCGTATCCAAAACTTACCTCAAAACTCACGACATAATCATCTATATTATTTTCACATAAAACTTCCCTAACAACGTACCGGCCACTCCCGTATTAGCTAACACTTTTCACCCAACACCAATAATGCGAAGGGTTCACCAAGCTAAGTTGAGGCTGCGAAGGCCTATCTTAGCTGACTTTCTAAATCTTCCAATTTTGCGAAAGACGCTAATGATTCTTTTTTCATATGATACCAGTCAGCGGCACTCGCTTGCAAATATGCAGGCAAATACTTTCGTTGCTCTTGGTCACTCCAGGAATATAAAATTGCGCAAGTCTTGTACGCGTCAAGAAATTGAGATATGTCCTCATTTAATTTTCCTAAAAGGGAGGAATTGTGATGGTAGGTAGTTTATTATTTACAGTAATACTTGCCATTTCTGGATGTTTCTATTTTTGTTTTATTGCGTTTTCTTTCACGGGAGAACTAGAAGGAAATTGAGTTTCTACACATTTGTTACCACATTTACTTCTCATCCTGACTGGACTTCGAACAAATGACGAATCCTTCTTTGACATCCGTATTGGTGTAGCCGGCTCTTAATATTGACCCTATCTGGACCTACAAAATACGAAAGGCGTATGCTATCTTAAGTGTGTTCTTTCATTGTATTCTTTTATCGTTGTTTATATTTCATAAACATCGTTTTAATCTCTCTAACGGATGGAGTATAATCCCTTTAAATTTTTGTTCTCTATTCCCCCTTTTTTTTACTTGATGTTATGTTTTGTCTGTCTGTCTGGCCATCGGTTTGTTTGTGAACACCAGGAATAACAATACCTTCGTAAGGTAAGTAATTAACTTCCTTAACTGTATTTAAAGTATCCTATTGTTTCTATAGCACGGTTTCCGACCATTAATGAATTTTAAAACCTAAACTTATATTTGTCATGACAACGTTGTCTATTTATTTCTTATATATATATATATGTAATTTTAACTACTTACTTGCTTACTTTTTTGTACTTCATTTCTTTCAGAAAGCCTGCTTTCTAATTCAATTTCACGTTAGTAGTTCTTGCGCCTATCGCGATAACTTACTAAATAAAATATTTTAATTACACTTTACGGTGTGAGATGATTGAACAAAATCGATCCGGTTCAGAACCAGAGAACTTCGATAATACAACTTCATTCGTGCAACATTAACTTTCTTTGGCTGATCTTTCCCATTCACATGCTGCACTTCACATACATTTTTCGGATATACGCGTACAATTCTATAGGGGCCTACATATCGAGCTCTTACTAATTTGGGAGATAACCCCGGCTTAGTTGCCAAATTTCTTATGAGGACTAAATCGTTTTCTTTAAACGTATAGGCCTTCCTATGTTTATCAATTTTGACTTTTTGTTTTTGCTGCTGCCTAATTAAGGCGTTTTGAGCAAGTTTTCTTATTCGACAAAGATTCTTTTTCACGAGTTTTCCATACGGGGTTCGACATGATGTCTCGAATTCGATAAATGATACAGCCTTTCTACCAAACACCAATTCAAAAGGAGAATAAGGGTGGGGTTCGTGTCACGCAGTATCATAAGCGTAACAAGCAGTTTTAATAAATAGAAACGAGTCCTTTTGAGAAGTAGACACATATTTACTCAAATAGTTTGCCAACGTATGATTGTATATCTCCACTGGTGAATTTTCCTAGGATGATAGGCGGTACTAAACTTTTAATTTATACCTAGTACGGCCGTAACTTCGCGAGTTACTTGGGCGCAAAAATTAGAACGGAGGTCTGACAATATATTGCGGGGTGGACCAAAGTAACAAATGATATCGTCTAATAAAAACTTTGCAACATTCTTGGCTGTTATGATTTTTAACGGTCGTGCCACTACATAGTTTGAAAACATATCGACAGCGGTGATGACATACTTATAACCATTAGAGGAGGGCAGTGGGGCGAACACGTCCAAATTTAAGGTATGAAAGGGAACTATTGGCTTAATTGGTTCATGCAACCCTAATGGTTTAGTGGTTGGGTCTTTGAGTTCTTGATATTCGCGGCAAGTCTTAATATACTTTTTGATATCAGATCCCATCCGAGGCCAATAAAATCACTCATTGAAACGAGAAAACACTTTACGCTCTCCAAGATGTCCAACTTCTAGACATGAAGTAGGTGTAGCATATAAAACTTCAGGGACCATACATCCTGCAAAACATTGTTTTAAATCGTAATTAGACTTACGATATAATACCTCGCCTACTAATACGTAAGAACGAGCTTCATTATTAGTAGGATCAGACTTTACTAACTCGCGTATTCTACCAAATTATTCGTCTTTTTTCTGTGCCTTGATTACATCAGTCGCGTCAATTTTCATTGTACTCATACAATGTCCTCGATTTGCGTTTTCTTCCTCACTTAGGGTCTGCGTGCGACACATGGACATGCAATCACTATACCGATAAGAATGGTTGCCTCTTATCGCTTTAATGGAAAAGTGTTAAGATTGGAGCCTAATTAACCAACGAAGATATTTTCCTTTTAATTTTTTCATGTTTCTCAAATAGCAAAGACAACAACTATCCGTGAATGCAGTGAACTACGGCACTTCTATTAGATATTCATGGAAAAATAACAGTTTGTACTAGTGCCATGGTCTCTTTTTCTGGGACCGTGAAAGACAGCTTCACGGTCTGAGTTTTTTCTGCTAAAATAAGCAATCGGTCCTTTTTCTCCCTTTTTAATCGGCATTAGTACTGCGCCAATTCCGTACTCAATGCATCTACGTAGAACTCGGTAGCATCTGCTTCCGGATCAAAGATGGCTAATACAAGGTCAGCAACTAGCTTCTCCTTTAAAGTATTAAAGGCTTGACACTTTTTATCTCCAAAGTGAAAGAATACATCAGACTTAGTAAAATATATTAAAGGTTTCGCGATAGCTGAAAAGTTCTTAGTAAACGTTCGATTATAACTAGCTATTCCAACGAAGCTACGTACATCACGAACCGTTTTTGGTTCGGGAAAGTTAGTGATAGACTCGATTCGTCTTGTATCTATCTTAACGCCGTCGCGTCCTAGGACGAATCCTAGAACTGGTAGTTCGGAATACATGAAATGAGATTTTGATGGATTTAATTTTAGATTGGCTTCCCGAAAGCGAGTGAATACTTTCCTAAGTCTCTCTAACTTTTCATCTATAGATTTTCCAAATACAATCAAGTCATCCATGTAGTATGCCATAATATCAAATTTCAACCCGGCAAACACTTTATCGATCATTCTTTGAAATGCTGCTGGGGAAGTGGAAAGACCTTGTAGGACATTAAAAAAACGAGCACTACAGGTGAATGCAGTTTTTAGTTTATCGTCTTCCCTTAAGGGGATTTGAAGAACACCAGATCTGAAGTCCATTGAGCTTCCAAATTGAATGTTAGTGAACAAATCTATTAAGTAGTTGATTAATGGAAGTGCGTAGCAGTCAGGAGGTATGATAGAATTCAATTTCCTGTAATCTACGACTAGTCTCTTAGAATTATCTTTTTTATTGACGAAAAGGACTGGAGACGCATATGGGGATCTACAAGGAGAAATGTTGTTTTGTTTGAGCAATCTCTCTATTTCTTTCTTCATGGCTTTCTTAGTCTCTTAGGTCTCTCTATAGGGAGGTGAAGATACAGGAATATTTGAAATTAATTCTATCTTATGCTCGTATTCGTGTGTTACGGTCATATCTTCTATGGTCCATGCCATGATATCTTGAAATTCAGTTAATAGTTCTATTACCCTTTTACGATCATCAGGGAAAAGGTCTGAGAAATATCGATTTCCCTGGCAATATAATGCTGTAGTTTAGAGTTCGATGCCTCAACTTTCTCAGCGGAGAGTGAGCTGGCTTCAACCATGTTCACTCTTACCTCTGGTGTAGGAACACATTCCTCTAGATGTCCTACGATTTGAGAGTCTGGTATAGTCAGATACCGTTTACTCATATTGAACACAAGCAATTTAGCAAACCCAGTTTCTTCCACATAACTTGTGGGTGGTACTAAACATGAGTAAAATCGATGTAAAACGTCATTCGGTTCCACATAATAATCTCCAACTATAGGATAACTTGACTTAACCTTTACTAAAGCAACTTTTCCAGCAGCTATTTGCATGCACTCGGCAGTTTTGATTAAATTACGCGATGATTGAGTTTCAATACAATTGATCTTCAAGATAGGACATTCATTTTCCGGTTGTGAATCACGAAGAGCGTCTTCAGAAGAGGAACCTGAATCATTGAGTTCTAAACTATTTAGAGTCACTTCAGCTTTCGTACACGGTACCGATGTTGAGCTGACATTTCTATTTTTTCTAGGGTTACCTTTTTTGTTGTAAAACTGAACATGTGACAAATTTAGTACTGTTTGTTCTTTGCTTCTTGGCAAATACTGAACATTAAACTTCATGTTTTGCTGTCTTTGATTGTCTTTAATAATAATAATAGACTGTAACCCTATGCCGTACGTATAACGCTGAATGAAATCTATTCCTAGAACCATTTTCTCGTCTAATTGAGACTGTTTGACTAATGCTACATTTAACCATAGTCAACGAGATCTTCGACCATAGGTCCCAACTTGGAAACTTAACCGAACCACAGGGAGTGATTGTGTTAACTTACCCCTAATGTGCGCAAACGAATTGTAGCACGCATTCGCTTAACATTTGGAAAATATTGAGGAATCATTTCTTCAGCCAATACAGAGATCTGCGAACCAGTGTCTAATGCATCGACCTTTCTACTAAAAATCCGAATGGGAATTGTGGGTAATCTTTGATCACATAAATTCGTTCGAGCTCTTTTCACTTCGATTGGCCTACCATCTCTCCCGATTTCACGTATATACGTCCACATTCTTTTAACAAACAAATCGTTTTTAACGCCCATATAAGGTTTTGAATGATGGAGTCATTTGGATATTCTACTTTTTCTCTTAGTTTCCCCACGAGATTCAGTATAAATGTCAGCTAAATACAATAGTCGTAACACATAGATAGCTTGATCTATTGTTGATACTTCTTTTAATACTAAGGCCTGGACGCAGTTTGAAGGCAACGTCTTATATAGTAAGTGTAACAACTCTCTCTCTCCAATTTCTGGTCTTACGAATTGCCAATCTCTTGTTAACGTATACGCGAAGTTATCAGGTGGAAAACGAGGAGGTAGTCGTTTCATCTTTAGTTTTTGTTCAAGGGGAGCTTTATAAAAATTGTCAGGAAACGCTTGAGAAATCATTTGCTGTAATTCCCGAAACTGCAACTGTTGAATGGCATCCTTACAACACAAGAACCAGTCAAGAGCCGCACTTTCGTGACAAGCTGCCAAATAAATACATTGCTCCTGGTCGAGCCAGTTGAGAGCACGAGCTATGATTTGATATTCATCAAGGAATCTAGTAACAGATTCTTTAGTATTTCCTTTAAAATTGAGCAATTTCGTTAACGGTACACTGGCTACTCGATTTCCAGTTTCTTAATTTGCACTTCATTCATCAAGATTTTACCTATTTTCTACCCGAGGTTCTTTCGAAGGGGGTGAATTAACTTCTATTAACTTATTCTCGTCCAAATTTAATGAATCCTCTGAGGGAGTCTTCACTTCGTGATTATCTAAAATTTTTTGTCTAATATTCTTATATAACAATAGTGCAAGTGCATTATCAGGAGTGGGGGAATATTGCACTTGAGGAGGGTGAGAAGCAACTTGTGAATAATTAGGAAAACTTACATTTTCAATACAAGATTCTTCATTTATAATCACCTTGAGTTCTTCGCCTGAGTCATATGAAAGAGAACTTGGAGTTAGTACTTCACGGGCAGTCTTTTCCTGATAGGGGTCCTTCTATGCCAATAGTTTAATTTCTTCATCAGAATCATATTTACTTGATTCAGGTGGCGAAATTTCTGGGAGTTTACCATCCAAGGGTTTTTCCACTTGAGGATGTATACCGAATGGAAAATAAACTTGCTCATGCTCGACCTCTTCTGAATCAATAATATGCTGCTGTTCTTCCTTGTTTAAAGGTGTTGACGCTAACTTGGGGTCAAACTCAAAATCACTCGTCAAAAGGCTAGGAGACTATTCGGAGGAACTAACTTCACCTTCATTAGAGGGGTGAGTCAATTTTTCTGGCTTAAGGAAAATTGTACGTTTCGCGGCTTATACTGTGTATTATCTAAAGGAGTCAAAGATGGCATTTTATTGCAAGTTTCATCAAAATTCGGTAGATTTTCTTTATAACGCTGCGTTTGCGTTATCAGTTGCCTATCCACAGGATCTGGTAAACTATACTGCTGTGAGTGGTTTATCCGCGGTTCAAGTGAAGTAGGAGAAATGGCTACTAGTAAACTGGTTTGTTGCTAGCAAATTTGTTGCTTCTTTTGCCATGGGACACAATTCAGAGCGCAAAGCCTTCGTGAGCGCGACTTTCTGAGCAAGAGATTTCCTACAATATTTGCAACACGCTTCACCCGATTTTGCAATATTCCTATCATGAAACTTTGGTGGAGATTTCTTAGCTTTGAAAAATGGGAACCAATGGAAAGACATCTCGAATTACTTCATTAAATTTTGTTCTTGCTCATCAAAATATTATGGGGAAGGGGTATTTCACTATGAACAATATAATTAAACCACTAATTGCCATAAAAATTCACAACTTAATAATTAACTTAAATTAACATGCACAATGAACATTACACAAAAATATAAAGCATAAAATATGAAACTATGAAAGTAAAAAGTAGAGATGTCATAGCAGCACCAAAAAACTTTTCGTCCGGAAAAATCGAAAAGGAAAAAGAGAATAGGACGAGCCCCCATTTGTGACGTAGGACTAGCCACACCTTTAAGGACGCGCCCGCATTTGTGACGTAGGACGAGCCACACCGTTAAGGACGAGCCCCCGTTTGTGGCGAAGGTGCAGGTCTCTTTCTGTTTACTTAGCTCGTTGAATTAAACATAATATAGAGAACTGCTCACGCTATAATTTAGCGGTTGTCACAAAAGAATTATAAGTAAATTGCACCATGATTTTCATGGGAAAAGTGGATTAATCTAAAGGAATAACAATTTCTAAAATATTTAAGTTTATTACATGCTTAGAATGGTAATATACAACAACCTATTATTTGAGTAATTCAACAAGAGTAAGTTATATTATTGTATAGTGTATTCTATAGTTGACAGTTTAGTATCGATTGATTTAACAGATAAAATATTCAGGTAATTACGTTATTGGAGACGTATGACAAAATGCAAATATGCGACGACAGTTCTTTATCTTGAAAGTTTTACTGTGGGTAGACAGAACATTTTAAAGTACTGCATGACATCTCTAATATTGAAATTACTGATGCAATAAGTGCTCATACATACCTTGCAGTAGTATTCCTGTAACTTTTAGGAACTTTGACGACGCTTCTGTCAGTTCATCCTTTTGCGTAAGATCCCTAAATATGGAAACCTATTGCTCTTTTGCATTCTGATTGGTCCAACTACCACACCCAGGATACATGGCATGACACACATGTACACACGTGGACGGCGTGAACAATGGTTTTTTGAACATAAAAAGTGAAAAGTAAAAAGTAAAAAAAACGAGAATTTTGGAAATTTTGGCTTTTTTTCATTTTCATCATTTTTCTTTTTAAATAGCTTTCTTACAGTATACTCTAAAGTTAAATAAGATTGCATGACCTAAATGCCATGTTTCCATCTGGAATTCACCATCATGATGGATGGAGCATATGGTTTACGAATTAAAGTAAACATAAAGTACGTAGTACTTGAGGGCAATTTTAGAAGTGATTTAACTTTTGAATTATCGACATTTTTTTCTTCTGTAGATCATTTCTTTGTAGTGTTTAATTTCTTAGAGGTTAGTACTCTAGCTTCTAGCACATAATTAAACCTACGTTTTTCAATATATCCATCAGAGCGTACGTTTTTCAATATATCTGTCAGAGCGTACTTCCACATTTCCGTTCTACTGTACCTGTGCTGTAGCTGTGCAATAATTTAACAATAATCTTCCGGACATAACTTTGAATACCATTTGATAGAAATAATCAGTATCGGATTTAGAAAAATATTTGGATGGGTTTTTCTGAATTAAGTTTATGAGTACAGGAATAACAAATATTTCGTTTCGTTTGTATATTCAGCTATAATCTTTCAGATACAACCTTGAAAACCATTTTATACTGATAATCAGTGGCAGATTTATAAAAGTATTTTGGGAGGGGCTTTTCTTATTAATGCTTAGTTTTTCTAAAGATTCCTAATTTTTTTATTTGAGAACATCTTGAAGTTTACGAGTAAAGGCAAAACTAATATTTAATTTGTTTTAGAAATTTCGGGGTAGAGGCTTCAATCCGAAAGATATCCCCATCCTAACCTCCTTCGCAAATCCATCACTGCTGGTAATTAGTAATAACAAAGATTTAAAAACGATTTGAAAGGAAGCCGGCCAGGACTCACAGTACACGCACTATCTCTATATTTACAGATGGAATTAAGAAAAACTTTTGTCAAAATGGTTGAATGCGGTGTTGAATCCCGGACTTCACGATAGAAGCGCGAAAGCTAACCACTCACTGATGTTTGTTGTGCTTAACTTAAATGTATTCTCTCTCTCTTTCTCTATGACCACAAAAGCTCTTCATTGACTTCTGCCCTTATCCTATTAAGGACGTTTGCCGATTGGATTTCCAGTTAAAACTTTGAAAGCGTTCCTACTTTCTTCCATTCTGGCTACATGACCTGCCCACCTGAGCCTCCTAGACTTGATGACTACCGATGTTTGGTAAACCGTATAAATTATGCACTTCTTCCGTATGAAGTTTCCGCCATTACCCATTCCCGTTCCTCTTGGGTCCAAATATTCGTCTCAGAATTTTCTCAAATAATTTCAGTCTGCGTTCTTCGCTCAGCGTAAGCGACCATATTTCACAACCATAAAGCATAACAGGCTTGATCATCACTTCATATATTTTAAGCTTTAAATTCCTTGACAGAATTCGCGACGACAAAATATTTTGAACTGAATAATAACAAGAATTTTCTGATTTTAGTCGACATTTAATTTCTTTTGGATATTATTTTGGTCTGGTAATACTGATCCAAGATATTTGAAAGTATCAACTGTGTCGAAAGTATTAATTGATATTTTAACGCATTCATATTTTGCCGTATTACGATTCTTGTGAACTTCCTTGTATTTAGATTTCTCTGCATTTACTCATGTCCCTGCAAGCGTTTAATAAGGCCTCTGCATTTCTTTCGATTTTTCTCCTATCAGATTTATATCATCAGCATACACAATAACATGGTGAATACCATTCAACTCTAGGAGCTGGTTCCTATCTTTGATTTTTCTTATAGCGTACTCCGGAACAAAAATAAATAATAACGGCGATAACGCATATCCTTGTTTCAGGTCAATCTGGACGTGGAAGCTCGCATTTTTCTACTCGGACTTTACTCTGGGATTCTTTTAAACACTTAATAAATCTAATTTTTTCGGTATTCCAAATTCTGTAAGAATGTTGTACAATGTCTCCCTCCTAACTGAGTTGTAAGCCTTTCTAAAATCAATTAACACTTGATGTACTGGGTAATATATTCCCATTTCTTTTCGAGTATTTGTCGAATGGTTAATATCTGGTCGATTTCGACTAAATGAAATGAAAAATGAAAACTTTGCGGCAGAGGCATAACGTGGGACGTAAAACTCAAAGTTCACTTGGCGGGGGCTAGGATCGAACAAGGGTCCCCAAGCACCAGGGGTGACCGCTCTACCACTGAGCCACCGCGGCCCCGACTTCGACTAAATCCACACTGATAATCTCCAATAATTTTATCTGCGTATGGAATCAATCTTATTAATAGAATGTGAAGAGAAATGCCTCGATAATTATTACAATCAATTTTGTCGTCTTTGTTGTGAATTGGAACAGTGATTGATTCTCCCACTCTTTTTTAATGTATTCCATATTTTTTCTTTTTTGTAAAAAAAAAAGTTTCGTAACGATATGTTGAATTTTCTTGTTAAAAAATTCAGAAACCTTCAGGACTGGGTAAACCGTGATAGTGGTTATATATTCTACAGCCTAGGAAACCATACGCTCAGATGAACCGTCTATTACGTATATGATCCATGAACAGAAAATTCGATACTTTCCCGATTTTGAACAAGCTTAAGGAACAGTTGGTGCATTAAGGAATTTGGAGCTTTACCGATTTTGCAGATCCTAAGCACCTGATAAGTGGTAACAGATTATTACGTATGTGATTAATCAGTGAAAAGTTTGTTCGAAATATTCATACAATGTATATGAAAGTTAAAACTTAACTAAACAATTTCAAGAATGTACAGAACCACCCGAAACGAGGCTCTTGATGAGCAGATTTCTCTCATGTTCTTCTTTATTTTGCTTCAAAAAGAGGGTGTGTGATATTTTGAAGTAAAATTACTACATACAATTTTGCTAGTTATTTGTGTGTCATTTTTTAAAGTATTTATTGTATATAAGAGGTTAAAATATTATTACATACATTGGTTAATCCTTTGGAATGTAAATATGTTAAAAATTTTAAAAAAATCTTTTTGAAATTCATGGTTTATTTTAGAGGTTCCATATTATTACCTGCATCAACCACTAATTAAATAAGTTTTTTGTTGTACAGAAGCGAAACAAAGTCTTCTTTATCAGTTTAAAGCAAAATTTTCAAAGCAGCCCAAAATTTCCCAAGCAAAAAAGCGAAGCAGAAAAAACCGAGTTTTTTCCAAAAAAGCTGTTTTTTTTTTCGATCCCTTGCATCTCTAATATTAATCCAAAATAACCTTTTCAATTCCTTCAATAAAGAGCAATGTAACCATATTTTTAGACCCGGCGTCACAAAACATAATTACAACAAATGTTTCCACTGGCTTGATATGTTTCCCAGGTATACAGTCCTTAAAATGCGACATTTCAACGGGTTAACAAAGGAAGTGGAACCGAACAAAATGGACATCAATCTAAAGCCATTTCTTTACGTTCGGCAGCAGTTCAGTATTCAGGCAGTCCAATGTCAAACGCCATACTTATATTTTCGAACGAAGATATTGGTCATCAATATCACAACCTTTCATTTTGTGATGCATATCGTAACATGGTCTTGCAATTCGGTGCAAAAAAATGAGTTTTTTTAAGCAAAGAATGAAGTCTGATGATGCAATGAATTGAAATAACATCTTTGAGTTAAACGTTCCATAATTATGGCTGTTAACCTAAGAGAGACAATGATTGAAACAAGTGAATGATGATGAAAGAATCGGTAGAATGAAAAGTGGGAGGAAACAGGAGTGCCCTGAGAAATCCCAAGAGAACGATGTTATCCACGATAATGATCATGTAACTTAACACGTGTTTATTCACTTTGTTGTTTTACAAAATCAATTGTCTACTGAAATTAATATTATGTTGCCTAAAGAGTTGAGAGTAAACATCAACAGGTTGGTAATATTTTGCAGTCTTCGGTGTGAATTTGTTGCTTGTATCAACCTTCTTCGTAAAGCTTTCATCGAAACGTGTACGATCTTCATGGCCTGACCAGGAATCACACACCAATAGTCTTCTCTTATCATTACATACATGTTCACCAAGGCGAAAGAAAATTTTTCATATGCACTTTTGTCATTTTGCCGCCTTCACTTGCTTCCACACCAATCTTTCGTAGACATGTTAATGCAAGTGTCTTTCAAACACTTGGGCAAAAAGTGCAATGTGGCTCTAGGAAACACATACTGAGTTTGTTAACTAGTTTAGCACTTATTGAAAACGTTACAGCAATTTTATAGATGTGTAGAGAATTATGAATAGACTGTAACCCACCATTTATTGTTTTCTCTCCTGTATGACTTTCACTCAACAATGAAGATATTTCATAATTAAATTGATTTTTGTCAGTATTTCAAACATTTTCCTTCACCGCGCTGTCGCATGTTACGTATTTTTTACTTTCTCCACAAACTATTCGGCCTTCTGTCGATTACTACGATCTTCTATATCCTTATGTATGACGAACGGAGCAATATGACTCTAAATGTTCAGCTGCTGACTTTAACTTAAAAAAGTTAGTTGCTGTTGGGATGAAAATCTTGTAATACTGGACGTTCCACGGTCCGTCTTTTAAATTCACTATTCCTATACAGCGTACTTTCACGCATTTCTACGTTATCTCCATTGTATTTGTGAATTTTAGTGGTATATACCATATTCACGAATTCCATATCCTTGACTTGAAATACGTTTCCATATTAAACACCTTACAATTTCACCTCTAACAATTTGAGACAATTCACGGGTTTAATGTCTCACATGATAGCAATGTACACACTTTATATTCTCTCACAATCAAACAATCCAGAAGAAGGCCTCTACTGTCAAACGATGGTAGCAGACAACTGCTAAGGTTTGCACGGAAATGACACATATTAATGTTTCAGGGATGAGCCATTTATAATTCAAACACTTTTTCATGCGGTTTTAAGCATTCGAACTCACCCTAAAGTTCAAGAAATTCCTTGCAATAAGTTTGCAAAATTTATATAAGTCAAATACTGACAAATTTAAACACTAATTATGTTAAACATGACAAAAGACGATTTTAGTACTTCAGAGAGGTAATTTGGACGTGGTTTGTCTCATCACTTTTCTTTGCAATATTATTGAGGTAAACGCATGCAAAATTTAATCTTTTGTGATACTGTAAAAACACATTTAATTTGTAGTAATGAAGAAAATATGCTATTTATATGTTTTCTTAATGATGGTTCTAAGATCTTTAAACAGTTTTGTGTAGTGAAATTAAAAAAAAAATATTTTTGGTTCAATACTTTCTTATTTGGAGATTTTGAGGAGTATGTCCGACACTACCCTTATTGATATATTCGTGGTCGAAAATAAAGAATTTTCTTCCCAGACATCTTATTATGATATATGTACAATTCTGCCTTTGGAAAATAGGTCGCGAAAAAGAACTGAAGTTGAAAATAAAATATCCTAGTACCTTACGTCCATCAGATCTGCAGTTATAGGAGAAATATATTTTTGATCCACTTTGCCAAAGAGTAGCATCATCGTTTGAAGCACAGATATTGAGTATCTGGATGTTGCGGTCAAATAAATATGTAATTGCCATGTACAAAAGGATCATAAACATAACCATGAAATGAAATCAAAATCTGAATTACTGGATCGTATAGAATTCATTCCTATACGAGGCGCAAATAACTGAGAAAATTATACACAAAGATAGACAAGTTCTGAGGGAAGTCTTCGTAATGTAGAATTAGAATAATGAAGTTGGGTGCAGAATCACATTTTAGCATGGATTTGAATCTTGCTCAGGACGAAGTTTATTTTTCTTTTTTAACAAACAACCTCCATTCTATTTCAAAGAGTATACTTATAAGAAAATTGTGAATGTGTTATATCAGACTTACATAGTACATTATTTTATACATATCAAACAATTTTGTAAATCTTTTTTCTTTTGTCTCTGGGGGCGCGGTGGCTCAGTGGTAGAGCGTTCACCTCCGGTGCTTGGGGTCCCTGGTTCGATCCCAGCTCGCGCCGTGTGGACTTTGTGGTGGACAAACACCGTGCTCGTGGGTTTTCTCGGGGTTCTCCCGTTTCCTCCCACTTTCTTCATTCCACCATTTCACTCATTTCTCATTATCACCGTCTCCTTTAGCCTAACCGGCATATCCGTGGGACGTTAAACTTAAAGATTTCATTTCATTTTTCTTTTGTCTCTGTTGTATATTGATGAACCCAAATTAGCATTGAAAGCTTTCGTCTAGTTCTTTAGGATTCCGTGAAAAGGGAGTCATTATTTAAGAATACAACAAACGGTCAGTAAATTATATCTATAGCTTTAACCGAACCACTAAGAATAATGTGTTTGGCGCGTAGAGAATGCATACTTTGATTGATATGTGAGAAGAAATTTATTTTGTAAAGAGTACTCAAAATGAAATAGTATTTAAAGGAATACAAGATATTTATTATATCAAAATATTCGAATTACAGACAACAAAGAATATCCTATTGAAATAAAGAAAATATTCATCAATGAATCAGGAAAATATTATCATACGGTATAATCAAGTAGTTGCTTGCCGAGTTGCTACACAGATGAAGAAGCGATATCAACTCATCTCCAATTATTTACGTTTGATTTTGCCATGCAATTAAAACATTGGTAGACAACAGCTAAAGATTTGACATCAACTACTAACATAAAGGAAATACTCAAAAAGTATTTACTTCACACACACAGACAGAAGAAGTAAATACTGTGAATACCTAGACACAAGCAAAGGATGAAAGGAAAATAAGAAAACATGGGAAAATAAGAAAAATTTAGTAGAAAAGAAGTCTAGTTCGAAGCACTTTGAATATAGAATTGAGAGACTTATAAAATGATTCGTGGGGAATCTTGTATTGTATGGTACATAAACATGAGTAATATGCAAATATAATGAGAACGACTGGAAGCTTTGTAAATGTGGGAATGAAGGAAGAGTAGATAAAATTAGCTAGGTTGAGCGGAAAGTGAAAGCGAGGGTGTTAGATATGCTGAGTGATGAAAGCACAATTTTAGATATCAATAAAACACAAGGAGAAACTAATTGGGACATTGGGTAAAGAAAGAACTCTACCACTAGGGATGATCTGCTGGAGACCTTTGTGACCAGAAAGAGAGGGAGGATTCTTAGGAGCCTACAGTTAATGGGCCTTATGAAAACAGAAAATGCGCTAATGGAGACGAAGAGTTTAGCTGAGGAACGAGAAGCTTGGAAGTTTGTCAGTCCCGGCAAGTGACCTGCCAATAATGGTAGAACATTTATTATGAGGATGAAAATGACGTATATGTAATTAAATACATTAATGAAATCACGTTCTTCCAGATACGTCTGTCTCTCATAACTCCAATGTAATTTTAAATTTTAGAGAAAACGTTTTACAAAGAGATACAAGTTTGTCAGGAATAAATAAATTATTTATCCAAGGTCAATGGTTGTTATTTAATAATACCTCATATACTTCTGGTACGCGTTATTTATTTTTCTGAGGCAGAAATGCAGCATGTAATATTTTGGTTACACTTTGTCCCTGATATCAGAGAATGTAATTAGAAATTTTCATTAAGCTATTTTAACCTATTCTCTTAAACTCATTCAGCCGTTGAAGGAACAAATAGATACTTGGATATGAATAAGAAACGCAGACTTGAATTAATATATATAATTTATCTTTGTACTCCTTGTAGTGCAGAATCTGTACCCACTATACTATAATCACTCTGGGTATATCCTTGTTTTATACTTCATGTATTTCTTTAAAAATTTACAATAAATGTTTTTTTCTAGGTGATAACATTGTTGATCATGAAAATTCGTATTCTGGAAAACTCAGCACTGCTTCACGTAAGTATAAAGTAACAACAGAAGTCTATCAAGGATAGACAGTAATAGACGCTATGGAGAGGAGTCTGTTAAGCTCTGACACTTCTTAATTTAAGCAAAAAATATAGAGTGTAGGATCTTCCAAGCATGAAATTTCATAGTGTTTTCGGTGAACAAAGGGTTATCTTAGCAAATGACAATTTTCTCGGATTTGGATTGAAAATGCAAATTCAAAGGAGGACGGCGTTTATAGCGCAAAAATCACACCAACACTGTATTATATGTGAATGATTAAGGCTATGCCAGAACAGAGCTAGTATGTAGAACGTGTAAATGTAGTATATACCTCGGCATTGTCAGCAAAAGAGGTTTTAATTGCATTTATTAGTCCAGTGAACGTCTATTAAATTTACATGCCTACAAAACTTTAATATTCATAATATTCTGTAAATGCTATGAGACAATAAAATTGCGAGGTAGCCAAACATAATTTTAGCTGCTCGGTTTTGAGGTTATTTACTCTACGAAAATAATATAATATACTTTAATTCACTACCTACTAAATACTTCTTTTGCTGCACTGTAAAAAAATGAACTGAAATATTTGATTTATGTCCCACGATTATGACGGTTAGGCTAAAGGAGACGGTGATGATAAGAGATGAATGAAATGGTGGAATGAAGAAAGTGGGAAGAGACGGGAAAACTCCCAGAAAACCCACGAGCACGGTGTTTGTCCACCACAAAGTCCACACGGCGCGACCTGGGATCGAACCAAGGACCCCAAGCATCGAAGATAAACTCTCTACCACTGAGTCACCCCGTCTTCCTTGCTGCACTGTAATCAGAAGTAACTTGTTTTCGTAGGCCTTTCTTTGTACCGTAAATTGCTACACTTATTTTAAGGATTTTTTTTTTTTTTGAAAAAAAAATAATGCCGTCTCCAAACCTTTTCCCAGGAAATTCACAACGTAAAAGCTCACACAGTAGAACTTCCTATTGCAACTTCAGACTACTTTTTTCCGTATACCAAATTGCATAATTTGATAGACTAAATTTAGAGGGATTTCTCCTACTAGGACAATTTTTAAGGAATAAGGCCCTCTTTCCTTTGCGTCTTAAGAGAACAATATTATTTATCTTCGGTTCTAATCGTAGCGCAAATATTTATAAATCTATAAATTTTGCTCCATTCGCTAAAATTCTATTGTAGACACAAGAACCGATCCACATAATATTTATGCCGGAATATGTCTTATCAGTTTCCTGCACACAAACGTAGAAAGTTCAAAGTTATTTCCGTTCCCAGAGTGGTAGAGAGATAATTTTGGAAGGTTTTATCTAATTTAAACAATTGAAGTGCGTGCTGTCATTGGCTCTCGTGTGAATAGAAGATCTTACTTTCTTTTGCGTTTCAATCGTACACGAAAGAGCTATGAGTCCTACAAATTTCGTTCCAGTTACCCGATTCTTTCTAGGTTACTCAAAATTCGAACCGTTATTGAACATACTGTACTAGTGGCACAAACTTTTTTTGATCGTTTCATTGATTTCATTGTGCAAAGTCATCTAATACATCATAGTATGCCATTTGTATTCTTACACAGAAATAAATCTAATAGCGTATCAACTATTTCAAAATGTGGTCTATATAAAACCCTACATTAACCTATGAGTATTGTGAAAGATTCCAAAAACCCAGATTGTAACTATGTACTTTCCTAAACGGGATATATCGCTATACACATTTTCACGCAGTTGAATTGTTTATTTAAAGTAAAGAACATGAATGCTTAAAGTATGTTTTGTATAAAAGATAAGGTGGCGAATTTATTTAAAAGCACATTGTAGTAGCGTTTGGCTTAGAATTATTTTACATTAAATTTTACCTCAGTAGTTACGCATATGATGGTTATTGCAAGCAAACAAGTACACGTTTCGTAGATGATGATAGGCGAACAAATCCTCCACTGTACTTCACGCGAGTGATTTTTGTCACCAGTATGAATTAAGGATGTGCTTTGAAGTAGATAATTATAAGAAACTTTGTAATGTCACCTGCGCATGAATTCCTCAACATCTATCTACTAATATAACAATTGTCATACCTAAACTTCGACTACATTTCTTACCACAATCATCTTTGTTAGAAGGTAATTTCAAACACATGCTTTGCAAAACGACAATACACTAAATCCTTTACAAGATTTCTACACGGATGATCTTTTTAAGCTGCATGTACTGAAATGCTTCTTGCTAATTACCGAAAAAATCTTTTCCCATATTGTCGAACGTATATCTTAGCTGTATACATTAGCATGTGCTTTGCGAAACATAACTGTTGATTACAACGTTTAGCAAGCTCCGCATTCTTTTTCAAGCAAAAAAAAAAAAAAAAAAAAAAAAAAAAGTCAAAATCCTCTACCAGATTGTTTACACATCTGCAGTCTTAAACTTGGATGCAATAATATATGCCATGACAAGGTTGAAATATGATTACATACTTAAATGCGTTGTTCACATTAATGAGTGCCTTACGAGTATGTAAGAACATATGGCTTTTCAAAGTCTTAAAATAACTCAGTTCTTTTCTACAAACTTAAATGAATGAGTATTCTCAGCAGTATTTAGCCACATCTGACTTCTCAAGATTAAACCCTCAGTAAATCTTTTCATACAAATCTAAGGTGTATGGCTTTCCTCTCTTGTACATACTAACATATGATGTTTTACGCTTGAACTCTGAGTAAATCGTTTTCCACACTTCTCACATACCTAATTTTTCTCACGTGTATGTACTAACATATGCCTTCTCAAGGTTGATCGGGCCCTAAATCGTCTATCACACTGTTTACAAGCATGAGGTTTCTCACCAGTATGTACTAATATATGGGTTTTCAAGCTTGAAATTTCACTAAATTTTTTCCCGCAGTTCACACAAGTATGATTTCTTTCACCTGTATGAACTACCAACATATGCTTTTTCATGCTCCATCTTGCCCGAAATCTTTTACCACACTGTTTACAAGGATAAGGTTTTTCACCTGTATGTATTAAGACATGGTTTTTCAGATTTGAACTTTTACTAAATTTCTTTCCACATTTCATACATGTATGACTTTTCTCACCCGTATGAACTATCATATGCTTCCTCAAGACATAACTTCGATTAAATCCTTTACCACATATCCTACAGGTATGAGATCTTTCATCAATATGTATTAACATATGTTCTTTCAAGTTTGATTTTCCTGTAAACCCTTTTCCACAAATTTCACAAAAATGACTTCTTTCTGCTGTATGTACTAACATATGGCTTTTCAACGTTGAATTGTGACTAAATCTTTTCCCACACTTTTCACACGTATGATTTCTCTCACCTGTATGTACTAATATGTGACTTCTCAAGCTTGAATTATGCTTAAATCTTTTACCACACTGTTCACAGGTATGAGCTTTCTGAACCGTATGAACTAACATATGTACTGCTAAATATGATCTTCGACCAAAGGCTTTCCCACACACTTTACACGAATGATTTCTCTCACCTGTATGTACTAACATATGACCTCTCAAGGTTGAAATTTGTTTAAAACCTTTACCACAGTGTTCACATGTATAAGGTCTCATATCTGTATGCAATACCGTTTGCATTGTTAGATGTGATTTTCCACATAATCCCTTACTACATTTAGGAGACTTCTCAGCAGTATGTGCTAGCATGTGATCTGCAAAATTTGATCTTTCACTAAATTCCTTTTCACGCTTGTCACTTATCTGACTTTTTTCATCTTCATCTAATAATATCTGCGTTAAAAAAGACGTGTTTAAATTATCGTTTTCCTCACACTCTTTACGAGTATGAGTTTCATAATGTGTATGCTTCAGCACATGTCTTTGCAAACGTGATTTTCCACAAAATTTCATTTCACAGTCTTGACGCCGGTGAGATATCTTATCCGTATGTTTTAATGTTTGGTTTGTGGAAATAGGCTGAACTTCCACTCTCTTTTCATGAACATCGTATGTACAATATTCCTCATTACTGTGTGTTAGAGTGTGATTTGGCATTTGTGAGCTTCGAATAAACGTTTCGCCACACGCTATCGAAGTACAAAACAGCTTGCCTGAATTATAAAGCATTTGCCTCCCTGAAGTAAGAATATTCCTCCTTGTGGAAAATGCACGAATATAAAATCTACAACCAATAAATAAAACATTAAACTAAATATTGAAATACAGAGTAGTAAACAAATATTACAGAATAGAAATAGTTACCTGTACGATGGAAAAAAGACAGTTGGTTTGAAGAACAATTTACAAGTTAAAGACAATGAAAGTTATCAACCGATATCATTACTTGTCTTTCAAACTTAGAAGAAACAATTTACTGTAGTTTACTTTCATTAACGTATATAAACAGTGTAGATGTCTCCTTGAGAAACGCTATTCCATTTTCTAAACTTAAACAACGGATGCTATGTATTTGTTAAAAATCACCGATATTTAGTAAACATTAAAAGTCCAAAAGCAGATATATTCCAATATATCCTGAAATGCACTACTTTGCTGTTCCCTTATCGTGATATTACCAGTAATGTCGCTGTTACTTCTGTCGTTTGCACTACGGTAATTCCTAGTAAGACGTACATATTTGATTTTTGTAAATAGAAGCACATATTGGGTGTTTGCAAACAGAACCACACAAGATATTACACATCTAGGAAGTTTATAAAATATGGCGAGAGACTCTAAAGAACATATAATTTGAAAAAGCACTAAAAGCAAAAAGCGCTAAAAATCACACTTGGAGCACTGGAATAATGATAGGGTAAAAAGCTAAACATTTAATACTTTTGCACAAGCAGGATACGTAAAGAACATATTTCCCTCAGGGAAACGCTGATTTAAGCTTTGGTGAAAACTAATATTATACATACACCAACTCACTGATGGTAAGCTGTGATTTAGAGAGTGGTACGGTGCTCCCATCATGAGCAGTGTTGTCCTTAAAAGTATCTAGTGTATTAGAATTTATCGATTATTGGCCCCTTCGTGATTCGTGGCGTCAAGCAAGGGCGAGGATATGGCACACATAATGTAAAAAAAAAAAAAAAAAAAAAAAAAGGACAAGCACTAGAAATGTGATGATAGTCACTACTATTATGAGAATGCCCATACTGGAAAAGTTTGTGATCCAAACGATGTCTTTTTTTGCACAACTTGTATAATATATACTGTGCCCAAAGCAGTTGCACAAATTACATATTTAAATAAAGGTGCCCAATGCTAATTGACATTTAATGACTCATTTCTGGAGATATCCTATTTATAGTAATGCTGATCGTGATTTCCTTAACATTCAGTGTTTAAGTGGCATAATGTCAGTGAAAATTACGGAACTATTAAAAAAAAAAAAAACATCAAGGAAATTAAAAATTATTATTGATGTTTTTATTCAGATCGTTAGCCTTTTCATTTGTAGATACAATAAATGCAAGATTTGCGTTTTTCCTTCAGTGAATGAAAAATATTGAGTACGAAAGAACAGACAGTAGGAAGTATGAGTTTGTCAACGACAAGCAATTTATCAATTCTAGAGTGTCTGCACGTTTCTACTAATGGTGAATAAAGTGTCTATTTTAAAGCATATAAAAGTGTTAATGATTAAAATTGTTGATGCTGGGAAGAATCCATTATTTGAGTAATTTCGATAATTTTATTTTCTCACTCTTTTTCGATCTGGCCATTAAAAGAATATAAACAGTGGAAATATGAGCTCTGTCTAAAAGGCGATGAAGTCCGATTCTGCATCCTGAACTCTACTTTCTTTTTCTGCTCTCTTGCGCTTTATTTATTATTTTTAAAAAAGTAATTTAATATTCTTGCCATGTGGTTGAAAAAGCGAGATCCATATGTTAGTTTTAATGTAAACCTTCATAATAAGGCTTAATTCTTTCGGCTAAAACATTTCGAATCGAACTTCGGAAGGTATCTGGTAAACGAACTTAATAAAAATTGGGATTTAGTTTGATAATAATAATGCAATATATGATGACGATTTCATGTCAGGTGATGAAATCTTAAGAAAAGGATTGACAACCATTTTTTTTTCCGGGAGGAAACTTACTTTACATATGTTTGGAATCATAATAATTCTTCAGATTTGGTGCATCTTAGACGAGTTCCCTTTACAATCGCTCCTATTTTATTTATGTTCTCTATTGATGTGAAAACTAGGTACTGACTTAAACGCTGCATCAGATATACTTTTGGGTTCATACCCATGAAGAAGAAAGGATATAATATACTTAGAGCCGATATCAATAAAAGAATTTATTGATTTTTTTTTATTTGGAACTAAATATGGTCATATCGCATGGTAGTCCTGTACAAAGAATAAAAGTAAATTTTATATCATAGATTTGAAGATTTCCACGATCGTAAGATCTCTGTGGTTCTATGCAGGACAAAATTTAAGTCCGAAATCCTAAAGTTTGGCTAACTTTTGAAGTCTCTTTGTGTTATGGAAAAGGGGTGTATCAAATATACATATTAAAAATCATAATTACGCAAGATAATATCTTCAAGGAGAAACTTTTCAATAGCTTGGGCAGTAATACAATTGATGACCTTGCAGACTTAACACCGTGTTGATATTTCTACACCAACAAACGCATTTTTAACTGGCCGCAATTGACTGAAAATTTCCTCACTATATTGAACTACTATATGGAAACTATAGGTGGTCCGGGGTGACGAAGTAGTTCCCCATGGGGTTTTGTCAGTAATTTCCAAAATTTTGACAATTGCTGTATATCTTAATTTAATGAACCAAATATGCTTTCATTTTAGGAAAGTCATATTTGCATAATGGTGATTGATAACATTTAGTGAATCCAAAGTGCGGCACTGTAGGGATTATGTATGGTGTCGAACCACTGACGTAAGGATGGTTTCTGTATGCGAAGAAGAGGGACTGGTAATGTATTTGGGTGCGTGTGAGTACGGTAGTAAGAAGCAATCTTCAAAGCGAAAGTATCTTGCTGAAAATAGTCATATGTTATTTGGTTTTTTGCCCTCTAAACAGAAAGAATACCAGAAAATGAGGCGTCAATCATTTGCTTTACTGGCAAATTTACGTAATGGCGTACATTGTTCAATTTGGGGTGTAGCACGGTCTAATAAATAGAGACAAATATTTTAGCATTCTCTGTATCGCAAAAGTTGTCTGCTCCGTCTGCTGCTTTTTGTTGCACACTTTCTCTTGAAGACGGCTGGAGACATCGCTTGGATGTTGTACAGAGTTAATGCCGCTAATTTCAAAGCTATAATAGCATAAACATATTTTGGATCTTGTAAATTTCTCTCTGCTTTGTAGTTGAATGTTCACTGGCGTAAAACATTTTGCTTCTACGAATACTTTGAATTTTCTGTTTAAGAGAAAATAGTGACATTTTCGTAGGACATACATAAATACATATAACTCACTCTGCCAAGTTGAAGCTTTACGTTCAGTCTTAGTGAACCGATAGCTAAAATCAGAATTTTCTTCTTTGACTTTAGCATTATAACAGATCAGAAAGCCTCTAATCGCAATGGTGGACGCATGTGCATGTGTGTGAATTTCCAAGCTTGGTCAAAGTGTTGAAGCAATAATGAATTGATAATACCCCATTTGAGTTTGATCAAACAGTTGTTTACGTTCAGATTACCCCTTGACTTTCCAATTGTTTTCTAAGAGAAACATAAACGGCTTTATATTTTCCTTGAAGTATTTAATACGGGATGTCAATTGTAAACATAGGCCCAAAAGTCTTTGCAAGGTCCTTTTGTACTATGTCTCTGAAACTGTCTAATTTTACTTGGAATTTTCGGTGAAATTTCAGCTTTTCTCAAACATTCTGAAGCGAACCACGTCTAACCCGCTATGTAATAATTGAATTTTCTCCGGACTGGCTCTAAAGTCATATTTTCTCAAACGCTGGAAAAGGAACTCCAAAACTGAGAGTTGTTGCTTATAATTTCCTAATCCAACTATCAAATCATTTGTGAACAGAATCGTAAGTTATCAGGAAGCACAAGATTTACTATTGAATGAACCTGAGCTGTGATGGAATGTCCCATTACGAAATGGAACGTTAGTATGATTTTGTTGTGAGATTTTGTTTAAAAGACATATATTTAAGGATTTAGTATGTAATAACACATGAAAATAACTTCCCTTGATGTTGACTGAAGAGACAGAGCATTTGTGTTTAATCGTATATGGAACATCTTTTGTAGACAGGAAGGAAATAAATAAACTGCATTACAGCAAATTAAAACCTAAGCAAAAATTACAAAATGTTAACCTTACGGACAAGAAGTGGCAAAAAAGAAAACAAACGAATTATCACTTGTTTCTTTGATGATTTTGGCATCGAGAAACTAATTAATTGCAAATCTATTTGTGGGCACGCAGTTAATTTAATCTTTGGTATCTCTGTGGTGTGGTAATCTCTGGTGAAATTCGGCCGCTTTATCAATTTGTATTTTATGTGTGTATCACTAAATTACTTTGTCATTATTACTGCTTACATTTGTCATGGGTGTCGCTTTGAGTTCTAGTCAGGCCATGACATCAAGAGAGTTAAACGAAGTAAACGAGCGAGCCTTTATCAAACTCGACTCGATTCGAAACTCAACCCTGACGGCCCTGCAGCGACGGTCTACGGTGACCCTAATTCCGTTTTGAAAATTATACCCCCAGCGACAGAGACGAGACGAAAACCCAATGAACCACAAAAATAATCCTCCATGTTAAATCGCCTATATGTGTGATTTGTTTACATTTAGGAGAACCTAGGAAAAACTAAAAAAAATGTACACAAGGTTTGGATTGAACCATAAACCTTATAATTACTACGGGCCTTTTTTTTTCGATTTCGCGACGGAAAAGATGAATAAGACCTCACTTGTAGAATAATAAATCATTGAGGTCATAATTTAGGCAATCAGACAAACACCCGTATCTCGCGTTCTATAAGGTAGAACCGTGCTTCATATTTATTGCTTTCTGTTCAGGTACTTTCTATGTGCAAAATTTGAGCATAATCCCGACGTACAACTCCGGGGCCTCTCCTCTTTATTACAATTTTAAACGCAGATGGCGTGTCAATAAAAAGTTGATCAACGACACACTGACCGACCCCACTCTATCTTGACCCATTGACCGACCATGACTCACTACCCACCGTGACCCACTCTGACCCATTGTGACCAACTCCGACCAACCAAAAGTCATCGTCATCAACTCTGACCCGTGATCCACATACACATCTCTACTGACTAAAACGTCACTTGTAAGAAAATAAGATTCCGAAATTATTACTCATCGGAGTTTGAGTTTCTACGTCCAATCGCTGAAGCACTACTCTTTTAGAATATCGGTAGATATATAGCATACGCGCTTGTAGGGTGGGTGCCCCTGGTTCGATTCCCGGCGGGAGCTAATGTGGTTTGAATTCCACGTTAATCAGTAGGTTGTCTCATATAGCCTCGCTGCGTAAAGGGATGTCAAAATCAATTTCAACTCGGTGGATTTGACCTTAACATATACAATGATAAAATGTTTGTCGTCTTGCAAATTATGATGAATTTAGAATTTATAAAAAATTATTAACCTGTTGCCTTACAGACACTTTTCAGTAGAAAATAGGATGGAATTTGAAAGTCTCAAATCAAGGTAAATTAGAAGAACGTAAAGTGAAAAAAATGCTAAAATATTCCATCTAATGAAGCATCTCGTATACGAAACTCTTAAATGAAGGTAAAGTAGACCAAGGTAAAAGAAAAAAGTTAAAATATTAAATATAATTAAGCATCCCTTATAAAAATCTTATGTAATTAAGATTACAATATAAATTTTGTATATTTTTCTCATAACTTTATGGCTTGATTATATTATGTTCTGAACGCTCTATGTATTAAACAAAACTTCAGCAATTATTATAATAGAGAGCAGTAGATGTAAAATGTGAGGTATTGCAGTTCTTGTTTCTCAATGTATTTCTCAACTAATATCGATCGTTTTCGATTATTTTCACAAATCAACCCACTACCAATTTTCAGTAGATAGGGCAGAGTGGGGGATTCCCGCCCAGTCTGTCAAATTCGCCCAACTTAGTAGCGATTAAACGTTGAATGACAGGAACACGTGGATAGTACTATCAAGTAGCGGAGAACAAGGAATTTTAGTGACAGAGAAAAAGAAGTGCAGAGGAAGTCGTGTTCGTTGTGTCAAAAATATACTTCCTCTAGGTGTCATTATTTTTTTTTCAGAAGATCCAAAGTAACTCCCTTAGTGTATCACAAATCTTATAATTCTAACATGCTTGAGTTTTTCTTTGTAGTTATAGGGGTTCTACCAGTTTGAGAATCACATGCGATTAGGGCCTGTTGTGGTACAACCACCATTTAACAAGTTGGAGATATGGTGTGGTACTAATGGCCTCATTCTGCTTGATGGAGCAGAAAAAGATACATAGTTGTGACTATTGCAGAATGTAATAATTGAAGCGTTTGCTTTGTGTGTTAAACGTATGGGAGTACTGGATCTTAAAAGCAATATGTAGATATACATACAGGTGCTTGCTTTTGTTCTGCTGTAGCGTGCCATTTTTCCTAACATACTTTCCGTTACTGATCACTTTTATGTATTTGTTTTATATTGTCTGTGAAGAAACAATATTGACTCGCTGAGAAGTGAGGAGTTTGATGCAATAACGGAGTAAGTTCGAAATATGCATTGGATTAAACGATGTTGAAAATTTAAGAAGTGGTTTTTCTTACAAATATATATATATATATATATATATATATATATATATATAATATGCAGCATTTTATTCCGATATTGAGTTAAAATGTTGACAGTGAGGTACATAAGCATAGTAAAAGCCATTTATGCCTTTGAAGCAAAAAGTGTGTTAACTCGCGTATGCCCTTATTATATGAAATTCCTCAATTCTCAATTTTTACGGGACAAAGATTTTTTAGGTGTTTATTACAAACACCCACACAAATAAACGTTGACTAGAAATAAAAATTAATATAACATTATTTTCAAATTTAGTTGTCTGCGTGTTGGTAAGGAACATCTTATATCTTTTTCTTCCGGTACTGTAAAACTTGAGAATTATCAGATGGGCGGCATTGTTTCTGTGCGGACGATATTTGGGTCTACAGTTTACTTTTATTTTAAAAATTATCTTACCTTTATATTTTCTTGTAATTCGGACAACAAATAAATATGAAATATGTAGACTTACATCAACTCATATCTTTACAATTTATTTTTTTAATGGGCGTATTATCCCCATGCAGGGGGGCAGATGCGCCGTTTGTATTTTCTTTTCAAAAAAATGTTATGTAATATGATACTTAAAATGTAAAACCTTGTAATCTGATGAGGGATCGAGGTATATCGTACTCTAACCAATAGATTCTCATTCAAATAGTTTTTCAGTCATGACCAGTTTTTCCTTAGGTGGACGTATTTCCAGCACTCTACTATAGAAATTTTTAAAAGATGGTGACATGTTTACTTTAGTAAGAGTTTACACACACAATTTCAGCTCATTAAGTGTAACGGATTGGGAGATAATCAATTTTTCGCTAAAATCCTGACAGCCACTCTGTCCTTTAGTATTATAATGAAAGTGACACGCGAATGATAACTTCCCAGTTGGGTTTGCGACCTAACTATATACTAATAGTCATGTTATTTGACTTTGAAATTTTACCGTGATAAACACGCAGATATAGTTATTTTCAATTTTTTATATATTATTTCACATATTACAGGTGGTTCAAAAATATTTTTTCCAGTAATTAGGTTTGAAAATTTCAGAGCCTGCATCTCAAAAGCCAAATTGTAAGTCCGTTTCATTAAAAAAAGATTAAAAACGAAAATGGAGATCTTGCAAGTAAAAGAGTGGTGAGGTGAGGTGATTTTAGTTTAGCGTCCCGTTCAGCAGCGAGGCTATATGAGACGTGGACCTACTGATTAACGTGGAGTCCGAACCACATGAGCTCCCGCCGGGAATCGAACCCGGGCCTCCCACGCCAAAGACTATACTACTAAAGAGTAAATTAGATATTACTGTAAATATGCTTGAAGGTAAAAATATTTTCCGTGATTGACAAAATTCTCTTTCGTGCTTTTATATTGCGTTATATACATTACGTAATATTGAAATATGTTATTGTTATATGATCAAAGACATTTATTAATTTACAACGTGAAGTACCTTATCGTGTGGAGGCTCAATTAAGAATAAAATATTTTGTGAGGAACCAGCGACATGTACTAATTGAAAACAGAATTAACAGTTACTGTAGAGGTTCGGAAGAAACCATCTATTTACTCTTTCGGATTGCTGGCATTGTTGGAACTAAATTCAAAATTATTGATCGATGTACTCTAGTGCTAAGATAGAGTAAATAAACCATTTGTTAAACACATATAAAAAGAATTTAGTTTTCTAAAAATATAGTTGGAACAGAGAGTCCTATACGAATATTTTGAAACATAATGTAAAGAATTTATAATAGGTGGTAGCCAAACGTTTTGATTCCATAATTTACCTTTAACTTTGAAAGATCATTCCAATCTACTTTATTTCTACGCAATCTACAAGTATGGATGTCTCAAGCACAGCACCTGCATTCTCCCTAATTCATCCCTAGGAGTTGAGGCGAAATTACATAGTTTCTTAGAGAAAATGAAATAGTACCTTTACATATTACCTGACTTTGTCACAGCAACACAAATGTTTAACAATACATACTTATTTAAAACTGATATAACAAATAAAAAAAATGTTTCTCGTTTTAAATAAGAAGTTGTGCTTCTGGCGTTTTGTGAGGAACCAATTTATATCAGTCGAGGTCCTTTAAAAAAAACTAAATTTGTGTGAGATTTATTATTAAAAACTACTTTTTTTCTAATATGTATCATGTTTTACCCAAAACTTAACAACAATCGACGAGTAGAACGGACTCTGAAGTAGGTGGTATCCTCTTACTTATTTAACTAAGATTTAACTAGCTAGTGAATGCCAAAAATATCGATTCGAAAAGATGCCAAAAATATCGATGAAAGTTTATGCAACGTATCTCTGAAGAAATTGTCACATATAAACCTACCTCTGTTCCTGAGTACTGCTACTTATTTTCTGATTATTTTCTTTGCTCTGTTTCACCATCCTGATTGGGATATGATTGCTTGATTCACTTATAGTGCTTGTAAAATTCTCATTTTCTGGATTCATGTTACTCTTGTCATTTACAAGTAAATCAGACAGTGATATAACTCTGATCAACGTTACTGGTTTTGCATTTAGATTCAAATCTTCTATTCCACCATGTTCACTTCTCACCCTAGAACCCAAATTTTCTCCTTGCATAAGTAGCTTATCATCCTCATCTTCGTTCCTTCTGTTTTCTGTTTCTTGCTTACATTCAACACTTAAATTACAAGATATTAAAAGAGGGTCTTTAAGTTCCAATTCATTGGTATCAACATTGCTTAAGTCAAAATTGCAATCTTCATTAGGTTCATATTCTGATTCCATTTCGTCTTTGGTTGAAGCAAATTTAAAGGCAATCAAGGGTTATTTTCTTATCATAGGCTTACGTTGAAGGTTGTTTGAAACAAATTAGCTATTCTGAAAGTACAAAATATATATATTAATCACGAAAACATATATTTTATTCATTACATTCTACGAAATGTTAGATACTTAAAGAAAACCAGTATAAAAATACAGATAAGAAATCAATGTTACCAGCTGATGGCATAATTAACTGCCTAATATGCACTAGTGTACTTTTGTTCACATGTAAGTTATCTCTTCCGTTCTCACATCTTGTAATTAAGGAGCAGTCTAAAAAGATTACAGTTCCTGCTGTTCTGTTACAGAGCGCTTAAGAAATTTGCAGTTCAAAAGTTGTAAAGCGCGAAACTATAGTGTTTGAAATCAAAAAGGAAATGAACAAATGTAACAAGATGTCGGTTTTAGTACATACTTACTGCATTAAAAATTTGCCTCGTTTATTAAAAGTACAAAGGTATTTCTTTCTCTCTCTTTCTCTCTCTGGATATATATATATATATATATATATATATATATATATATATATATATATATTGCAAAACTGGCCCATGTAGGTGTTAGGTAGAGCAAAGTAAATAAAATAAGTGTCCGGAATCAACTCCTTTTACCTGTTTTTATTATAAAATTCACTAAATAACAGTATTTATAGAAATACTACATAATTATTCTTTTCTAAATCTGTTACCTCAGAAATTATGTAGTCCTTGACCGTTAGGCGGACGACAGGATGTCCACAGAACCTAGTGGCAGGCTAAGCAGAGTGGCGAAAGAATCACCAATGCTTCGTGGCAAGCAGTTACTACGTTAGAAGTAACAGAGCACCGAAACAGGCTAAGCAACTGGGGGTAGGATTCTCAAGAGAGCCCTGTAGCAAACTAAAGGCTTGGGGTTAGGTTACTCCTAATGTTCCGTGGCAAACAGTAGGAGGGAGACCACAGAACTGATTTAGAACTGCTGGTTGCGTCCTATTGTATACGCGTGCTAGTGGCGGTGGAGCTACTGCTCCGATGACATCATGTGGTTTGTAGGAGGTGCCTGATGTTCGTCGTCTGCTGGTTGTAGTAAATTCATCCGGTGCGTAGTATCTCTACGTAAAACCATGTGGTGGTATTTGCACACACAAGCGTAAAGTATTATTTGTATACAATACCACGTGAATAACACTATATATTGATAGATATATATAGATATAGATATAGTACCAAATAATCGTGGTTTATAAGTTTCTGCTGAAATGCAATCTGAAGAGAATTTATATGAGTACCGACAAGTGTCTTCTTTTTTGTTATGATGGGTCACGAAACATAGCCAAGTACAATGTATCCGTTTTGTACAGGATGTGAGCAGTGGATGCTAAGTTGATATTTGTGGTTGAAGCTACGTATTCAATTAGTTATACAAACAATGTGTACGGAAGGTGCTATGCATTGGAGTTATCAGAGTAAATTTACTCTCAAGCGTTGCTAGCCTAACTTAATGACAATAAAGAGAAACTAACTGTAGTTATTTATCTAGGTGTGGATATTTATTCAGTTTTCTAAACGAGAGCTGTTGAGCGGAGATGTATTCCAAAGAGAAATGAATACTCAAACAGCATTTTAAGCTATTGGAACTTAAGTACAGTTTTAGATAGCAACTAAACTAGTTCAAAGAAATATATAAATATAGATGTGGGTATTGTCTGGAAAGGCTCACTTCCCCAGCTTATTATTATTCTAACAGCTGTTTCATTATTATTAAATATATCAGTTGTTTGTGCGTGTCATAGGACGACACACCGAAGATTTTCTGTTGTAAATAATTTTAATGAAAAATAACAAGGGACAAAATTCCGAAGAATATTTGTTTGAAACATTATAAAGTTAACCACAGAGATCAGTTAACAAATATCTATTAAGATGTAAGTTGGTTGGTACTACGTCGAAAAAGCTAATACATATGAAACGAATACCGTAATTACGGTTACGATGAGTATTATGTGGTCATGAAAAAATACTATTTATTCTATGACTGGTGATGAAGCAACTTGGAGACCTAGTTGGTTTCAGATAACCATTTATAAGAAAGATGACACATTATCAGCTATACCGCTTTTTGTTCACAGAAATCATTGAAGCAAACGTAACAAATAAGAAACTAAGTTAGTAGCACATTGAAATGACTTACTAAAAGAAATGGGTATTTTCATGGAAGGATACGTCACGACAGAAACTCCTAAGAGGGAACATCTTCCAAACGGTAACGAAACATACAAAATTGTGTCCACTCTATCTGTTGGATAACCTGCAAACAGGAGGCAGAGTCTATACGAAAAATGCGACTAAAAGCGTTGTGGTCTCTCTGGATCCACCCTTTGCTAGAATGAAATAGAGTTCCTTCGAGAAATATTTTGATTTACACAATTCCGTCGTCAATTTCATACACTTAAAATGATATGTATTTTTCTACAAAGTAGAAAACCAACTTCATCCCTTCCAGTATCTGTGTTCATAGATATATATCAAGTATTTAGTTTCGTTGTCAAGAACCTAAAAACTCGGCACTGAGTGTACTGTTCATGTTAGAATAAATTCAAGAAAACATTTACAT
Source organism: Thermobia domestica (assembly GCF_964235325.1). Taxonomy (NCBI): domain Eukaryota; kingdom Metazoa; phylum Arthropoda; class Insecta; order Zygentoma; family Lepismatidae; genus Thermobia; species Thermobia domestica. The sequence goes on from NC_137457.1 coordinate 18,524,112, forward strand.
ATTTGTCCCAGGATACAAATATGTTAATACAGTAAAATTGAACACTTCAGAAAACCACCGAAAAATATTTCGAAAAGATTGCATTTTCATATAATATACAGCAGTAAAATGTAGCTCCAACGAATTATATACCAACGGGCTAGTTGAAAACTCTGAGTGTACATGTCTGCTCTGGGATTTTCTTTCATTCGATGGTATATATTCCGTTTTCGAATTGTATATTTGGATATGTAACAATTCAGGACTGCTTCTGTGTAACGTGGTGCTTGATCGGCACAGGCGGAAGCGTATCAGTTATTAACAACGAAGAATCAGTTAATTTTTCTTACGGTAAAAAATATGTATCGTAATGACATTGTGAAAGATAACTGGCGGACCAAAGAGGGCTTCTAATCCACATTTGCAAAAGTCGTCAAACTTTCCACAGAAATATAACTCTTGTATACCAACTCTGATTATAATTTTTCTTCGTAAAAATTGAATTGAATATGAAATTCAGAACAAAAAACATCAGATTCCAAGTTTTGCAATCTAACAGTCAATTTAAAACCTTCTGTATCTTTACTAAAGAATCCCAAAAGGTGATCGGTTATCTGTAGCTACCTCTCTTTATGATGTTATCCGTCGAATTGTAAAGAACAACGGCCTAGAAGTATGGATGGAACTATTTCCTTATGCACCTTCAATGTTCCGTTACAATCAGTGCAAATAAAACGACCTGGGTCATGCAGTTTGCAAATGGAATTACCCTCACGAAGTTCATTACTCCATCGTTATACAATATATATAAGTAGTAATCGCGTCACTATAGGAAACTTTTTGGCCCCTGGGTCCCTGCCTCAGGACCCATGGTCCCTGGCCGGGGTCAATGACCCAGGGGTACATAGGACCACCCCCTCTAAATTTTGGCAGGGGTACCTTGGCCCACCACCTAAATTTTGGCAGGGGTACATAGGACCACCCCCCTTAAATTTTGGAAATTGCCAAATCTAAAAATTTGGTATGGTAGCCTAGGACCATAGTATGTACCTCTATTAGTATTGGGTGTCTATGTCGTTCCCTTTCATGAGTAAAAAATTGCCAAAAATTCAAATTTCGGAGGTTTTTGACCTAATTTATCCCCTTTGATGAGGTGTTATTACCCTATATAGTTATATGGGCGTATACAGGGGTCCATTACTTTTCATAACATATGGGTATATTAATGCACCCCTTGAAAAATTTGGGAGGGGTACCTTGGCCCACCTCTTAAATTTTGGAAATTGACCAATTTAAACATTGGGTATTATAGTACAGGACCCTAATATGTATCATGATAAATTTGGGCGGTCCACCTCGTTTCCTTCCAGGGGCACAAAATTGCCAAAATATAAACGTAAGCAATACGTTATACCACGTGTTTGATTTTTAGTCGATTTTATCCCCTTTGATGAGATGTTATTACCTTATATGGTTATATGGTCATGTATAGGGGTCCATTACCTTTCATAAGATATCGGTATATTTGTACACTCCTTTAAAAATTTGGGAGGGGTACTTTGGCCCACCCCTTAAATTTTGGAAATTGCCCAATTTAAACATTTGGTATTATAGTACCGGACCTTAACATGTATTATGATAAATTTGGGTGTTCCACCTCGTTCCCTTTTAGGGGTACAAAATTGTCAAAATATAAACGTAAGCAATACGTTGTACCACGTGTTTGGTCTTTTGGCCCAATTTATCCTCTATAATGAGGTTCTATTACCTTATATGGTTAGATAGTTATGTATAGGGGACTATTACCTATCATAAGACATAGGTACATTTGTGCACTCCTTTAAAAAATTGGGAGGGGTACTTTGGCCCACCCCTTAAATTTTGGAAATTGCCCAATTTAAACATTTGGTATTATAGTACCGGACCTTAACATGTATTATTATGATAAATTTGGGTGTTCCACCTCGTTCCCATTTAGGGGTACAAAATTGTCAAAATATAAACGTAAGCAATACGTTGTACCACGTGTTTGGTCTTTTGGCCCAATTTATCCTCTTGGATGAGATTCTATTACCTTATATGGTTATATGGTTATGTATAGGGGTCTATTCCCTATCATAAGAGATAGGTACATTTGTGCACTCCTTTAAAATTTTTGGGAGGGGTACTTTGGCCCACCCCTTAAATTTTGGAAATTGCTCATTTTATATATTTGGTATTATAGTACCGGACCTTAACATGTATTATTATGATAAATTTGGGTGTTCCACCTCGTTCCCTTTTAGGGGTACGAAATTGCCAAATTTTAGTACAACCACGTGTTTGGTCTTTTGGCCCAATTTATCCTCTTGGATGAGGTCCTATTACCTTATATGGTTATATGGTCATGTATAGGGGTCCAATACCTATCATAAGACATAGGTACATTTGTGCACTCTTTAAATTTTTTTTGGGAGGGGTACTTTGGCCCACCCCTTAAATTTTGGAAATTGCTCATTTTATATATTTGGTATTATAGCACTGGACCCTAACATGTATTATGATAAATTTGGGTAGTTCACCTTGTTCCCTTTCATGCGTAAAAAAAATTGCCAAATTTTACTACAACCACGTGTTTGGTATTTTGGTTCAATTTATCCCCTTGGATGAGGTCCTATTACCTTATATGATTATATGGTTATGTATATTGGTCCATTCCCTATTATAAGACATGGGTATATTGATGCACCCTTTAAAAAATTTGGGAGGGGTATCTTGACTCATCCACTCAGTTTTAGAAATTGATTAATATAAGCATTTGGTATCTTCGTACAGGTCTTCAATATGTACCACTATAAATTTGGATGGTCCACATCGTTCCCTTTCATGGGTAAAGAACTACCAAAAATCAAATTTCGGATGTTGTTGACCCCTATTTAATACGTTATATGGTTTATTACCTCTATATGTTTATGTTCTCTTTTAAATTTGGGAATTGTCAAATAACAAAATTCGGTAAACGTTTTCTAGGAGCCATTGGTATTCCTCTTATGGCCAAATATTCAAAATTTAAAGGTTATTGACCGGCTTTATTATTGAATAAGTACAGGATTTATTACTTTTTCATAAGACACAGGTGTATTTGTGTACCAATCTTAAATTTTGGGAGGGGTACATTTCTTATTGTCATATCAATAATTGGTAATTGTTCTTTGAGTAAATCATTGTGAAATATGAGTATGATCACGTGATCAGTTATTGACCAATGATGGGATTAGGAGTCCAGGACATTGGTACATTTAAACTTTGTAGGATAATTTGAGAATGCGTCATTGGTATTGATTATTCCCCGCCAAATATAAATGTAAGCAATACGATGTACCACGTGATTGACCTTGATGAGGTAGTGTACAGGGATACATAGCTATTCTTATTGAATCTTATGACTCATAGTCTTAAGGGAATACATGCTACAACACTGGCAAAGTTATTGTTAATGCAATTTCATTGGTTGATCACTATCTTTCGTGCAATCTGATTGGTTGATCACTATCTTTCGTGCAATCTGATTGGTTGCTGATTTTCAAATCTTTGCTGTATTCAGTTTTAAGTTTTGTTGTTTGAATTTTTTTTGTTTCGAAATTTTTTGTTTGAAACTTTGGTTTGAAATTTTTTCGTTTGAAATTTTTAGTTTGAAAATTTTGTTTCTAGTTTTGTTTAAAAAAATTTTTGTTTGAAATTTTTGTTTCAGAATTTTGTTTTGAAATTTGTTTCAAAATTTTGTTTGAAATTTTTTTTCGTTTCAAAACTAAAAAAATATTTGTTTGAAATTTTAGTTTAAAAAATGTTCGAATTTTTTTCTGTTTAAAATTTTTTGTTTGAACATTTTTGTTTCGAAATTTTTGTTTCAAATTTTTAAGTTAATGCACTCATTAGTGAAGAACCGGAACTGCTTAGAAGAAAATTTGGTTTGAATTTTTTTCTTTGAAAATTTGTTTCGAAATTTTTCGTTTCCAAATTTTTTTGTTTAAATTTTTTTGTTTCGAAAGTTTTGTTTGAAATTTTTTGTTTCAAAGTTTGGTTTGACATTTTAAAAAGTTTGTGCACTCATTAGTAAAGAACCGGAACTGTTAGAACAAAAACCTCTGGCAACATTGTGGTGCAATAGTACACGTCAGAACATGGTGCAATAGTACACGTCAGAACACGAAAAATTTCAAAACAAAAAATTTCGAACAAAAAATTTTCAAACAAAATTTTGCAACAAAAAAATTTCAAACAAAAAAATTTTCAAACAAAAAATTTTGAAACATAAATTTCAAACAAAATTCTGAAACAAAAAATTCAAACACAAATTTGAAACAAGAGTTTTCAAACAAAAACTTTCAAACAAAAAATTTTCAAACTAAAAAATTTTACGTTTCACGGTTAACCGTCAAACTTTATCCGGTTTTTAACTATTTGATTAACAAATAAACGGTTTTGATCATATTTATCAGTGAGTGCAAAATGTTGAACGAAACCAAGATTTTTAAATGTTAAACAAAACTTAAAACTGAATACAGCAAAGATTTGAAAATCAGCAACCAATCAGATTGCACGAAAGATAGTGATCAACCAATCAGATTGCACGAAAGATAGTGATCAACCAATGAAATTGCATTAACAATAACTTTGCCAGTGTTGTAGCATGTATTCCCTTAAGACTATGAGTCATAAGATTCAATAAGGATAGCTATGTATCCCTGTACACTACCTCATCAAGGTCAATCACGTGGTACATCGTATTGCTTACGTTTATATTTGGCGGGGAATAATCAATACCAATGACGCATTCTCAAATTATCCTACAAAGTTTAAATGTACCAATGTCCTGGACTCCTAATCCCATCATTGGTCAATAACTGATCACGTGATCATACTCATATTTCACAATGATTTACCCAAAGAACAATTACCAATTATTGATATGACAATAAGAAATGTACCCCTCCCAAAATTTAAGATTGGTACACAAATACACCTGTGTCTTATGAAAAAGTAATAAATCCTGTACTTATTCAATAATAAAGCCGGTCAATAACCTTTAAATTTTGAATATTTGGCCATAAGAGGAATACCAATGGGTCCTAGAAAACGTTTACCGAATTTTGTTATTTGATAATTCCCAAATTTAAAAGAGAACATAAACATATAGAGGTAATAAACCATATAACGTATTAAATAGGGGTCAATAACATCCGAAATTTGATTTTTGGTAGTTCTTTACCCATGAAAGGGAACGATGTGGACCATCCAAATTTATAGTGGTACATATTGAAGACCTGTACGAAGATACCAAATGCTTATATTAATCAATTTCTAAAACTGAGTGGATGAGTCAAGATACCCCTCCCAAATTTTTTAAAGGGTGCATCAATATACCCATGTCTTATAATAGGGAATGGACCAATATACATAACCATATAATCATATAAGGTAATAGGACCTCATCCAAGGGGATAAATTGAACCAAAATACCAAACACGTGGTTGTAGTAAAATTTGGCAATTTTTTTTACGCATGAAAGGGAACAAGGTGAACTACCCAAATTTATCATAATACATGTTAGGGTCCAGTACTATAATACCAAATATATAAAATGAGCAATTTCCAAAATTTAAGGGGTGGGCCAAAGTACCCCTCCCAAAAAAAATTTAAAGAGTGCACAAATGTACCTATGTCTTATGATAGGTATTGGACCCCTATACATGACCATATAACCATATAAGGTAATAGGACCTCATCCAAGAGGATAAATTGGGCCAAAAAACCAAACACGTGGTTGTACTAAAATTTGGCAATTTCGTACCCCTAAAAGAGAACGAGGTGGAACACCCAAATTTATCATAATAATACATGTTAAGGTCCGGTACTATAATACCAAATATATAAAATGAGCAATTTCCAAAATTTAAGGGGTGGGCCAAAGTACCCCTCCCAAAAAAAATTTAAAGAGTGCACAAATGTACCTATGTCTTATGATAGGGAATGGACCCCTATACATGACCACATAACCATATAAGGTAATAGGACCTCATCCAAGAGGATAAATTGGGCCAAAAAACCAAACACGTGGTTGTACTAAAATTTGGCAATTTCGTACCCCTAAAAGAGAACGAGGTGGAACACCCAAATTTATCATAATAATACATGTTAAGGTCCGGTACTATAATACCAAATATATAAAATGAGCAATTTCCAAAATTTAAGGGGTGGGCCAAAGTACCCCTCCCAAAAAAAATTTAAAGAGTGCACAAATGTACCTATGTCTTATGAAAGGTAATGGACCCCTATACATGACCATATAACCATATAAGGTAATAACATCTCATCAAAGGGGATAAAATCGACCAAAAATCAAACACGTGGTATAACGTATTGCTTACGTTTATATTTTGGCAATTTTGTGCCCCTGGAAGGAAACGAGGTGGACCGCCCAAATTTATCATGATACATATTAGGGTCCTGTACTATTATACCCAATGTTTAAATTGGTCAATTTCCAAAATTTAAGGGGTGGGCCAAGGTACCCCTCCCAAATTTTTCAAGGGGTGCATTAATATACCCATATGTTATGAAAAGTAATGGACCCCTGTATACGTCCATATAACTATATAGGGTAATAATACCTCATCAAAGGGGATAAATTAGGTCAAAAAACCCCGAAATTTAAATTTTTGGCAATTTTTTACCCATGAAAGGGAACGACATAGACACCCAATACTGATAGAGGTACATACTATGGTCCTAGGCTACCACACCAAATTTTTAAATTTGGCAATTTCCAAAATTTAAGGGGGGTGGTCCTATGTACCCCTAAAAGGGAATGAGGTGGACCACCCAAATTTATCATAGTACATATTAGGGTCCTATACTATAATACCCAATGTTGAAATTGGGCAATTTCCAAAATTGAAGGGGTGGGCCAAGGTACCCCTCCCAAAAATTTAAAGGGGTGCATTAATATACCCATGTCTTATGAAAGGTAATGGACCCCTGTATACGCCCATATAACTATATAGGGTAATAACACCTCATCAAAGGGGATAAATTAGGTCAAAAACCTCCGAAATTTGAATTTTTGGCAATTTTTTACTCATGAAAGGGAACGACATAGACACCCAATACTAATAGAGGTACATACTATGGTCCTAGGCTACCATACCAAATTTTTAGATTTGGCAATTTCCAAAATTTAAGGGGGGTGGTCCTATGTACCCCTGCCAAAATTTAGGGGGTGGGCCAAGGTACCCCTGCCAAAATTTAGAGGGGGTGGTCCTATGTACCCCTAGGTCATTGACCCAGGCCAGGGACCATGGGTCCTGAGGCAGGGACCCAGGGGCCAAAAAGTTTCCTATAGTGACGCGATTACTACTATATATATACCTCAACATTCTTCTGACCCAATATTCTTTAACACCAAAAGTGTTTAATACAAACTCAACTATATAGACAGAACAGATGCTGTGATATTATTAATTTATGATGATATCATCGCCAGAAATAACGACTCTGTCATAGAAACAGTTAAGGAGATAATATATTCCACATTCAGACACATTTTCTTTACTAAACCTTTCAAGAAACCAGCCTAATATACGAAGAGTTTTAGTTTCTGAATTACGATATGCTAAAAAATCCTTCTCATACGTATCCGTTGGAAGTACTGCCCGTCGTCGTCCTCCGATTCTTAAAGATTTGTTCTTACATTAGGGACCAGATTCAAAGGAAAGATTAACTACAATGAATGATGAATTACTTAACTTAATCATTTCGCGTAATGTACCTCAAGAAGTAAGACCAACTTTGTTGGAGCGTCATTTGTTGCACTTAATGAGATGAGGAGTGGAATTCGACCAATCGCAGTGGGCACAACATGTTAAGAAGGATATACGCAAAAGTTATATGTTGCAGAATTTACGAATCCACTGTTACTTTCCTCTATCCTCTTCAACTGGGTTTATGCGTCCTCAATGGAGGCGAAGCAGCAGTACATGCAATTGGCATTTATTCTCTACTCCTCATACAGAACAAAAGACTTTTTTGAAATTAGATTTCCTTCATGATAGAAGTCGTCACACGGAGAACCACCCTGCACTAGATCACACTTTATTCTTTTAGGGCGTTGATTTAACAACTGGTTAGAATTTTAGTAATGAAAAAACACATCTGCATTGATTTTTATTATCAAAGAAAAATCTTCGGAACATAATTCTGCAAAATAGATGATCACTGAGTGGTTAAGTGTTAGCTGTTTTACGTACCACTGGATCATAACAATCACTCATAAAACTCGCTGTTTCTTTCTGTATGTGCACTCTTCGACTTCTTAATTGAGGTTTGCATAATAAGGAAAATCCATCGGAGAAGTCGCATCAAGCAAAAATGCGAACCGGATAATGAAGTACGCGATTTTAATGTAGGAGATAACTTCTGAACAAAGTAAAGCGAAATTATAACTAATGTGTATTGGTCTCCTAATAAACAAACTGCCCGAATATTTTAAAACTTTTCTATAACTGGGGTCGCCACATATTACGGCACACTAAAAATTAGACACGCGGATCTAGCCAAAGCTATCAACATCTTTTCATAAAAAAAAAAAAGAATGTTTCATGTGCTCAAAACAAAAATTCAATATGGAGTTATTTCCTTTAAATAGATGGAAAAAAGATACTTTAGTTGCCCACGCTTTATTCTGAATAGGTCAAAGTGATAATATTTAAGCAATCTCTTCAATGACGGTAGTAGAATGGAAAGTTAAAGAGATTTTTTAACAGAAGTAGTATTACATTAGATTATTTCGACAGAAAGAAGTAAATATATGCAATATTCGTGTATGATAACTTAATTAAGTGAATTGTGAAAATGAAAGGCATCATTTACATATTATTTTAATCTTTAATTTGAAACGCCGGAAAAGTCTGTGGATCTTCAATTTTGAAAAATGTTTCGTTGTAATAACAGATCAAAATTTGGACTACGTTTCAAATAGGCTAATGAGATATTTTTTATAACTGACAACTAGGGACATACCAACATTATTTTTGATTACACTGTTTTACAAGGGTTGTATTTCTGAAATGAAATTTTGTACTATGAAATGAATGTGACATGGAAGTTCAAATGGGACATCCGATTTGATCCGTGAGGGATAGTTTACGAGTAATTCAAGTATTCATGTACTACATATATTCATATACATGCCAAACACAGTATATGGTGACAAAAGGAATTTGGAAAGTATGACCTTGCAACATTGACTGCTTTAATTTTTCAGAGGTTGACAAAACTTGCCCGACAGTGTTTTGTTGTTGCAATGTGATGTTTGGAGTAGTTTGTGAGTTAAACTGAGCGTGTGAATCTGGCATTTTATCCGGCGTTATTACTACTTACTGTATGTAAACTGAATGCTATGGATTCATTTTGTGTACTAGTGAAGTAAAAAATGCCTCGCACTCGTGGTTGTAAGTACTCAGCTAAAACTTCTGTTATGTTTGTGGCGAGTTCACCTTCATGAGGAACAGGAAGAAAATCACACCCATCATCAAGAGAGCATATAAGCAGTACTTTGGCGTCGCAGCTGGTGATATTGATAAGAAGTAGTCACCTAATATGTGTTGTGCTACATGTTATTATAAATTAATTAAGTGATGGCAAGGAAAAAATGTTTCATTATTTGCTGTACCGATGGTTTGGAGGGAAACAAGGTACCATTTGACAACTGCTATTTCTGATTAACCAAAATTCAGGGATTCACGAACAGCAAATCAAAAAAGCATATTGTTTATCCGGATCTGCTGTCAGCAAGACGATCTGTGCCACATTCTGAAGCTTTACCAGTTCCTTCAAAGCCCACAGATATAGAAGAGGTAAGTGATAGTTAAGAAAGTAGCACTACAGAACTTGCATCTTCTCTGGAAAAAAGAAGGGATACCCCGTATCATGGCACGAATACGCCCACGCCACGTGCATTACAGCAGGATGATTTAAATGATTTAGTGCGAGGTTTAGGGTTCAGTAAACAGAAAGCAAAATTGTTAGGCTCCAGGATACAGGAATATTACCTTCTCCACAAAACAACTAAAATAACCTTCAGGAACAGAGAACGTGCTTTCGTGCCTTATTTTGCCAGTGATAGTTCCGTGACATTCTGCAATGATGTTCATGGATTAATGCCAGCCTTGCACATAACATACGAACCAGATGAATGGAGATTATTTTTGGATGCTTCGAGAATAGCTTAAAAGGTGTATTGCTGCATATCGGGAATAAACTGCCTTCAATCCCAGTTGCATATACTTTTTACCAAAAAGAGTTATGAAATTTTCAGAAAGATATCGACCTTAATTAGGTACAGTGAACATAAGTGGAAGTTGTGTTGTGACTTCAAGGTAACAGCGTTATTATTAGGGATGCAACAAGATTACACGAAGTATGCATGCTTTTTGAGTGAATGGGATAGTAGGGAAAGAACTTCCCACTATGTGGAAAAGGAATGGCCTAAACACAATTTGACAGTTGGTGAAAAGAATGTGCAACGGGACAGTCTTGTAGATCCTAGACATGTTCTTGTTCCACCCTTACATATAAAACTTAGACTTGTGAAGGCAATGGATCTCAATGGGCCAGCTTTTGCATATCTTGGTGACAAATTTCCTCGACTGTCAAAAGGAAAAATAAGAGAAGGCGTGTTTGTAGGTCCGAACATACGAGAACTGCAGAAAGATAAAGGTTCTAAGGCGTGCCTCACAGAGAAAGAAAAGCGCGTATGGATGAGTTTGACGAAAGTAACCCAAAACTTCCTTGGCAGATGACGGGACCCTAAATACAAGGATTGTGGATGAAATGCTTGCAGCTTATCAGGATTTAGGGTGCAAAATGTCCTGGAAGGTGCATATCATGACCTCACATCTGGATTACTTCCTCAGTAATTGCTGTCACATTCGACGAACATGGAGAAAGATTTCATAAAGATATATCCACCATTGAAAAACGCTATGAAGGGAAGTGGATGCTCATCATGCTGGTAGACTAATGCTGGTGTATCATTAGAGACAAGAGAGACACTCAGTACAAAAGAAAAAAGTAAACCATTATATACGGTCGGCAGGTGTTTCGTATAACTACAATTCTATGTAATATATAGTGTCAACAATATATAGTAATGCTTTACAAACACAAACATTACGTGGAGATTACTCCAAAACTATCCCTGATTAAGACAACTAAAATCAGATTTGAATTCAGGAGTGAAAATCCTTTCAGAATCACTACTTTGTTACACAGTTATAGAACTTCTTTATTTTTTTTATTTATTTTTTTGTAGAACAGTGTTATAGAAAAGAATAAGTTTTGTACTCATGTAGTAAATAGAGTATGTTATGAAATGGTATGTTCAACGATTAAGCAACATGTCCATTTTATTTCGAGAAAAGAACCGAACGAAACATTGTGGGGCTTCTAACCCGTTACTACTACTACTTATACTACGGATGCGTATAGTAACACTGCGCGTTTTACCGTTTTTACTGCTGTTTTCTAGATTTGAAACTGGAGAGTTAACTCTAAACTTAATCCCAGATACTTCTTGCGAAGCATTTTAGAAAGTATTACAGAAAATTATTTGAGATGTATATTTTGACTTGCTAATATTAATGTGAAACCTGATTTATCTTAGCCACAAAGTTATTTGCAAAAGACAAGGCCAGCCAAAAAATTTAATAATTTTTGGTTCATCAGTTGATTTTGGCTTTACTTCGGATGTACACGAAAATACCTAGGAAGATAGAACCGTTGTAAACTAGACTTCGGTACTTGGTATCCATGCTTAAAAAGAATACAAGTCACTGCCAATTCATTAAAGACATTACACAAGGGAAATCGCCAAAAAGTAAAGCAGAAAGGAAGAAAAACACAAGCTACGAATTAAGAATAAGAAAGTATTTGTTTGTTGTACAATGTACCGGTGAAAACAATTAACCCTTCATTGATGAGTAACTTCACTTAACGTAACTTCTATGAAGATGCCAAAATATAATGTCAAATTAAATTAGAAAAACATTAGTATATGTGACTATTTGAAAGTGAACAATTAAAAAAAAAAAATAAAAATAAAAATAAAACTGCAATTTGTACCATATTAAATGGAACTGTTCGAAAGGAAAGTCCACATTGATAATATCCATTAGTAAACGATGTTACTAAAATTATATTAATGCCATCGTAATTAACTTATATTTGGCTGTTCATGAAACATGATGATTACTGTAAGTAACTTACCAGAATTATGTTGAAACCAGATAAAAACTTTTCTTCTTCTTCTTCTTCTTCAAACATATATTAACCCTTATGGGGCGTTTAAATTTGGTCGATTTAGTCGCACGACTAAATCGACTAGCTGCATTTGCCACTAAATCGAAGCAACTAGGCCGAATCAGATCGATGGATGTGTTCAATTATTTCAACCACAGAAAATAGAACGTATAGCTATCAATTCAGTTGCCAGTCGATTAGTCTCCTTCGATCAACAAGCGATTAAGTTGAAGTCTTGTTTACACGGTCGATTAAGTTGAAAGTGACGTCAATTCAACTGAATCGAACACAAATCGACTAAGTGTAAACGCCCCATTAGTTGGTAACATCCAAAAAATAAGTTATAAAAGCAAGGTTGAGAAAAAAACATGTTTTTTAAAAAAAACAAAACGAACGTTTTTTATGTTTAAAACATGTTTTTTTGTTTAAAACGTTTCAAACGTTTAAAACAAAGTGCTTTGTTTTAAACAGAAAAAAACATGTTTAAAATGTTTATTTTGTTTAAAACAATAATCTAAATACGCATATATATTACATTTTTACATTCTTAGGTATTGCTTGCCATCTATATTCAACCGCTAGATCAAATTTCGGGAACTTCCCTAATCTCGATCCGCCCAAATGTTCAATTCCGGAGAAAGAAATCGGGATTTTCCCGATCTCCGTTCACGGAATATGAAATTTAGTTTCTTTGTGTTACGTTCTATTGGTCGTCTGCATTCTTAATCTTTAAACGCCCATTGACGCAACTGCTGTATCAGGGCTTTAAACCTCAATGGCTCAGTCTTAAACCTCAAATTAAGGCTGGAAGATGGTTTTGGTACCAATTTATTCCTGAAAGATGCAGCTTTGCTGGTGTGCATTTTATGTATATGGGAGGAGGGTAAATATCGTGTTTTTTTTTTTCAAGTTCTTTTGGGGGGCATTTCCCCTCTTGGGGGATAGATTCATAAAAATTGTTACGTGAAGCAATGAAGTAGGCCACTACATGGTAATATCGTGTATTTGTACTTCTTGCTTATATGGGGGTAAAGGGAGGGGTCAAAGTTAGCCAATTTTTGGAGTTTAAGTTTTTTGACGTAAATTACATTTATTTTTACAACAAACATCAATAGCTCAGCCTCTAATTAAGCTAGAAAGATGATTTGGTACCAAAGTATTTTTGAGGGATGAAGCTTTCCGTCAGTTGCATTTTATGTATATAGGGGGCACGTATGTACGGCCGAGAATGGGAGGATGAAATTCGTTTTTTAATTTTTCATCAAATATTTTTTATCAGGTTTTGGCGGGTATTCCTCTCCCCTTTGTGGTATATCCATAAAAATTGGTATGTGAAGCACTGAGGTAGACCCCTACATGATAGTAACCTGTATGTGTACTTGTTGTTTATAGAGGAAGAGGGGGTCAAATTTGGTTAATTTACATTTCTTTTCGGGACGGTCCCATATAACACAAGATATATTTCACTGAAGTGGTCTAGAAGCATAATTCTTGTTCGTATACATGATGTATGCAGCAAAAATGATTTGCCTATGGACGTGGTACTAGTGGGGGAGGGGAGAGAATGTCTAATTCAATGAATGTTTTCGGCGCATATTTTTTTTAAAAAAATATTTTCTACATAAAACGAATTCATTACGCAATAGCAGCAATGGCTACCATTTCTTACATTATTGTCACAAGTATGTGGTCTACACATTCATCGTTTTGTCAGCGTAGGGTAGCTGCAAGGGTTGCCAGGGCCCCGCAAAGTCAATATTTTCATAGTTTTAATGATTTTTTATGTCTGTTATTTTTCTACGAATACGGCGGGAATTTCATGAATGTTACCTCGTTGGAATTTGTGATCTATAAGCTTTCCAATGGTGTATAACTCATGAATCTGTGATAATTAGGGAGGTCACCAGAGCCCCGAACGTGAGATTCTACCATTTTGTTAAAATCCCTGGCGGGTATCTAGAGTTAATTGTGTTGTTATGCCGTAGACATTAATCATTATTAGCTACCCATGCTGCAGATAGAGATGTATCTTGAAAACTGTTTAGTTAAAATATGTCATTTGCTCCTTATAGGCTAGTCACTGCTCTTTTCTATGAGTTGTATTGTATTTGTCAGAGCATTTCTTCTAGCATATGATGTGAGAACTCTTCATTATTATGCAAATGATAGTGTTAAAAAATACGCAAGTTTTGAATTTGTGAATTTGGATCTTAGAATAGTGTATAGTGTGTTTAACCTCCGTTATTCTTGGAAATTAAGAAATGCTGAAATACTTAATTTGAATTTCTGTTGGTTTAGTTATACGCACATTGATGTGCAGAATTTCGTTCAGTGATTGCTGTTATAATAAGAATATAACTCTGCTTGTAATTTACTCCATGCACAAATCCTGCGGAGGATGGGTTGTTTGTTAGAAAATTAAATTAACTTACTCAATCTGATATTTTAGTTGTTTTAAACATGTTCAACCACCATCGAAAAAAAAAACACGTTTAAAACATTTTGTTAAAACGTTTAAAACAAACTGAATAAAACAACAGCCCTCGTTTTAAACATGTTTTAAACACTTGTTTTAATCATTTTGTTTTAAACATATCAACCCTGTATAAAAGTAATATCCGCCTTAGAGACGGACACACACAATTGAGACGTTTGAAGCCAATGTGGTGTAAGTCAGTTTCCAATAAGGTTTATTTACACCCAGAAAATTCATTTTACGTAACAAAATTCATTAACTGAATAATGAAGCACGTCTTAACTCACTTGTGTATGTACCCATGAGTTCAATACAACATGCGTCACCTCTGAGAATCTATTTCTAAGCATATATCTTGTAGAACTTTATCAACACATATTTGTATCTCAATAGAATATGCCTTCTGACAATTAGAAATGATCTTATTAAAAACACACACACTGCTGCTGGAGAATTCTTCCTTTCCCTTCGTTCACGAGTAGCTGTACCATCAAACCTAAGAGCCTCCAGCAAAACTTTACATCTTTTCAGAGATAGTTGCACGAAAAGCATGAAGTCCAATGCAGTCAATTGAAAAAGGTGACACCAAGTTTTCAAGCACTGAATTAAAAATCTTAGCGTGACGTAATTAAATTCTATTTCTGGATTGCTGACATGACCTGTTGTGGATAAATGATCTTGTTCAGGAACATACGAATCATGGATCTGTAATCATAATCAGTTTCTGATTACAGCCATCTGCAATTGTTCTATAGCCATTTGTAGTAAAGCCCTAGTCCTTTCTGGTATATCTTTTCTAACTGACATCTTAAAATATTGATTTTCGAAACGAAAAAAAAAAAACACAATTATTAATAGTTGTCAGTATAAAGTAATATCCGTCACTTAGACGGACAAAATATATTACCTTTACAGTAATATCCGCTTGCGAGAGGGCGTAGAGTAACTTTATACACTTCGAAGTTTGCAACGATGAGCTAGACACGCGACCACCGGCACAAAACATCATAGTCAACCCACAACTAAAGCATAGGTGAACTATCAGATCAAACCGTGAATATGCGTACCAACTCTGAACAAAAAAATATCGTGTATCCGCCTGGGAGACGGATAATACCAACTAAGGGTTAAAAAAAATTAATTAGTGTAAATCACTGTCTTTAACAAGATCTATAGGCAATTTACTTTGCTAACAACAAAACTGATGGGAGATGATATTGGGATAAGATGAAGTGAAAAGCATCAAAGAAGGGAAGAAAAATTATGTAAGGGAAATATATGATTCGTGAAAAATTATTGAGGACTATAGACGATCAAAGAAAGCTTGAACAAGACTCTTGGTCAAGCGCATGCAAGAGAATTTGATTAAAAAGACATCTACAATAGCATCATTTTTGCCATGAATTCAATAGTTTGTTCATTCAAAAGATTTCACTTCGGTCCTGTTCTTAGCTATCTAACTCAAGAGCATTCAAAAGGTAATCTGCGCCCTAGTTGATTGCAGGAAAATACAAAACAACTATGAAGGTATCGTTAGACTGAGCGGTGATTGTTGAATAAATACCTATCTATTATTATTCTTCATAATTATCAGATATTCAAGGTATGCATTATGCAATTAGAGTATTTGCATGCCCGATACTATTGTTAAATTTGGAAGCAATAAATATTAATTTGAGAAAATAAAATACAAGTTTATTGAGTATAGATTATGAAAGAAGAGTTCACCCAATAAAAAAATATATCCGACCTTTCTTTCTTTACTAAGACGTTTTGTAATGTTATTGATTTCTGATAATAACAAATAATTAGGTACAGATTGATAATATGCCTACAAGCAAATAGGGCCTACCCTGGAAATTATGACATATTCTATTATAATATATCGTCGGCGGCAATTCAAAACCTACTATGTGACATTTTCGGCCATTTTGAGATAATAGTACTATCTGGTGCAGCTTTTAGACTTTTTGATGTAAAAAAAACTGTTTAATGCAACATTTCAATGCTAGAATGATTAAATGCAGAAAAACAATTGCTGTTATGTGAACGTCGGCATTCAAAATCTGCATAGTCACTTAGCAGATTTAAATCCACGTGTGAGTTTGTTATTCACAAAATTTCTGCACATGGCAGCTTTTGCTTCTGAAATTACCGCGCAATTTTGGTGGGAAATACACAGTTTTCGTGTTAGTTCTCGATGAAATGTGACGAAGAGAGGAAGCCTTATTTCTACTGTTAAACAAAGAAGGAAGTGTTTCATGTTATTGCATAAAATATTGATAGTGTTTTATGTTTCGTTATTCTAATTAATTCAGAATGTCATTACTCGAATCAATCACGGAACAGGAAATCCTTGCCGAGCTTCTTGATGAAACCGATAATATTGTTGAAGAAGGAGAGTTACAAGTTGCACCATTACTTTACCAGTTATCAACATACAAGAAACAAGTGAAGAGAGAGATAATTGTGTCCAGAGGAGTTTAAAAATTTTCATATTAGGCCGATATGTTGAAGATATAGGGCTACGTGACGAGTAATTCAGGTAGCAGAAGGGAAGACATTTCCAGACGGTAATGTCTCACGGAGCTCATTATCATGCATAGCGTCTGTTGATTTAAGTGCTGAAGGTTCTAATAGGTATTCACATCCTCCACAAGCACAAGTTGCAAGAAAGCGGAAGAAGGGCAGTATGAAAAGGGGAAACCAGGAGAAGCGTTTAAAAAGTGGAAGCGTACACTGGATTTCGTAAAACAAAATCGCGGAATTATAAGCTGGAATGTGAAGATTCAAGCAGAAAGTTGGGCCCACGAGGTAACCGCAAGATGGCGAAGACAAAATCGGATCGTAGTTTCCTTTGTGCAACCATAACTGATTTAAAAAGAAGAAATATTCTCCGATTTCTGGAAGCTGAACAGCTGGGAATCTAAGCGCGAATTTGTAAAGTCCATGACTGACACAAGAGAACCAATTAGACGTCTTCAAGGGAAGCCAAGCGAAATTACGAAACATGAAAGTCATGACTGTTATCTAAAAAATGCAGCCGGTTCAAAAGTTCTTGTTTGTCGCCAGTTTTTTCTTTGTACGATCTGGATAAACAGGGACTCTTTTATGCGATGGGTACGAAATAAGAGATTACACTCATATGATGTGGTCGAAAACGAGTTGATGGAAAATGATTGTGAAGAAGAAGGGATCAAAAGTGAAGAAACTTCAGGGGCAAAGGCTGCACCGCAGGTGAAAGCTGTTAGCAAAAGGTCAGAGAGACATAAAAATGCTGCTGTAAAGACAAATGTTATAGATGACTGGTTAGGATTACTGCCCGAAGTTCCCAGCCATTATTAGCATGCATCCTCAAGTAGAGTTTATATGGAAAATATGTTCTTCAGTGAGGCACATATGTATCGTGTATTTCTCAATTGGGGCAAAGAGATTTCACGTTTGCATTCGTTGATTCGTTCATTTCATTCTCACTTGAAAAAGAGAAATATTTCCATCTTTAAGACGCGGAAATATTAATGTGATAAGTGTGCAGTTTATACTAGTTTGAGTTTAAGCGAGGAAGAGTACGATCAACACCGTGCAAGAAAATAAGAAGCTGAAGATGCTAGAAACAGCGCCAAAGCTTCTGCGAGTAAGGAAAAACTTGTGATTGAAATTGACTTGCAGAGCACTCTATTCGAACCCGAAGATTGAAGTTAGTTCTCATTATTACAAACAAAAACTGCAAGTTCATAACTTCATAGTATATTCGCCCAACATCAAGGAAGTTACTCTCTATATGTGACATGAAGCAAATGGCGTAATAACGAGCATTGACTTCACTTCATGCACTGACAATTATATATCACCAGTTCCAGATAACTTTAAGTACATCGTAATCATTTCAGACGGTTGTAGTACCAAAACAGAAACAGATTCTTGGCGAGCATGCTTTCAAATCTGGCTGTAAAGAAGAACATTATCACAGAACAGTTAATACTAGAAAGAGGCCACACATACATGAAAGTTGACAGAGTGCATTCTTCCTTAGGAAGAGTTTTTAAATCACCGATTTACTCCCCATCTGATAACATTGCAAGAATGCATGTGGCTCCAGTAGAAAGTAGGAAGTTCAACAAAAAAGTATTGTCGTTTGACTTTTTCAACAATTATGAAGAGAAAAACTGCCTGAGTTCCCTCAGACCCGGTCGTAAAGCCGGAGATTCTACAGCTAATGACATCAGTAGCCTGTTATATCTCCCTTCCGGATAAATTCAGTTCAAGCTTCACCATTCTGATAACGGAGAAAATCTGCCCCAGAGGCGATCCGTTACCAGTTGTGCCACTACTATGTCTAAAAAGCTCTACCATGAACCTATACCGATTACCAAATTTAAATATGATGATCTGATTGCTCTGTGTTCATTTATTGAAGATGAAGACAGAAGATGTTTTCGTAAAAATTTCCCTTACAAATAAACATAATGTTTTCTCGTTTGTCAGTTATTCTTTTGAGTTTTATGTTGACACATTAAAAGTTTCACTATACAAATTAGTGCTTTTTATTCCATTTTGAAACATAGAAGGAATCTGAAACATATCTAAATTTCAGATTAATATCAGTAATATGGAAGAATACAAAAGCTGACATTTGCAAATTAATACGGTCAAAACCTGCTGTGTGCAGTAAGAATTTATATATATATATATATATATATATATATATATATATATATATATATATATATATATATATAGGCTTTCTTTTTAAACCTAATTTATTATGACTTTAGAAGATATCAAGTTACGTGCAGCATCAAATATTAATTATGATGAGCCGTTCCGGGAGAGAGAAGAGCCGTTGCGTGCGGATGTGTGGAAATTGCGCTCCGTGTAAATCCCTGTAAAACCCGGGTCTACTGTGGTGCTGAACTTGGCCGCTTTCACGGATTACGGGTAAGGGTGGTGGCGTTATTTACTCAGAATTTCATGTTGCTCTAGTTAACGACAGCTATGATATTCTTATGAATTCAGGGTGGATCTTCTAACTTCCAACCAGTAAATTTAACTTTATAATCAAAGAATGAAGAAAGGAAGAATCTCTTGAAAAGTAAAAACTGCTGACTAGTTAAAAGAGCGGAAACTGTGAGTGTAATGATCTTGCTAACTATCTGTTTGTGTGTCTGTGAAAGAGCTGGACATATAAAGACGTTGTCATTGGAGACACGTAAGTAGAACCTAATCCTGTTATCAGCACACTTTAACAGACTATAGTAAACATCATAGTAAAAAACACATGCATGGTATTAATAAAAACTCTCTTAAGGCGGGGATTACGTAAAGAACATTATAGTAGGTATAGTGTAACTATGAAATACAAACTAGTATCAATATTTGATTAACTTGTAACAACCAGTGACCCAACTCTTAGAATCCGTCCTAATAGTTTGGGAGTCTCCACTACAAGATTAACATGAGTCAGTCGGACGAAAGAAGACCCAAGAATAGTTTTAGTAATTATGAAGAGATGATTATGGCCAACTAAAATCGACACCCTCGAGCAGCAAACAAAAGAGAAGAAGTGTCAATTCCCCCCCCCCGAACATCATGAGAAGAAGGTGAACAAGAACAAGAAAACTCAGGTTTTCAGAGTGAGGTTCACAGTTGCTCTATAGGTATTAGTAATTATCAAGAAGCAGTCAAGTTTATTAATAATACAATCGACGTAAAAAAAATGGTAAATCCAAAATAGATGCAGTTAAAGAAGAACTAACAAAATTGCTCATCTATCAATCCAGGATGGAGAGAATCATTGATCATATTAAGGAAGAAAATCTAAAACTAAAGGACGAAAACGAGGAACTTAAGACTAGACTAGTCATTGCAGAAATGAAAGAGACAGATATTGTGTCTACAATTATTGAACAAAACCTGAAGATAACGATGTGGAATTGGCAAAGAAAGAACTAAAGCTGAAATTCAGAACAGGCCCAAAGAATGACACCAGGTGCCATTTGCTAATTAAAGCACCCAGTGAAATCTATAAGTAACTACTTCATCCAAATAGGGTATATCATCTATACGAAGCCTTAAAAATCAAAGATTTCGTATAAGCTCCTAGATGCCCTTGTTATCTTGATTTGGGACATGGGTTCTGCAAGGATGACAAATCAACTTGTAAAATTTGTGGACAAAAAATCATGAACAAAAGATTGTTCGGAAAAAGGTAAACCCAAAGTTGTTATACCTTACCAAAAAAGAAAGAAAAATGTACGGCTTCCAACGAGAAGGAATGCCTAACATACAAAATGTATGAAAGAGAAGTATCCCGAATTGACTATGGATAAGTATTACTTAGAACTAATTTTTAAACTTCAAATTAAGATCATCTAAGAAAACAAGACAAACAAAGCAAAATTCGGGAAGACAGACACTGGTAATCGTAAAGAAAGTTAAATATGGATGAACACATAGACTTACGTATCAATCTGTATGAATATAGTTTTGACAATATAGAACAGTATTCTAAAAACTGTATTGATTCAAACAATAGGGAAACCTTTTCAATTTTATATTTAAATGCTAGAAGTATACGAAGTAAAATTAATGAATTAGAACTACTGTTACATAGAATACATATTGTAAATTTATAATTATTGTTGAGACGTGGTTGTATTCTGGGGAAATTGAATACTATAATATTAATAACTATAATAAGTCCTATGTGTGTAGGGACTATAATCGTGTTTATATCAGTAATGAATTAATATGTAGACAATTATATATTATAAATAAAGCGTACAGTATACTAGGAATACAGATCAAATTTATGTCGAAAAATTTAATGCTTTTTAGTATATATAATCCAAACAAAAATATGGTTAATGAACTGTTAGACATGGAGATTGTGTTAACTAGTTGTAAAAATTCATCCATTCTAATGGTAGTGGACTTTAATATTGACACATTAAACAGAGATACAACTGAAACTTTGAAATATGTACAATTTTGTGAAAATTATGGCCTTTTTCAGGCAAATATTAAATACCCGACCAAGCTGACTGATAACAGCAGAACCCCGATAGATCATGTATTAGTAAACGATTTAAGTGAATGAGTTTCTGTTGATGATATACCGGTATTAGCTGATATAAATGACCATAATATATTAATATGTAACATCATATTTAAACGAGTACAATATTATGTAAACAATATGGAGCATTCACGTTTACCTAAAATAAATTATAATAAACTAAATAATAAATTTAGGAATACAAAACTTTCTTTAACTACTAATTGTATTGATTAACAATACGGTACATTGATAAAGTGTATGTCAGAAGGGATTGGAATATCTAAATATAAAAGTACGCGTAAGGTCTGTAGAAAAGGATATAAACCTAAGTGTCCTTGGATAAACGAAGAATTGTTAAGTTTAGTAAAAATGAGAGATAAATATTACTCTTTAGTTAAAAAAAATCCCAGATAATATAGACATATGTAATGAGCATAGAAAAATTAGAAATATGGTAACAAAGTCAATACGGCAACTGAAGAGCGAGTATTATCACAAAAAAATACAAGAATCTTTGTCTGACAGTAGGAAATTTTGGGGTGTTGTTAAAGAAATAATAAACTAATAAGATAAATAATGATATAGATTGTATACAATTGAAAATAGGAAATACCGTAGTTGATAATGAATGTATACCAAATGTGTTGAATGATCATTTTGCAAATGGAAAATACAGCTTTGAATACTCGTATACCATACAAGTATTACACTGTACATACTTTTGCATCCATGAAAACCACCTTTGGAAGCATGTTGCCAGTCTTTTTCTTCAAGTATTGAAAATTTATTCTCGTAAGCCACTACAGCTTCTTCAGGGCTGCTAAATCTCTTCCCATGCATACGATCTTTGATCCTGGGAACAGAAAAAAATCACACGGGGCCAGGTCAAGTCTATACGGCGGATGAGTCATAAGTTTGACCTCCGTAGATTCTAAAGACTAAATATTGATGTTGGCCGTGTGTGCGAAAGCGTTTTCATGATGAAGCAGGATCCCAAGCAATCCAGTTCTTGGACGCCGTTCTCAAAGCTTCTGAATCACTTTTGTTAGGCAAACAGTGGTGTACCACTGAGCGGTAACAGTCATTTGTTCTTCAAGTGGAACAGTTGCAACATGGCCAGATTTGGAGAAGAAAGTTGCGACCATCTTCTTCCCCGCACTTCGTGGTCGCTTCACTTTCGTGGGTGGATTTTCGTCTGGAAAGATCCAAACTATAGACTCGCGTTTATTTTCCGGGTCAAATTAATAGTTAAAAGTCTCATCGCCAGTAACTGTCAGAGACGCTTCGAGAATTGCCTCCATCAAATCTTGCAAGCATTTCTTTATACTATTCCACACGCATGTGCTTCTGCTGTTCAGTCAAAGTGTGAGGCACCCAACGAGATGAAACCTTCCTGAGCCGAAGATGATCGTGAAGAATTTTTGTTACTGCTGGCGATCCAATGTTCACTGTAGATTCAATGTCTTTGAAAGTTGTTCGACGATTTTCTCGAATCATTTGTTTCACAGTGGCAATGTTTTCATCTGACACAGCTGTTGCCGTACGTCCAACTCTCTCTTCATCTTTAAGCGATGTCCGGCCTCTTTTGAATTCCCCAAACCACCGAAAAAATCGTAGCATGGGAGGGAGCAAGGTCTCCAAATGCCCCCTACAACGGTCAAGGCTTTGTGTCTCGTTAAAACTACTTTTGAAATCGTAAAGGATCATTGCCCGAAAATGTTCCCTTTCGAGCTCCATTGTAGACAGCCGAATACTGCACACTGGTCAAGAATCAAATTCTAGGTGGCCAAAATTCATTTCAAATAGCTGGTGGCTATAAATTGCTACAGAGGGGTTTTCAGGGTCGCTGATTTCAAATCTGATAAAGTTTTGTTAAAAAATCAAGATGGCGGACAATTGAAACATTTCTTTCTCTCGCTCAAGAGTGAGTGCCGGGGGTTTTCGGGGTTGGTGATTTTAAATCTGATAACAGTTTTTTGTTTAAAATTCAAAATGACAGATCCAAGATGGCGGACATATTCGTAAAATTAACTATATGGTTCCTTGAATACGAGTTATGGATACTGAAAATAAGTAAATGTTACTGGAAACTACATCAATAAGTTTCAGAAAGTAAACAAACAATTTCAAGTAAGATAATTTATTCTAAAATGAGATAATAAAGATCACTAAATAATTTTAACTAAGAAAAATTATATTACATAAATCATCGTGTATTCAGCCGTCCAAAATATTTTCTTCATCTTCGGATTGTTCGTAGTTCTTCACCCTCACTGCTATCTCCTTCGGTTCTCGTTTCTGATTATTTCGGGATCAATAGCAGAGGTTTTACGTCCTCCGGTAGAGTTGTACGCTTATTTCTTGTTGCTCTCCTAATGGTGGTTTTTACTGGATCCGAATCCACGAGTAACTGATGAACTAAATCTGTCGTGGTATGCATGCATGAATCTTTTCGAGTATGATGCATACAAAACTGTTTGTTTTTTTATTGCAAGATTCCTGAGGTTCTTCTGATAACATACCTATCGGAAAGATGGCGCTTTTAATAACTTCTGCTCCGTGCATTAAAATCTTGTGAACGCTAACAGGCATTCTGTACCACCCATATAGACTGACAAATCTCCTTGCAGTTTCCTTTGTATTTAGCGAAGGCTTATCGATTGATAACCTCTCCACTTGAAATTGCAATCATTATGGAGCTCCTCCGTGGCTAAGCGGTTAGCGTACGCGCCTTTAGCGTGGGAGACCCGGGTTCGATTCCCGGCGGGAGCTCATGTGGTTCGGATTCCACGTTAATCAGTAGGTCCACGTCTCATATAGCCTCGCTGCTGAACGGGACGTAAAACTCAAAATCAATCAATCAAAAAAAAGCAATCATTATGTTTCCAAATCTTCTAATCAAGTCTTCATCAAATCGTGTTATATCTGAAGACTGTTATGCATTATGAAAAAAACGTCGAGCAAATTTGCCGGTATTAGAAGTCCCGACTTTTCCTGCTAGCACCTTATCTATGTGTAGGCCTGCTTCATTGCGGAATCAGGTCTGAATTTCTTTTTTGATCATCTTCATTTCCTGTCGCTGAGTTCCAATAGCTCCTGTTATTATCCGAGCTTTTAAGTTTTTTTTTTTTTAAATACGAAACTTTTAACGCTAAATCTAAAAGTTTAATCCAACTGTGAAGAGGAGATAAACCATACTTAGGTTTCAGGATTAATATTAAACTTTTTTTTTTTTATTTTGTAAATCATTGATCTCTTTCGGTGTGCATTTACAAATATAACATATTTGACTCGCAGTGTTTTTCAATGCATTTATAATTTTTCCGTCTATCATAGTGAAAAGGACCTCATATTTAACAAAAATTGGATTATTTTGGAACTCTACCTTGACTTGAAAAGGAACCAAATCATTTACTTCTGCTTTAATTTGATTCACTTGGTTTTTAATCACTTCGGCAGTTTCGTTAACATATATAAATTTTATAGGACGGCACAACTTTCTTGACGATTGCGTATCATTGATCCAGATGACCTGCTTTTCTTCATTACTTCAAGTACCCTCAAGTTTTAAAGGGCCATAGAAAATAAAAATAGATTTCGACTTTGCAGACTTGAAGTTTTAGAGTCACTTTCTTCATGTTGATCGTCGATTTCCAGTGTTTCTTCTGCTGCATGTGGTCGTTTTCTCCTTCCTTTTTCTTTCTCCTTTTGCCCCATCGTGTCAGCTGCCAGAGGTTCGCCCTTATAGTCTGGGAGTTCATTAAAATGTACATTTCCTGGAAGTACATACATGTATCCTGGAGGTCCTGAGCTACCGTCGCAGCCATATTTTACAGTTAAAAAGCCTTTCTTTAATTCTAAATGTGGGAGCTCTTCCACTGTTGTCCAGTCTGTCATTTTTATAAGCCTTGCGGCTGTGTGATCTAACAACTTTTGAATAGGACTTCTGACTCCTTCTAGACTCACTTCAATCCCCGTACGGATAGCAGCGATTTTTTGCTTCAACTATTTTGTTGAACGGAGGGTAAAATTTTTTCAAATAATGTTCTATGGCCGATTTTCGTATTGTGATGTAGCTATGCTTTGACAACTTACCATCCATCACCAATTCCAGGACTTGGTCATCTGTGTATTGAGTCACTTTGGTTGAACTACCCATGCTTTGTTTGTATGCTCTTCTGATTTTTATAGGTCTCGGAGGCGAATCTTGCAACACATCTTTTAACAAATCAGCGGCTGCTCGCTTTCCCTCTTCTCGTAGATAAGACATTGTCAAGGTAGTCCTACTTCCCGGTTCGGCTCCCTACTTCTCCGTTCGGCTCCATACTGAATGGACTGTGAGAAAAGTCACTCCAGCCATTGACAACCCTAAACCGTTTGTTGTGGTACTTGATTATTCCCACCTATGGACCAAATATAAACGTAAGCAATATGATGCACCCCGTGATTGACCTTGATGAAGTATCATACAGGGATTTATTTCCTTTGTTGTGGTACTTTTTAAGTATGAGTACACACTTCTAGAAAGCAGTTGGTTCTACTAAGGTAAACAATTGACGGACATGATTGACCTCATTGAACATATAATGATATGGTTAATTTAAAGACAGGTATATCGAGAGAGGTATTCTTTATATTCGGGAATTGTCATAAACAGAATTTTAACATAACGCGAAAAATGAAACAATACTTTGAACTTTAGACACAGCTCATAGTCTAAGATCATTGGTGGTGATTGATTTGCCCTTCAGCTTTAAAAATCTGATAGCTAATCTTATTGAATCTTATGACTCTTAGTCTAAATACAATACATGCAACAGCACTGAAATTTAGTCACAAGGTGATGTAACCTAACACTCGCAAAGTTATTGTAAAGTGATGCATTTACTTCATCAAGGTCAATCACGGGGTGCATCATATTGCTTACGTTTATATTTGGTCCTTAGGTGGGAATAATCAACACTAATGACGTAATTTCATTTTGACAATTCTCAAATTATCCTACAAAGTTTCAATGTACCAATGTCCTGGACTCCTAATCCCATCGTAGGTCAATAACTGACCATGTGGCCATACTATTATTTGACAATGATTTACCCAAAGAATGAGAAACCACCCAATTCTAAGAACAACTACCAATTATTGATTTAAAAATAAGAAATGTACCCATCCCAAAATTTAAGATTGGTACTCAAATACAACGGTGTCTTATGAAAAAATAATAAATCCTGTACTCATTCAATGATAAAGCCGTATCAAAGAAGATAAAATAGGTCAATTACCTTCGAAATTTGAATATTTGGACATACGAGGGACACCAACATTTTCCAAAGGGTCCTAGAGAACGTTTACCCAATTTTGTTATTTGATAATTCCAAAATTTAAGGAATGGTTCTATGTACCCTAACAAAATTTAAAAGGGAACATAAAAATGTAAATATAATAAACCTCTGTATATACCCACATAACGTGCTAAATCTTTTTCAAAGGAAATAAATTGAGACAATAATCGAACACGTGGTCATACTAATTTCTGGTAATTTTTACCCATGAAAGGGAACGAAATTTATAAGAACCTATATTATTATACCACAGTGGGCAATTTCCTAACTTGAAGGGCGAGCCAATGTACCTCTACAAAATTTTAAGATGAAAGCATTGATGTTCTCATGCCTTATAAAGAAGAATAAACCCCTGAACACATTCATATGTTTATATAAGGTAATAAAAGCGCATCAAAGGGGGTAAAAAACCACCGAAATTTGATTTTTTAACATTTTTTTATCCATAGATGGGAACAAAAATTGACCACCCAAATTTATAGTAATACATATTAGGGTTCTATAGTACAATATTAAATGTTTACATTTGGCAGTTTTCAAAATTCAAAGTTGGGGAGGCAATATACTTGTCAATTTTTTCAACGGATGCACCAATGTATCTATATCTTAAAAAATAGAATAGACCCCTATAAATGCCCATATAATTATATAATGAAATAAGACCTCATCAAATGAAATAAAGTGGGACAATAATCTCCGAAATTTGATTTTTGGTATTTCTTTACCCATGAAAGGGAACGTGGTGGATCACCCAAATTTATCATGATACATATTAATATCCTATAGTATAATACCAAATGCTTATATTAAAGAATTTCCAAAATTTAAGGGATGGGCCAAGGTCCCCTCCCAAATTTTAAAAGGGTGCACTGAATACCTATGCCTTATGTAAGACAATTGACCCCTGTACATACCCATATAATCATATAAGATAATAGGATCTCATCAAATGAAATAATTTAGGTCAAAAGCTAACACATAGTCGTACTAATTTTCGACAATCTTTTACCCATGAAAGAGTACGAGGTGGCCCATCCAAATTTATTATGATACATATTGAGGTCCTGTACTATAATACCAAATGCATAAATTGGAGAATTTCCAAAATTTAAGAGGTAGGCCAAAGTACCTCTCCCAAAAATCTAAAGGGGTACATCAATATACCCATGTCCCATGATAGGAAATGAACCCGTTTATACGACCATATAACCATATAATGTAATACAGCCTCATCAAAGGGGATAAAATGGATGTCCATGAACCTGGCCCCACCCACATCAGCACTAATTTTAAAACATATGCCAAAAATTAGTGCCCAATTAGTGCTGACGACCTGTAACGTTAAAAAAATTGTGCAGTTACACAGACTTCAAAAAACAAAAAAGATTCTGGGTAAGGCTAGGTTCACGCTAGCCCCACCCACTCAACCGAACGAGATGAAACCTATACCCAAAGTTAGAGTTAAATTAGTGCTGTTGATACCGCATGAAAAGAAAATTAGTGCTATTATCAAAAGGCCAAAACATATTGGAAAATATTCAATGTCGGCATCATCAAAGAAAACAAAAGATCCCTCATTTTTATCATACTATACATAGCACTAATTTTCTTTCTATGCAGTATCGTCAGCACTAATTTAGCACTAATTTTTGGCATAGTTCTCAAAATTAGTGCTGTTACACAAACGTCAAAAAACCAAGAATATGTGGGTGGGGCTAGGGTGAACCTGGCCCCACCTACGCAACCGATTGAGATGAAACCTATGCACAATGTTAGTGTTAAATTAGTGCTGTCGATACCGCATAAAAAGAAAATTAGTGCCATTATCAGTAGGACAAATATATTCAGAAATCTAATATGGCGGCATCATCAAAGAAAACAATCGATCCTCATTTTTATCATACTATACATAGCACTAATTTTCTTTCTATGCGGTATCGTCAGCACTAATTCAGCACTAATTTTTGGCATAGTTTACGAAATCAGTGCTATTACACAAACTGCTAAAACCGCACTAATATTTCCTTTATTGCTTATCTGGAGGTGCTGAGTTATATGTCATGAATCTCCCATATGAAATACATGGGGATATTTTATTGTTCCAAATCCTATCACATTCGAAAGCACTAATTACCTTTAATAGTGCAATTGTTAGTGATTTCGTAAGTGCTTCGTAGTGCACCAACAACTTAAGTTAATGCTTTATTAGTATAGGTGCTACAAATAAAATGAGTTTGAACGTTAGGGTGAAGTTAGTTGTTCCACTTCAAGTACTAACTAAAAATGAGGGCATTCGTTAGTACATCGTTAGTGCTTCAAAAAACTAAGAGTTGCAATATTGTTGGACTATTAGTTTAGTTATAGCCAATTACATGTCACGAAATTCACATAAGAAATGTATGGGGAATTTTTCATTGCATTGATTCCCGCCAAATTCATATGCACTAATAATCTCTTCTAAGGAAATCGTTAATGCATTTTTAGTTCTTCTTTGTGCACCAACACCTAATGTTAGTGTTTCGTTAGTATAGGCCGTGCGTGAACTTGGCGCCCCCACTTCAAGTACTAACGAAAATATTAGTACCATTCCTTATTGCATCTTTAGTGGTTGTATGAAACACTAACAATTTCGTTAGTGCTTCACTGTTAGTGTATTTATGTCCAATTACATGTCAGAAAACACAGATAAGAAATGTATGTTGAATTTTTCATTGCGTCAAATTTCCGCCAAATTCAAAAACACTAATGATCTCTTTTAGTGCAATCGTAAGTGCATCATTAGTACTTCTTAGTGCAGCAACCACTAACGCTAGTGCTTCATTCTTGTAGGTGCTAAAAGTAAAATATCTTTCGAGGTTTGCTTGAATCCCCCCCCCGAAAAAAATAGTGATATTCATTAGTATATCGATAGTGCTTCCATTAAACACTAACAGCTTGTATGGAATTTTATGTTTCTGAAGTTGGCCCTTCAATAAAAATCTTCAATAAATCACAATATATGGTAGCACTAACGTTAATGCTTAGTACGTTTAAATGCACTAACAATGCTATAACGATTGACGTTAACCCCATGTTTCTACATCAGTTTTATAGATATGGATATTTCTGGAGTTGTCCCCCAACCAAAAATCTCCAATAACTCGTAAACTCTGATACCACTAACGTTAGTGCTTAATGCGTTTACGCGCACTAACGATGCACTAAGGATTGCCATTAACCCCAAATTTCTACGTCAATTTATATGGAATTTGATATTTTTGAAGTTGGCCCCAACCAAAAATCTTCAATAACTCGTAAACTCTGATATCACTAACGTTAGTGCTTAGTGCGTTTAGTGGACTAATGATGCACTAACAATTGCGACGTTTGTTGTAATTTGGAAGGTGGGAGCCAAACTTCAGACACGTCGCATAGAAAGAATATTAGTACTATGTATGAACGCGCTTCTAGTTGGCTCCCATCTCTTCCAAATTACTCGAAACGTCACACATCGTTAGTGCATTGTTAGCGCACTTAAACGCACTAAGTACAAAGGGTAGTGCTATCTGAGTTTACGAGTAATTGAAGATTTTTGGTGAGGGGCGAACTTCAGAAATATCAGATTCCATAAAAAATTATGTAGAAACATGGAGTTAACGGCAGTCGTTAGTGCATCGTTAGTGCACTTAAACGCACTAAGCACTAACGTTAGTGCCATCATATTTTGTGATTTATTGAATACTTTTGGTGGTGGGGCTGCTTCAGAAATATCAAAATCCGTACAAATGGACTTAGAAACATGGGGTTAACGGCAATCACAAATCCATCTTTAGTGGGAAGAATAACTACATATGAAGTTGGCCCCTACCAAAAATCTTCAAAATCTCGTAAATTGTGATTGCACTAACGTGCACTAACGATGCACTAACGATGTACGACGTTTGTTGTAATTTGGTAGAGGTAGGGAGAGGGCAACTTCAAACACGTCGCATAGAAATAAAAATATTGCTATGCATACACGTGCTTGAAACTGGCCCCCTACCTCTCCCAAATTATACCAAACGTCGCACATCGTTAGTGTATGGAAAGTGCACTTAAACGCACTAAGCACTAACGTTAGTGCTATCAGCGTTTACGAGTTACTGGAGATTTTTGGTGGGGGCAACTTTAGAAATATCCAAATCTATAAAAATTGACGTAGAAACATGGGCTTAATGACAAATCGTTAGTGCATCGATAGTAGATCACTTAAACGAACTTAACACTAACGTTAGTGCTATCATCTTTTGGGATTTATTCAAGATTTTTGGGGGAGGCAACTTCAGAAATATCAAATTCCATATAAATTGACGTAGAAACATGGGGTCAACGGTAATCACTAGTGCATAGTTGTCCCCTTAAACGCACTAAGCAATAACGTTAGTGCTACCATATATTGGGATTTATTCAAGATTTTTGGTGAGGGCAACTTCAGAAATATCCAAATCTATACAAATTGACGTAGAAACATGGGCTTAATGACAAATCGTTAGTGCATTGTTAGAATACTTAAACGCACCAAGCACTAACGTCATTGCTACCATATTTTGGTATTTCTTCAAGGCTTTCGGTGGGGACAAACTACAGAAATATCAAATTGTATACAAGCTGTTAGTGTCTTCTAGAACTAATGAATGACACTAACTATCTCGTTAGTTCTTGAAGTAGGGAAAGTTCAAGCCAACTTCCAAATATATTTTACCTTAGCACCTACACTAATTAAGCACTAACGTTAGGGGTTGGTACACTAACAAGCACTAACACTGCACTAACGATTGTACTAGAAGAGGTCATGAGTGCTTTTAAATGTAGTGGAACTTCGATATAGTGAGAAATTCCTCATAAATTTCTTATAAACACTAACGAAACTTTTTCTAGAAGCACTAACGATGCACTAACGAATCGCACTACTTTTTCCTAAGTGCTTAGAGTAGGGCCTAAGTTCATACTATTTCCCAAAGTATTTTACTTGTTGAACCTATACTAATGAAGCATTAACGTTACGTGTTGGTGCATTAAAAAGCACTAACGATGCGCTAACGAATGGCTCTAATTTTTTCCTTAGTGGTTGGAGTATCTGTAGCAGCGAGAAATTGTCCCACGAAAGGGTTTTCCTTCTAATACCTTCATTAAGAAGAACTAACGACGTCCCTGAACATAACCTCCACATCACGCACTAACGATAAATTTAGTGTCAATCGCTAGTGCATCCCTAATGATTCTTAGTGCATTAACGCCTATCGTTAATGCTTTATTACTATAGGAACTACAAATAAAAACCTTTTATAGCGCCAAGTTGACACTGCACCTGAAATTTCAAGAACTAATGAAAAACTTAGTGCTTCCTAGTGCACCGACAACTAACGTTAGCGCTCCATTAGTGTAGGCACTACAAGTAGAAAAACATTTGTGACCAGCGTGAATTTGGCTCCCATTTTAAGCACTAACGGAAAGTAAGTTTCATTCGTTCATGCATCGTTTGTGCTTCTACAAAACACACACAGTTTCGTAAATGCTTAACTATTGATATAGATATGGCTAATTACATGTCACGAAACTCCATAGGAAATTCATGGGGAAGTTTTCATTGCGTTAAATTTCCATCAAAAATCAAAAGCACTGATGATCCCTTCTAGCGCAATTGTTAGTGCTTCTTAATGCACAACAACTTACCGTTCCTGATTTATTAATGTAGGTGCTACAAATAAATACAAAATCTTTGAAAACAGCGTAAACTTGGCAGAAATAACGAAAATATTAGTGCCGTTTTTGTCGTTTGTGTAACAGCACTAATTTTGAAAACTATGCCGAAAATTAGTGCTTAATTAGTGCTGACGATACCGCATAGAAAGAAAATTAGTGCTATGTATAGCATGATAAAAATGAGGATCGATTGTTTTCTTTGATGACGCCGCCATATTAGATTTCGAATATATTTTTCCTACTGATAATGTCACTAATTTTCTTTTTATGCGGTATCGACAGCAATAATTTAACACTAACATTGTGCATAGGTTTCATCTCAATCGGTTGAGTTGGTGGGGCCAGGTTCACGCTAGCCCCACCCACAAATTCTTGGCTTTTTGACGTTTCATGACAGCACTAATTTTGAAAACTATGCCAAAAATTAGTGCTGGCGATACCGCATAGAAAGAAAATTAGTGCTATGTATAGTATGACAAAAATGAGGATCGATTGTTTTCTTTGATGATGCCGCCATATTAGATTTTCGAATATATTTGTCCTACTGATAATGGCACTAATTTTCTTTTTATGCGGTATCGACAGCACTAATTTAACACTAACATTGTGCATAGGTTTCATCTCAATCGGTTGAGTGGGTGGGGCCAGGTTCACGCTAGCCCCACCCACATATTCTTGGTTTTTTGACGTTTGCGTAACAGCACTAATTTTGACAACTATGCCAAAAATTAGTGATAAATTACTGCTGACGATAACGCATAGAAAGAAAATTAGTACTATGTATAGTATGATAAAAATGAGAATCGACTGTTTTCTTTGATGATGCCGCCATATTAGATTTTCGAATATATTTGTCCTACTGATAATGGCACTAATTTTCTTTTTATGCGGTATCGACAGCACTAATTTAACACTAACATTGTGCATAGGTTTCATCTCAATCGGTTGAGTGGGTGGGGCTAGGTTCACGCTAGCCCCACCCACAAATTCTTGGTTTTTTGACGTTTGTGTAACAGCACTAATTTTGAAAACTATGCCAAAAATTAGTGCTTTCGATACTGCATAGAAACAAGATTAGTGCTATATATCTTATCATAAAAATGAGGGATCTTTTGTTTTCTTTGATGATACCGCCATTGAACATTTTCCAATATATTTTCGCCTTCTGATAATAGCACTAATTTTCTTTTTATGCGGTATCGACAGCACTAATTTAACACTAACTTCTGATATAGGTTTCAGAAACCTAGCCCCACCCAGATTTTTTTGTTTTTTAAGTCTGTGTAACGGCACTATTTTTTTAACATTACAGGTCGTCAGCACTAATTGGGCACTAATTTTTGGCGTATGTTTTAAAATTAGTGCTGATGTGGGTGGGGCCAGGTTCACGAACATATAAAATGGGCCTAAAACCAAACCAGTGGTTGTACTAAAATTTGGCAATTTTGTACTCCTAAAAGGGAACGAGGTGGACCACCCAAATTTATAATAATCTATATTGGGTCGTATTTTATAATACCATATGTTTAAATTGGACAATTTCCAAAATTTAAGGGGTGAGCAAATGTACCCATCCCAAAATTTTAAAGGGGTGCATCAATGTACCTGTGTTTTATGATAGGGAATTAACACCTATACATAACCATATAATAATATAAGGTGTAGGACCTCATCAAAGGTGATTATTTAGGTCAAAAACCAAGCACGTAGTACGACGTATTACTTACGTTTATAATTTGGCAATTTTGTACGCCTAAAAGGGAACCAGGTAGACCACCCAAATTTATAGTGATACATACTAGGGTTCTATACTGTTATACCAAATGTTTAGATTGGACGATTTCCAAAATTTAAGGGGTGGGCCATGGTACCCCTCCCAAACATTTAAAGGGGTGCATCAACGTACCCATATCTTATGAAAGGGAATGGACCCATGAATACGCCCATATAACTATGTAGGGTAATAACACCTCATCAAAGGGGTTAAAGTAGGTAAAAAAAAAACATTTAATATTTTGGCAATTTTTTACCCATGAAAGGGAACGATATGAACCCCAATACTAATAGAAGTGCACACCCTGGTCTTAGCCTACCGTACCTAATTTTTATATTTGGCAATTTCCAAAATTTAAGGGGGTTGGTCCTAGGTACCCCTTGCAAAATTTAGGGATTGGGCAAAGGCACCCATGCTAAAATCTAGAGGGGGTGGTCCGAAGTACCTCTAGGTCATTGAACCCTGGCCAAGGTCATTGACCTTTGACCTATGTCGTCACAAATGTCGGGGTCAAAGTCCAAACTGAGATCAGGTGTCCCCATTCATACTACAGGATTTGGCTCGACTCGATTCGAAACTCTATGAAAGTTTTCGAGCCGAGTTCTCGTGTCGAGCTAAATGATGTCGGTTTCGAGTCGAGTCGAGTTTCAAAGAGAACTCGCTCGTGCCCATCCCTACAGATACAGGTTGATGATATATTAATACATTTAATTTCAGCAATGTTGCTCGATATAAGTTTAAAAATTACACAATTATAAGAACACGGTCTGTAACGTATAGGTTTGAGCACACTGTGAACTTGTCTGCGAAATGCAACACTGTATTACAAAGAATATTTAAAATAAACATGGAAAATTCCCTTGCGCCTGATTAATTAGCTTGAAGCAATGAAGATGGTACGTAAACCTCAAAGACTATGTTACATCAAAATTATTTCTTTTTACCAAAGCCATTAGAAAAGTGATCTGTTCCCACCTTAAATGAGGAAACTCCAAAGTTGAGATTGAATTCACCCCTTTTCTTTGGTTCAGTGATGATTTCAGAGGTACCGCTGTTCTGAAAAAAAAAAAAAATCTAGTTTCCAAAGAATTCATTGTTTGATCGGAAACAGCATTGCATTTATAGTACTAACTTGACTGTTCTTTCTTTTGTCTTTCATTTCATGAGAGTTCCAGACGCTTTTGACTTTCACAGGCAGGAATTCTTTACATTCACTGTTAAAATTACAGATTCATGTCGTAATCAATTTGCAATTTTCACCTGCTAAAGAATTGAAAAAAGAATGAGCTAACTGTTCGATACATTTCAAATGCTTTAATTTTTGCGTGGCCCAATAAGGAAATTCGTATTTCATAATAATATCATTTAAATAAGATGAACGCAAGTTATCCGTAGCCTTTACTCTACGGACCCACTTGCACTCTTAGTGTTACTACGATATATGCACTACAAATTAACACGAATCGCTGTTTTTTTTTATTTTCAATAAACATTGAAAGATAGTCAAGAGTAAATCGTAGTTTCCTCGTTTCTGAGAATAGTTTTGATAATAAGTCAACCACTTAATTCTGGTTTTTCAAAGTCACCCTCACTGTGCAACTTCATTGAGGTGCTAGAAATTTCCCCCTTGAGGAAATGTATCTCCCTGGAGAAGAAAATTTTCATCTCTGGCAGTTATAACTTTCCCTCCTCTACATTTTTTCGAATTGGCATGAAGATAGATGAAATGACTTATTGTGGCTAGCCAAACTAAGAAAACACATTTTACTGAATTTAAACATTTTATTAGACATTTCGCATCTCAACCTTTTTATAGCCGTTATAATCACACACTTTTGTTCCTTGAAATATTTATCTATTCATGTGGAAAGTACAATGTTTTGCAAGGAGCAATTTGAAGAAGGTTGAAGGGGTGGAAAACTCAACAAATGTTTAGGTCTGAATTCCTGGAAAAGCACTCGTGTCAATGCCACATCATTCACTCAAACAGGTCATATTGTAAACTAGCCTGTGGTACCAGCAAGAACTTCGTGTTTTTTTCTATAAAGGGGAACGAGAATTGTTATTGTTAATACAATTATCATTGAACATCGTTTTATAAATACTTTGCAACTCTGATCAAAGAGCAGCATAAATAGGATGAAGTGAGCCGATGTGCTGAACACACTCCTCAACAAAACGCTCTGTGGCCAGCGATAGTCCTTTCGGGATCTAAAGCCAGGGACTTACGTTAGTCAGTCCTTTCAATGCGTAAAGCAACTCCACCTCTATTATTTTGAAAATATAACCTGAAAAAGACATGCTTTGTTTCTCTTTTAGTGCTTCTTGAATGACACGTAAAGTTTGATTTCTGCGAATTTACAGTAAACTCACAAATATTTTATTTGGTAACCTGTGCGTTAATTTGGTGATATGTACACACAATTTGCTACTGTTCTTACTATTCGACATTCTATCTGTGACTCTTGTCATTCTTTCAATGAAACGTACATCCGATGTTATCAGAAATGATTTTATTTTTATAACAATAAAATATCGTGTAATTCTAATCAGTGGTAGATGTCCAAGTATAAAACATACACTATTTAAAGAGAGCTAGTATAACCTGAAGCTGTATGAAACGTGGAAGCCTCTGTCAACAGATGGAATCACGATTCTCGCTGTCTATCACATGTATTTTTTGAACCCCCCCCCCCAAATGTACAGTGAACGTATACATATTTTAACATTTATTTCAAAAAATAAAATTGTTTTATTTATATTTTGAAAGGTAAAAAATCAGGACTTAGCACGTATTGCACTCTTCAAAGCGTTATAAAGCCTTTGGAAATGAAAAATAAAATTTGTAAGTTTTACGTCCCAGGTTATGTCGGCTAGGCTAAAAGATACGGTGATGCTGAGAAATGAATGAAATGGTGAATGAAGAAAATGGGAGAAAAGAGGAGAACCCCGAGAAAACCACAAACATGGTTTTTGTCCACCACAAAGTTCATTTGGCGCGAGCTGGGATCGAACCAGGGATCCCAAGCACAAAGGTAAGCCTTGAGCCACCGCGGTCCATATGAATGAAGCCTTTGGGTTCCAAAATTTGTCTTCCTTAGTTGAAATTTGTAATTTTGAGTTTTTGTCAAAAAAAGAAAAAAGGAAGAAAAAGAAAAAAAACTGAATACTCTGCTATCTATTACTGAAGCCAACATACAGTATTTCAAGCTCCACTGTAGTTGTACGTGTTTACCTTCCCACTTTAATTTAGCTAAAGGAAAAACCAACTAGTTCTAATCAACTATAATTAAAAAAAAATATTGCTATTTTTACGAAAACAATAGTGCTGTACATAATTTCTACGAATTTATTGAAGAAAAATTACTCTGCTCTTTCCGCTCAATCCATCTGCAGAAAAATAAGTAAAATGTTCAGAACTGGAACGGCATACAATAGTGTTACGAACTCGTACTCATTAGTGTATTATTATTATTATAATTGTTAGTAGTGGTAGTATTAATTGAGGAATAAATTAATGTTTTATATAAATGGCCCAGTTTTTTTTTTTTTTTTTTTTTTTTGCTCAAGATGATATTTCGCCGATGCTTTCACAATATAAATAGCATATTTTATGTAAGCAAATACAATTATAAATGAACCAATATATTCTCATGTTTCTTTGTTTACTTACATCGTGACATTTCGATCTTACAGTGAACACTTGATTGAACACTAACATACACAACAAGTTATTACATTGCTCAGTACAAAATGGATTTTACGTAAGAAAAGGATAACGAGATCCGCTGTTCGAACAAAAGAATAACAAAATATTGTTAGCGCATAGTGCACTTGTTTTCTGTAGTAAAAGATATAAGTTGTTGTTTGCTTGTCGTTCTCCTTGCATGTATTTTAAGCTCACAACAGATTATAATGCTTTCAGCACCAAAAATGTTTTGACCGTTATCACTTTGCCAGGGTTGAGAACCTGTCTCCTTCCCCTCCCTCTTTAATGACTAAAGAACAAAAATATTTCACTTGAGATATTCTGTTAAGCTTGATTACACAATAGTCATGACATTTTTTCAGTATCTCGGAGAATTTCTAAGAAACAATTTCCTTTCTTTTACCCCCTTCATTGACCATCCTCAACTTTTACACGTTTAATTTCCATATTTATGTGTGAATTATTTAGCATCAAAGATGGATTATAAAACATTAACATCTTTTTACTTAATCTCTGATTTCATGTAATGCTTACACTTTTTTCATATCAATTACCACGTATGAGATTTGCATCTATGAGCAAATATATAGAAAAGGAAATGTTTGAGTTAGTCCCACTGCTTTGCCTGTTAGGCTAAGGGAGACGATGATTAAAGCAAGTGAATGATAATGTAAGAATTGGCAGAATGAGAAATTGGGAGGAAACAGGAGTGCCCCGAGAAAACGCAAGAGCACGATGTTTTCCTCCACAACGTCCTACAAATATGCCCTTTAGCCTAAAATTCCCTTGCGCCTGATTAATTAGCTTGAAGCAATGAAGATGGTACGTAAACCTCAAAGACTATGTTACATCAAAATTAATTTTTTTTACCAAAGCCATTAGAAAAGTGATCTGTTCCCAAAGAAGTACCAAAGAAATGAGGAAACTGCAAATTTGAGATTGAATTCACCCCTTTTCTTTGGTTCAGTGACGATTTCAGAGGTACCGCTATTCTGGAAAAAAAATCTAGTTTCCAAAGAATTCATTGTTTGATCGGAAACAGCATTGCGTTTATAGTACTAACTTGACTGTTCTGTTGTTTTGTCTTTCATTTCATGAGAGTTCCAGACGCTTTTGACTTTCACAGGCAGGAATACTTTACATTCACTGTTAGAATTACAGATTCATGTCGTAATCAATTTACAATTTTCACCTGCTAAAAAATTGAAAAAAGAATGAGCTAACTGTTCGATACATTTCAAATGCTTCAATTTCTGCGTGGCCCAATAAGGAAATTCGTATTTCATAATAATATCATTTAAATAAGATGAACGCAAGTTATCCGTAGCCTTTACACTACGGACCCACTTGCACTCTTAGTGTTACTACGATATATGCACTACAAATTAACACGAATCACTGTTTTTTTTTATTTTCAATAAACATTGAAAGATAGTCAAGAGTAAATCGTAGTTTCCTCGTTTCTGAGAATAGTTTTGATAATAAGTCAACCACTTAATTCTGGTTTTTCAAAGTCACCCTCACTGTGCAACTTCATTGAGGTGCTAGAAATTTCCCCCTTGAGGAAATGTATCTCCCTGAAGAAGAAAATTTTCATCTCTGGGAGTTATAACTTTCCCTCCTCTACATTTTTTCGAATTGGCATGAAGATAGATGAAATGACTTACTGTGGATAGTCAAACTAAGAAAAAAACATTTTATTGAATTTAAACATTTTATTAGACATTTCGCATCTCAACCTTTTTATAGCCGTTATAATCACACACTTTTGTTCCTTGAAATATTTATCTATTCATGCCTAAAGTACAATGTTTTTGCAAGGAGCAATTTGAAGAAGGTTGAAGGGGTGGAAAAGTCAACAAATGTTTAGGTCAGAATTCCTGGAAGAGCACTCGTGTCAATGCCACATCATTCACTCAAACAGGTCATATTGTAAACTTGCCTGTGGTACCAGCAAGAACTTCGTGTTTTTTTCTAGAAAGGGGAACGAGAATTGTTATTCTTAATACAATTATCATTGAAGATCGTTCTATAAATACTTTGCAACTCTGATCAAAGAGCAGCATAAATAGGATGAAGTGAGTCGATGTGCTGAACACACTCCTCAACAAAACGCTCTGTGGCCAGCGATAGTCCTTTCGGGATCTAAAGCAAGGAACTTACGTTAGTCAGTCCTTTCAATGCGTAAAGCAACTCCACCTCTATTATTTTGAAAATATAACCTGAAAAAGACATGCTTTGTTTCTCTTTTAGTGCTTCTTGAATGACACGTAAAGTTTGATTTCTGCGAATTTACAGTAACCTCACAAATATTTTATTTGATAACCTGTGCGTTAATTTGGTGACAATATGTACACACAAGTTGCTACTGTTCTTACTATTCGACATTCTATCTGTGACTCTTGTCTTTCTTTCAATGAAACGTACATCCGATGTTATCAGAAATGATTTTATTTTTATAACAATAAAATATCGTGTAATTCTAATCAGTGGTAGATGTCCAAGTATAAAACATACACTATTTAAAGAGAGCTAGTATAACCTGAAGCTGTATGAAACGTGGAAGCCTCTGTCAACAGATGGAATCAGGATTCTCGCTGTCTATCACATGTATTTTTTGAACCCCCCCCCCCCAAATGTTCAGTGAACGTATACATATTTTAACATTTATTTCAAAAAATAAAATTGTTTTATTTATATTTTGAAAGGTAAAAAATCAGGACTTAGCACGTATTGCACTCTTCAAAGCGTTATAAAGCCTTTGGAAATGAAAAATAAAATTTGTAAGTTTTACGTCCCAGGTTATGTCGGCTAGGCTAAAAGATACGGTGATGCTGAGAAATGAATGAAATGGTGAATGAAGAAAATGGGAGAAAACAGGAGAACCCCGAGAAAACCACAAATATGGTTTTTGTCCACCACAAAGTTCATTTGGCGCGAGCTGGGATCGAACCAGGGATCCCAAGCAACAAAGGTGAGCCTTGAGCCACCGCGGTCCATATGAATGAAGCCTTTGGGTTCCAAAATTTGTCTTCCTTAGTTGAAATTTGTAATTTTGAGTTTTTGTCAAAAAAAGAAAAAAAGAAAGAAGAAGAAAAAACTGAATACTCTGCTATCTATTACTGAAGCCAACATACAGTATTTCAAGCTCCACTGTAGTTGTACGTGTTTACCTTCCCACTTTAATTTAGATAAAGGAAAAACCAACTAGTTCCAATTAACTATAATTAAAAAAAAAACATTGCTATTTTTACGAAAACAATAGTGCATACATAATTTCTACGAATTTATTGAAGAAAAATTACTCTGCTCTTTCCGCTCAATCCATCTGCAGAAAAATAAGTAAAATGTTCAGAACTGGAACGGCATACAATAGTGTTACGAACTCGTACTCATTAGTGTATTATTATTATTATAATTGTTAGTAGTAGTAGTATTAATTGAGGAATAAATTAATGTTTTATATAAATGGCCCAGGTTTTTTTTTGTTTGTTCAAGATGATATTTCGCCGATGCTTTCACAATATAAAT
Source organism: Thermobia domestica (assembly GCF_964235325.1). Taxonomy (NCBI): domain Eukaryota; kingdom Metazoa; phylum Arthropoda; class Insecta; order Zygentoma; family Lepismatidae; genus Thermobia; species Thermobia domestica. The sequence continues at coordinate 18,566,040 of NC_137457.1, forward strand.
AGCATATTTTATGTAAACAAATACAATTATAAATGAACCAATATATTCTCATGTTTCTTTGTTTACGTACATCGTGACATTTCGATCTTACATTGAACACTAACATACACAACAAGTTATTACATTGCTCAGTACAAAATGGATTTTACGTAAGAAAAGGATAACGAAATCCGCTGTTCGAACAAAAGAATAACAAAATATTTTTAGCGCATAGTGCACTTGTTTTCTGTAATAAAAGATATAAGTTGCTGTTTGCTTGTCGTTCTCCATGCGTATATTTTAAGCTCACAACAGATTATAATGCTTTCAGCACCAAAAATGTTTTGACCGTTATCACTTTGCCAGGGTTGAGAACCTGTCTCCTTCCCCTCCCTCTTTAATGACTAAAGAACAAAAATATTTCACTTGAGATATTCTGATATGCTTGATTACACAATAGTCATGACATTTTTTCAGTATCTCGGAGAATTTCTAAGAAACAAGTTCCTTTCTTTCACCCCACCCCATTGACCATCCTCAACTCTTACACGTTTAATTTCCATATTTATGTTTGAATTACTTAGCATCAAAGATGGATTAAAAAAATTAACATCTTTTTATTTAATCTCTGATTTCATGTAATGCTTACACTTTTTTCATATTAATTACCACGTATGAGATTTGCATCTATGAGCAAATATATAAAAAAGGAAATGTTTGTTAGTCCCACTGCTTTGCCTGTTAGGCTAAGGGAGACGATAGCAAGTGAATGATAATGTAAGAATTGGCAGAATGAGAAATTGGGAGGAAACGGGAGTGCCCCGAGAAAACGCAAGAGCACTATGTTTTCCACCACAACGTCCTACAAATATGCCCTTTAGCCTAAGTAAGACATTGATTACAGAAGAAATGAACGATGATAGAAAAATTGGTGCAATGAGAAAATGGGAGGAAACAAGGGTACCTGAGAAATTCCATGGTCACAGTGATCTCTACCAGAAACTTACTTGGCCGTAGGTCGAACCAGAGACCCCAAGCAACAGGCTACCACTAAGCTACCTTGCTTCCCGTATGACAAAAGTGAGACCCCAAACAACAGGCAACCACTAAACTACCCTGCTTCCCGTATGACAAAAGTGAGATAGAATAATGTCAGTCGATTCTTTCGAGTTTCAATTCTCTGCTTATCACCTGGAGATTTTAATTTAAGAAGGCATGCAAGTTTTTGTTTCATTGAGAAGAACATAGAAAATGAACACACTTTCAGACCTGTCACATCATTATGCGTGCTAGCGCAATATAAATGTTAAAATACTACACAAGTCGAATTAAGAAATAAGTTTTTTTAATATTTTTTTTTACGTGAACAGAAAATCCTAGACTGAGTCTTGATAAAATCTCGGTACTCCAATGTCTTTTTAAATGGTTATTTAAAAGGACATTGTAGTAGCGTTTGGCTTAGTAAGTATTATTTTACTTTAAATTTTACCTCAGCTGTTACGCATACTATGGTTATTGCGAGCAAACAAGAAAATATTTCGTAGATGATGATAGTCAAACAAATCCTTCATTGCAGTTCACATGATTGATGGTTGTCATCAGTATGTTAAAATGTGCTTTTAAGTAGATAGTTTATGAGAAACTTTGTAATATCTTCTGTGTATGAATTCTTCGACATTTATCTACTAACATAACACCTGTCATAGTTGAACTTCTACTAAATTCTTTACTACAATCATCTTTGTTGGAAGATATTTGAATGATATATTTAAACATATGCTTTGCCAAAACGGCAATACACTAAATCCTTTATCAGATTTCTACACGGATGATCTTTTTAAACTCCATGTACTGAAATGCGTCTTGCTAGTACCGGAAAGAAATTTTCCCATACTTTCAAATATATATCTTACAGGTTAGGTGTATACATTAGCATGTTCTTTGCGAAATATAACTGCTAACTAGAACGTTTAGCAAGCTCCGCCTACGTGTTGTGTTTTTCAGCAATTCTCACCATCATATGGTTTCTCCAGGCTTCACTTTGGGTAAATCCTATATAACACCCGTAACTCTATGACGTCTTACATATGTATGTATTACTGTACTCTTTTTCAAGCATTAAAAAAAAAAAAAAAAAAAAAAAGTTGAAATCCTCTACCACACTTTTTATACGCGGTATTAAACTTGCATGCCACGATATATTCCTTGACAAGTTTTAAGTATGATTACATACATAAATGCATTGTTCACATTTATGAGTACTCTCACGACTATGTACAAACACATGTCTTTTCAAAGTCTCAAAATAAATAATTTTTTCCTCAAGCTTCAAATGAATGAGTATTTTCAACAGTATGTAACAACAACTGTTTTCTTAGTAAATCTTTTTACACAAATCTAAGGGGTATGGCTTTCCTCTCGTGTACATACTAACATATGATTTTTTAAGCTTGAACTGTGAGTAAATCGTTTTCCACACTTGTCACATACATAATTTTTCTCACCTGTATGTAATAACATATGCCTTTTCAAGGTTGATCTAACCCTAAATCTTCTGTCACACTGTTTACAAGCATGAGGTTTCTCACCAGTATGTACTAAAATATGGTTTTTCAAGCTTGAACCTTCACTAAATTTTTTTCCGCACTTCACACAGCTATGATTTCTTTCACCTGTATGAACTATCAATATATGCTTTTTCATGGCCGATCTTTCACTAAATCCTTTACCACACTGTTTACAGGCATGTGGTTTTTCACCTGTATGTACTAACACATGGTTTTTCAGATTTGAACTTTGACTAAATTTTTTTCCACATTTGAGACACGTATGACTTTTTTCTCCTGTATGTATTATCATATGCTTCTTCAAGACAAAACTTCGATTAAATCCTTTACCACATATCGTACATGTATGAGGTCTTTCACCAGTATGTACTAACATGTGTCCTTTTAAGCTCGACTTTCCTATAAACCCTTTTCCACAAATTTCACATATATGACTTCTTTCTCCTGTATGTACTAACATATGGCTTTTCAAGGTTGAATTGTGACTAAATTTTTTCCCACACTTTTCACACGTATGATTTCTCTCACCTGTATGTACTAATATATGACTTCTCAAGCTTGAATTTCGCTTAAATCTTTTACCACATTGTTCACAGGTATGAGTTTTCTCTACAGTATGAACTAACATATGTTCTCCTAAATATGATCTTCGACCAAATGCTTTCCCACACACTTCACACGAATGGTTTCTATCACCTGTATGTACTAACATATGACCTCTCAAGGTTGAAATTTGTTTAAAACCTTTACCACAGTGTTCACATGTATAAGGTCTCGTATCTGTATGAAATACCATTTGCTTTGTTAGATGTGATTTTCCAAATAATCCCTTACTACATTTATGAGACTTCTCAGCAGTATGTGCTAACATGTGATCTGCAAAATTTGATCCTTCACTAATTTCCTTTTCACGCTTGTCACATATCTGACTTTTTTCATCTTCATCTAATAATATCTGCGTTACAAAAGACGTGTTTAAATTATCGTTTTCCACACACTCTTCAGGAGAATGAGTTTTATCATGTGTATGCTGTAGCACATGTCTTTGCAAACGTGACTTTCCACAAAATTTCATTTCACAGTCTTGACGCGAGTGACATATCTTATCCGTATGTTTTAATGTTAGGATTCTGGAAATCGACTGAACATTTAATCTCTTCTCACGAACATGGTATGTACAATGTTCCTCATCACTGTGTGTTAGAGTGTGATTTGGCATTTGTGAGCTTCGAATAAACGTTTCGCTACACGCTTTCGAAGTACAAGACAGCTTGCCTGAATTATAAAGCATTTGCCTCCCTGAAGTAAGAATATTCCCCCTTGTGGAAAATGCACGATTATAAAATCTACAACCAATAAATAAAACATTAAAATAAACATTGAAATAAACACAGTAGTAAACAAATATTACAGAAAGAAATAATTACCTGTATGATAGAAAAAAGACAGTTAATTTGAACAATCTACAAGTTAGTCGTTGAAACATTATGTACTCCGAGGTTATCTGCACTAAGGCACTGAAAAGCTATTTCGGAAAATATATATATTAAGACAATGAAAATTATCAACCAATAACATTAGTTGTCTTTCTAACTTAGTAAAAGTAATTTACTGTAGTTTGTTTTCTTTAAAGTGTATAAACAGAGTAGATGTCTCCTTGAGAAACGGTACTCCGTTTTCTAAACGGATACAACGGATGCTATGTATTTGTTAAAAATCACCGATATTTCGTAAAACTTAAAAATCTAAAAGCAGATATACTCCAATATATCCTGCAATATTCTACAGTAACAGAATTGCTGACTTACTATAATGATGCATTTCTTTAAAAGACACTGTGTTAGTATATGACATAGCTCAAAACTACACACTGAAAAGAAAAGTAAGGGAAAAAAAAGCTACACTTACTAACAATGAGACAAATAATAAAATTTCATTTACATAAACATCAAAAAATAACAATAATTTCGTGCCCTTTACAGCGGTAGTAATGCACATGTGAAGAACCAGGCAACATACATCTAGAAAATATTAGTAACGATCATGTGAATAATTACGAGTCTTAAATTTCTGTTGCTGTCTACAGAAATTCATACCTAAAACCTTCTCCGAAATAAGTTTCACGAAGGTTAAGGCTAATGAATGCTCAAAATAATGGCTTCTCGAGAACTTCCAAGCAGTAAAGGCTACTGAAAATTGTAAATCGTTTGTTGTATAGTTTTACGTTAATAACGTTTGTGAGTACCTATTGAAGTAAATTAATAACAAGCATTGAAAACTTGCATATTAAACTGAATTATGCGAGAAAAAATTTAGCTAAACCTTATTCAAAAGAATAAAGCCTATCAAAATTAAGAAGCAATTAAATCTATTATACTAATGATTTCCACAGACAACTTCTCTCTATAGAATAAACATATTAAAACAGTACAGAATATTTATATTTTACTCTTAAGTACTATTTGATAACTCTCAAATCACGTAGTTCACGGAAGCAAAAATATTTTCCATATACCTAAAGATATCTAAGAGCTGTTACCAACATCTAGAAAAGAAACTCCTTGAAAACAAACAACTTTTCAGCAATATCATCAGAACTACAAATATGGCAAAAACGACACCTGGAAGATATAAGCGGAAACTGAAGTGAATATACTAAGTTCCAGAAACAATTCTGAAAAATTTCGGTCTATGTGATTTATCCATATGAATAATTTCGAATTTAGATAAGAGTATTATCAGTGCTGAGTAAAGAAAAAATAGGACTACTGAAATCAATATTGTAAATTATATCACACAAATGTATTAAAATGTTACAGAAATATCAATAGAAATCTAGACATTTGACAAACTAAAAAAATAAAATAGTAAATAATTCTAAAGAATAAATAGAGTGCAGAGACTTGGGTTAACATTTCAAGAACAGGTTCTAGCGGAAGGGTGAATATCGTATACATATGGCCAAATAAATCTTCATTACAAATGTGAATAAAATTTATCATTAACAAAGCAATGTGGTATTACTTAAGATTTATAGAGATTATGTATTGATAATATGAAAAAGATACAAAGAAATTATGTAATTTGAAAGGACTAAAATGACCGTTGATAATAGAGAATTGACGTTAAATATGAGGCCGTACGTATACGCCAAAAGAAGTTTACTTTTCATTCAGATGAACAATCTATGCATCCACGTTTGAAATTGGACACATTGCAGATGCCGAATAGAGCTGAGTGCGGATGGAAGAAGATGCGCTAAGGCAGTTGTATATTCACAATTTGTAGAGACTACCAATGATAATGTAAGAATTGGCAGAATGAGAAATTGGGAGGAAACAGGAGTGCCCCGAGAAAACGCAAGAGCACGATGTTTTCCTCCACAACGTCCTACAAATATGCCCTTTAGCCTAAAATTCCCTTGCGCCTGATTAATTAGCTTGAAGCAATGAAGATGGTACGTAAACCTCAAAGACTATGTTACATCAAAATTAATTTTTTTTACCAAAGCCATTAGAAAAGTGATCTGTTCCCAAAGAAGTACCAAAGAAATGAGGAAACTGCAAATTTGAGATTGAATTCACCCCTTTTCTTTGGTTCAGTGACGATTTCAGAGGTACCGCTATTCTGGAAAAAAAATCTAGTTTCCAAAGAATTCATTGTTTGATCGGAAACAGCATTGCGTTTATAGTACTAACTTGACTGTTCTGTTGTTTTGTCTTTCATTTCATGAGAGTTCCAGACGCTTTTGACTTTCACAGGCAGGAATACTTTACATTCACTGTTAGAATTACAGATTCATGTCGTAATCAATTTACAATTTTCACCTGCTAAAAAATTGAAAAAAGAATGAGCTAACTGTTCGATACATTTCAAATGCTTCAATTTCTGCGTGGCCCAATAAGGAAATTCGTATTTCATAATAATATCATTTAAATAAGATGAACGCAAGTTATCCGTAGCCTTTACACTACGGACCCACTTGCACTCTTAGTGTTACTACGATATATGCACTACAAATTAACACGAATCACTGTTTTTTTTTATTTTCAATAAACATTGAAAGATAGTCAAGAGTAAATCGTAGTTTCCTCGTTTCTGAGAATAGTTTTGATAATAAGTCAACCACTTAATTCTGGTTTTTCAAAGTCACCCTCACTGTGCAACTTCATTGAGGTGCTAGAAATTTCCCCCTTGAGGAAATGTATCTCCCTGAAGAAGAAAATTTTCATCTCTGGGAGTTATAACTTTCCCTCCTCTACATTTTTTCGAATTGGCATGAAGATAGATGAAATGACTTACTGTGGATAGTCAAACTAAGAAAAAAACATTTTATTGAATTTAAACATTTTATTAGACATTTCGCATCTCAACCTTTTTATAGCCGTTATAATCACACACTTTTGTTCCTTGAAATATTTATCTATTCATGCCTAAAGTACAATGTTTTTGCAAGGAGCAATTTGAAGAAGGTTGAAGGGGTGGAAAAGTCAACAAATGTTTAGGTCAGAATTCCTGGAAGAGCACTCGTGTCAATGCCACATCATTCACTCAAACAGGTCATATTGTAAACTTGCCTGTGGTACCAGCAAGAACTTCGTGTTTTTTTCTAGAAAGGGGAACGAGAATTGTTATTCTTAATACAATTATCATTGAAGATCGTTCTATAAATACTTTGCAACTCTGATCAAAGAGCAGCATAAATAGGATGAAGTGAGTCGATGTGCTGAACACACTCCTCAACAAAACGCTCTGTGGCCAGCGATAGTCCTTTCGGGATCTAAAGCAAGGAACTTACGTTAGTCAGTCCTTTCAATGCGTAAAGCAACTCCACCTCTATTATTTTGAAAATATAACCTGAAAAAGACATGCTTTGTTTCTCTTTTAGTGCTTCTTGAATGACACGTAAAGTTTGATTTCTGCGAATTTACAGTAACCTCACAAATATTTTATTTGATAACCTGTGCGTTAATTTGGTGACAATATGTACACACAAGTTGCTACTGTTCTTACTATTCGACATTCTATCTGTGACTCTTGTCTTTCTTTCAATGAAACGTACATCCGATGTTATCAGAAATGATTTTATTTTTATAACAATAAAATATCGTGTAATTCTAATCAGTGGTAGATGTCCAAGTATAAAACATACACTATTTAAAGAGAGCTAGTATAACCTGAAGCTGTATGAAACGTGGAAGCCTCTGTCAACAGATGGAATCAGGATTCTCGCTGTCTATCACATGTATTTTTTGAACCCCCCCCCCCCAAATGTTCAGTGAACGTATACATATTTTAACATTTATTTCAAAAAATAAAATTGTTTTATTTATATTTTGAAAGGTAAAAAATCAGGACTTAGCACGTATTGCACTCTTCAAAGCGTTATAAAGCCTTTGGAAATGAAAAATAAAATTTGTAAGTTTTACGTCCCAGGTTATGTCGGCTAGGCTAAAAGATACGGTGATGCTGAGAAATGAATGAAATGGTGAATGAAGAAAATGGGAGAAAACAGGAGAACCCCGAGAAAACCACAAATATGGTTTTTGTCCACCACAAAGTTCATTTGGCGCGAGCTGGGATCGAACCAGGGATCCCAAGCAACAAAGGTGAGCCTTGAGCCACCGCGGTCCATATGAATGAAGCCTTTGGGTTCCAAAATTTGTCTTCCTTAGTTGAAATTTGTAATTTTGAGTTTTTGTCAAAAAAAGAAAAAAAGAAAGAAGAAGAAAAAACTGAATACTCTGCTATCTATTACTGAAGCCAACATACAGTATTTCAAGCTCCACTGTAGTTGTACGTGTTTACCTTCCCACTTTAATTTAGATAAAGGAAAAACCAACTAGTTCCAATTAACTATAATTAAAAAAAAAACATTGCTATTTTTACGAAAACAATAGTGCATACATAATTTCTACGAATTTATTGAAGAAAAATTACTCTGCTCTTTCCGCTCAATCCATCTGCAGAAAAATAAGTAAAATGTTCAGAACTGGAACGGCATACAATAGTGTTACGAACTCGTACTCATTAGTGTATTATTATTATTATAATTGTTAGTAGTAGTAGTATTAATTGAGGAATAAATTAATGTTTTATATAAATGGCCCAGGTTTTTTTTTGTTTGTTCAAGATGATATTTCGCCGATGCTTTCACAATATAAATAGCATATTTTATGTAAACAAATACAATTATAAATGAACCAATATATTCTCATGTTTCTTTGTTTACGTACATCGTGACATTTCGATCTTACATTGAACACTAACATACACAACAAGTTATTACATTGCTCAGTACAAAATGGATTTTACGTAAGAAAAGGATAACGAAATCCGCTGTTCGAACAAAAGAATAACAAAATATTTTTAGCGCATAGTGCACTTGTTTTCTGTAATAAAAGATATAAGTTGCTGTTTGCTTGTCGTTCTCCATGCGTATATTTTAAGCTCACAACAGATTATAATGCTTTCAGCACCAAAAATGTTTTGACCGTTATCACTTTGCCAGGGTTGAGAACCTGTCTCCTTCCCCTCCCTCTTTAATGACTAAAGAACAAAAATATTTCACTTGAGATATTCTGATATGCTTGATTACACAATAGTCATGACATTTTTTCAGTATCTCGGAGAATTTCTAAGAAACAAGTTCCTTTCTTTCACCCCACCCCATTGACCATCCTCAACTCTTACACGTTTAATTTCCATATTTATGTTTGAATTACTTAGCATCAAAGATGGATTAAAAAAATTAACATCTTTTTATTTAATCTCTGATTTCATGTAATGCTTACACTTTTTTCATATTAATTACCACGTATGAGATTTGCATCTATGAGCAAATATATAAAAAAGGAAATGTTTGTTAGTCCCACTGCTTTGCCTGTTAGGCTAAGGGAGACGATAGCAAGTGAATGATAATGTAAGAATTGGCAGAATGAGAAATTGGGAGGAAACGGGAGTGCCCCGAGAAAACGCAAGAGCACTATGTTTTCCACCACAACGTCCTACAAATATGCCCTTTAGCCTAAGTAAGACATTGATTACAGAAGAAATGAACGATGATAGAAAAATTGGTGCAATGAGAAAATGGGAGGAAACAAGGGTACCTGAGAAATTCCATGGTCACAGTGATCTCTACCAGAAACTTACTTGGCCGTAGGTCGAACCAGAGACCCCAAGCAACAGGCTACCACTAAGCTACCTTGCTTCCCGTATGACAAAAGTGAGACCCCAAACAACAGGCAACCACTAAACTACCCTGCTTCCCGTATGACAAAAGTGAGATAGAATAATGTCAGTCGATTCTTTCGAGTTTCAATTCTCTGCTTATCACCTGGAGATTTTAATTTAAGAAGGCATGCAAGTTTTTGTTTCATTGAGAAGAACATAGAAAATGAACACACTTTCAGACCTGTCACATCATTATGCGTGCTAGCGCAATATAAATGTTAAAATACTACACAAGTCGAATTAAGAAATAAGTTTTTTTAATATTTTTTTTTACGTGAACAGAAAATCCTAGACTGAGTCTTGATAAAATCTCGGTACTCCAATGTCTTTTTAAATGGTTATTTAAAAGGACATTGTAGTAGCGTTTGGCTTAGTAAGTATTATTTTACTTTAAATTTTACCTCAGCTGTTACGCATACTATGGTTATTGCGAGCAAACAAGAAAATATTTCGTAGATGATGATAGTCAAACAAATCCTTCATTGCAGTTCACATGATTGATGGTTGTCATCAGTATGTTAAAATGTGCTTTTAAGTAGATAGTTTATGAGAAACTTTGTAATATCTTCTGTGTATGAATTCTTCGACATTTATCTACTAACATAACACCTGTCATAGTTGAACTTCTACTAAATTCTTTACTACAATCATCTTTGTTGGAAGATATTTGAATGATATATTTAAACATATGCTTTGCCAAAACGGCAATACACTAAATCCTTTATCAGATTTCTACACGGATGATCTTTTTAAACTCCATGTACTGAAATGCGTCTTGCTAGTACCGGAAAGAAATTTTCCCATACTTTCAAATATATATCTTACAGGTTAGGTGTATACATTAGCATGTTCTTTGCGAAATATAACTGCTAACTAGAACGTTTAGCAAGCTCCGCCTACGTGTTGTGTTTTTCAGCAATTCTCACCATCATATGGTTTCTCCAGGCTTCACTTTGGGTAAATCCTATATAACACCCGTAACTCTATGACGTCTTACATATGTATGTATTACTGTACTCTTTTTCAAGCATTAAAAAAAAAAAAAAAAAAAAAAAGTTGAAATCCTCTACCACACTTTTTATACGCGGTATTAAACTTGCATGCCACGATATATTCCTTGACAAGTTTTAAGTATGATTACATACATAAATGCATTGTTCACATTTATGAGTACTCTCACGACTATGTACAAACACATGTCTTTTCAAAGTCTCAAAATAAATAATTTTTTCCTCAAGCTTCAAATGAATGAGTATTTTCAACAGTATGTAACAACAACTGTTTTCTTAGTAAATCTTTTTACACAAATCTAAGGGGTATGGCTTTCCTCTCGTGTACATACTAACATATGATTTTTTAAGCTTGAACTGTGAGTAAATCGTTTTCCACACTTGTCACATACATAATTTTTCTCACCTGTATGTAATAACATATGCCTTTTCAAGGTTGATCTAACCCTAAATCTTCTGTCACACTGTTTACAAGCATGAGGTTTCTCACCAGTATGTACTAAAATATGGTTTTTCAAGCTTGAACCTTCACTAAATTTTTTTCCGCACTTCACACAGCTATGATTTCTTTCACCTGTATGAACTATCAATATATGCTTTTTCATGGCCGATCTTTCACTAAATCCTTTACCACACTGTTTACAGGCATGTGGTTTTTCACCTGTATGTACTAACACATGGTTTTTCAGATTTGAACTTTGACTAAATTTTTTTCCACATTTGAGACACGTATGACTTTTTTCTCCTGTATGTATTATCATATGCTTCTTCAAGACAAAACTTCGATTAAATCCTTTACCACATATCGTACATGTATGAGGTCTTTCACCAGTATGTACTAACATGTGTCCTTTTAAGCTCGACTTTCCTATAAACCCTTTTCCACAAATTTCACATATATGACTTCTTTCTCCTGTATGTACTAACATATGGCTTTTCAAGGTTGAATTGTGACTAAATTTTTTCCCACACTTTTCACACGTATGATTTCTCTCACCTGTATGTACTAATATATGACTTCTCAAGCTTGAATTTCGCTTAAATCTTTTACCACATTGTTCACAGGTATGAGTTTTCTCTACAGTATGAACTAACATATGTTCTCCTAAATATGATCTTCGACCAAATGCTTTCCCACACACTTCACACGAATGGTTTCTATCACCTGTATGTACTAACATATGACCTCTCAAGGTTGAAATTTGTTTAAAACCTTTACCACAGTGTTCACATGTATAAGGTCTCGTATCTGTATGAAATACCATTTGCTTTGTTAGATGTGATTTTCCAAATAATCCCTTACTACATTTATGAGACTTCTCAGCAGTATGTGCTAACATGTGATCTGCAAAATTTGATCCTTCACTAATTTCCTTTTCACGCTTGTCACATATCTGACTTTTTTCATCTTCATCTAATAATATCTGCGTTACAAAAGACGTGTTTAAATTATCGTTTTCCACACACTCTTCAGGAGAATGAGTTTTATCATGTGTATGCTGTAGCACATGTCTTTGCAAACGTGACTTTCCACAAAATTTCATTTCACAGTCTTGACGCGAGTGACATATCTTATCCGTATGTTTTAATGTTAGGATTCTGGAAATCGACTGAACATTTAATCTCTTCTCACGAACATGGTATGTACAATGTTCCTCATCACTGTGTGTTAGAGTGTGATTTGGCATTTGTGAGCTTCGAATAAACGTTTCGCTACACGCTTTCGAAGTACAAGACAGCTTGCCTGAATTATAAAGCATTTGCCTCCCTGAAGTAAGAATATTCCCCCTTGTGGAAAATGCACGATTATAAAATCTACAACCAATAAATAAAACATTAAAATAAACATTGAAATAAACACAGTAGTAAACAAATATTACAGAAAGAAATAATTACCTGTATGATAGAAAAAAGACAGTTAATTTGAACAATCTACAAGTTAGTCGTTGAAACATTATGTACTCCGAGGTTATCTGCACTAAGGCACTGAAAAGCTATTTCGGAAAATATATATATTAAGACAATGAAAATTATCAACCAATAACATTAGTTGTCTTTCTAACTTAGTAAAAGTAATTTACTGTAGTTTGTTTTCTTTAAAGTGTATAAACAGAGTAGATGTCTCCTTGAGAAACGGTACTCCGTTTTCTAAACGGATACAACGGATGCTATGTATTTGTTAAAAATCACCGATATTTCGTAAAACTTAAAAATCTAAAAGCAGATATACTCCAATATATCCTGCAATATTCTACAGTAACAGAATTGCTGACTTACTATAATGATGCATTTCTTTAAAAGACACTGTGTTAGTATATGACATAGCTCAAAACTACACACTGAAAAGAAAAGTAAGGGAAAAAAAAGCTACACTTACTAACAATGAGACAAATAATAAAATTTCATTTACATAAACATCAAAAAATAACAATAATTTCGTGCCCTTTACAGCGGTAGTAATGCACATGTGAAGAACCAGGCAACATACATCTAGAAAATATTAGTAACGATCATGTGAATAATTACGAGTCTTAAATTTCTGTTGCTGTCTACAGAAATTCATACCTAAAACCTTCTCCGAAATAAGTTTCACGAAGGTTAAGGCTAATGAATGCTCAAAATAATGGCTTCTCGAGAACTTCCAAGCAGTAAAGGCTACTGAAAATTGTAAATCGTTTGTTGTATAGTTTTACGTTAATAACGTTTGTGAGTACCTATTGAAGTAAATTAATAACAAGCATTGAAAACTTGCATATTAAACTGAATTATGCGAGAAAAAATTTAGCTAAACCTTATTCAAAAGAATAAAGCCTATCAAAATTAAGAAGCAATTAAATCTATTATACTAATGATTTCCACAGACAACTTCTCTCTATAGAATAAACATATTAAAACAGTACAGAATATTTATATTTTACTCTTAAGTACTATTTGATAACTCTCAAATCACGTAGTTCACGGAAGCAAAAATATTTTCCATATACCTAAAGATATCTAAGAGCTGTTACCAACATCTAGAAAAGAAACTCCTTGAAAACAAACAACTTTTCAGCAATATCATCAGAACTACAAATATGGCAAAAACGACACCTGGAAGAAATAAGCGGAAACTGAAGTGAATATACTAAGTTCCAGAAACAATTCTGAAAAATTTCGGTCTATGTGATTTATCCATATGAATAATTTCGAATTTAGATAAGAGTATTATCAGTGCTGAGTAAAGAAAAAATAGGACTACTGAAATCAATATTGTAAATTATATCACACAAATGTATTAAAATGTTACAGAAATATCAATAGAAATCTAGACATTTGACAAACTAAAAAAATAAAATAGTAAATAATTCTAAAGAATAAATAGAGTGCAGAGACTTGGGTTAACATTTCAAGAACAGGTTCTAGCGGAAGGGTGAATATCGTATACATATGGCCAAATAAATCTTCATTACAAATGTGAATAAAATTTATCATTAACAAAGCAATGTGGTATTACTTAAGATTTATAGAGATTATGTATTGATAATATGAAAAAGATACAAAGAAATTATGTAATTTGAAAGGACTAAAATGACCGTTGATAATAGAGAATTGACGTTAAATATGAGGCCGTACGTATACGCCAAAAGAAGTTTACTTTTCATTCAGATGAACAATCTATGCATCCACGTTTGAAATTGGACACATTGCAGATGCCGAATAGAGCTGAGTGCGGATGGAAGAAGATGCGCTAAGGCAGTTGTATATTCACAATTTGTAGAGACTACCTAGATTTTCTTTTCCAAATGTAAAATAAAACATCATCTAAATTTTCAGCGTTTACTTTTTCATTATTCCAGATTTTAAAACAAAGCCTTATTTTAAAGCGACTTCTCCCATGGGCTGCTAAGGCTACCATGAGAAATGTGTTAGCTGAAGTAGAAATATATGTTAACATATTGGTTTTAGTAACAGTACTTAGAGAATACATGAAAGATAGTCAATCTATTCAGAAAAGTCACAGAAGTACAGCTTTTATTCTGAGGGCCTTGTTTTCTAGTCTTTCCTATTTCGATTGAATCATGATCATTTTTTCATTTTGTGGTAACTTCTTTGTGGAAAGAATTAAGCAGCGTCATGAGAGGTGGCATTCGTAGTAGAAGAGTTTCTACACTAGGGTAATAAAGAGTAGTATGTCTTAGCTGTAAATACGTTATTCTCTGCGTGTACTGATTTTGAATTGATTTCACTATGCTTCGTCCGTTTCAGATACAAGAAATGTGAACGGTTCTGCTGAAAAAACATTTAAGCGCGAGTCCGAAATAATAGATTATTCGCCAGTATTACAAAGCTTACATAAAACTTCGGTTTCCTTAAATTAATACAATACTTTTCTTTTGTCAAATTTAATTTACAGAGATTATTTTGGTCTCTTCTCTTTGTTTTAATTTCTTAGGAGTTTTGACGTATTGAAAACATGTATTACATCCATTATAGTTTGCCATTTACAAACAGTAACTCAATATTCAAAAACTTACAAGTGAAGAGAAAACCTATTGTCAAGAATTCTTGTTGAGAGCTTGGCCGAAATTTTTCCGCTGACTAAAATTCTACTTGATTATAACGATTGTCACTGTCCCTTAGAATGTTTCAAACATTTGAAATAATATAAAATATGCACTGCTGTAATAAAAGCTGGTGTAACGTTCGTTTCCATAAAGTGTAATTCTGAAAAAAAGTTTTAAAATATAATGTAGAAGATATATAGATTTATATACTTTATGTAGATTATTTAGAAATTGTAATTTCAACACTGATTTCATATTGAATTTCATTAATTCTTCTTTGCCTATGTAATTACATGAAACATTTCGAAAATATTTCGGTGTTGCTTCAATTTCTTTATCTTTTCGTGTTTAGATATACGTACAGGGCTCAGGCAGAAACACATGTTATTAAACCTTTAACTTTTAGAGTTTCTTTAAAATATTACACAAAATATTAATAATAAATTAGTTGAAATGTCCAATCTAGGCACGGGTAGGATACGTTTATAAGAAATATTTGAATTCTCACCCTTTTAAACAATTTATTTTACTGTAAGTTTGATAAAATGTAAATCACGCTACTCTATACTTGACAAATATCGATACAACCTACTCAAACAGAATGCCTAAAACAAAACTGGTATGATTTTTAATAAAGCAGCGTGAATTCGGTACTAACTATTGTAAAGTTCTATTGTGCAAGTGCAAGTAGAGCATAGGTAGAACAAATTACAGTCTGAAATCGGTTTCACACTATAGATTTTTATTACAACATCCATTAAAAACAGTATATTACAAACATATTTCTCTAATGTAATTCTCTAATACTGGGTAAATAGAGATGGCTGAAAGCCCGAGCTGCCTAGAGCAAGATCTGCACAGAGCTCCGTAGGAAGATAGGCAGAGTGGATTTTGGATCCCCAGTGCTGCGTGAAAGCAGTAAGGAGGTAAGTGTCATTGAGCTCCAAAGGAAGCTAGGTGACAGGTTGTGATGCCGAACAGAACTAAGAACAATCTAAGAGGGCAGATGGAAAATTTAGGGTACCGACGCAAACTATAGGTTTTGGGATAAGTATGCATCTCCTATAGCTCCAGACCAAGCCGGAAGAAAGATGATAAGTAGTAAACAGATGTTTTTACTTAAAATCCTGTTGGTTATATGGGCGCTTCAGGTAAAGTGATGTACTTTGCTGTTCCCTCATCATGATATTGCCAGTAATGTCACTGTTCCTTCTGTCGTTTGCACTACGGTAATTCCTAGTAAGACGTACATATATGATTTTTGTAAATAGAAGCACATATTGAGTGTTTGCAAACAGAGCCACAGAGGATATTATACCCATAGGAAGTTTATAAAATATGGCGAGAGACTCTAAAGAACATATGCTCTGAAAAGCACTAAAAGCAAAAAGCGCCAAAAATTACACTTCGAGCATTGGAATAATGCTAGGGTAAAAAGCTGAACATTTAATACTTTTGTACAAGCAGGATCTGTAAAGAACATATTTCCCTCAGGGAAAAGCTGATTTAAGCTTTGGTGAAAAACTAATATTATACATACACCAACTCACTGGTGGTAAGCTGTGGTTTAGAGAGTGGTACGGTGTTCCCATTAGGAACACTGTTCTCCTTAAAAGTATCTAGTGTAATAGAATTTATCGATTACTGCTCCCTTCATGGTTCGTGGAGTCAAACGAGGGCGAGAATATAGCACACATGTAAAAATAACACAAGCACTAGAAAAGTGGTTATAGTCACTACTATTATGAGAAAGTCTATAGTGGGAAAGTTTGCGATATGAACGACGTCCTTTTTTGGACATCCTGTATAATATATACTGTGCCCGAAGCAGTTGCACTAATTACATATTTAAATAAAGGTACCCAATGCTGATTGACAATTAGTGATGCATTCCTGGAGATATACTATTTATAGTAATGCTGAAGCTGATTTCATGAATATTCCGTATAATGTTTAAATGGCATGTCTGTGAAAATTACGGAAGTTTAAAAAATACATCAAGGAAATGAAAAATTTTTGTTGATGTTTTTATTCAGATCGTTAGCCTTTTCATACTTAGATAAAATAAATGCAAGATTATAATATAAATGCAAAAAATACATACAATACCTCATCTTTGACATCGTCAAAATTGACAGCCAAACGCTTCAAACAATAAAGAAAACAGGTTTATGCAAAACTATACATGCAGTAGGAGAATTGACGACAACTGCCGCAACTTTTTAATAAGTTCATCTGCTACATTTCAAAGCACGAGTTGCCGACAGAGCAGATCGTTAATACGTATGCCCAGATTTCGTACAGTTTTGTTCTAGGAAAAACATTGTGTTTAAGAACAGAATGACGAGGTGGCATACAACGGGTTCATTCGCCGCCATGACCCATTCAAATATGATTATGCCCGTCATTGGAATAATTGGTAAACGGCTTCCACATATATAAATTTAACCACTGGAAAGTTTGTCTTATTACACAAGACTGAGTTGTGAAATCGCGAGATCTTTCTTTCCGTCAGTCATCGTTCATTTCAGTGTCTTCCGCAAGTTAACTCGAAATTTTGATCAGCTTAGCGACCTTCAAAAATGGCTATTTTAGTGAATCTCTTGGGCCATGTAAATGACGTTTAAAATATTGTTTTGAAACAAGACAGAGAAAGGAATGCTGAACGAGCATATGTGACATGCATCCTGAAATCCCCTGTGTCTTTTGCGAGAAATGTTTGTGTGTTGACCACCCACACATCAACAAGTTTCATAATATCTGCAGCGAAATAAAACGCATGAGTATTGTTCTCTATAATTTCCATCCAATCTTCCCTCCTATGCCATTTTGCGCACAAACATTTTATAACCTACCAACGTGTACGTAATTATTCTTTCTTATTTTCTTTTATCTTATTTATGTATTTTCGGTATGGGAATTACTATTTTATGTGCAATATACGACATAACTATCTTCTAGTTATCTGGGAGCACTGCTAACTGGTTGGCAGTCTCGATTTAGTGTTTCATACTTCTTGGTGCTCTTTTCTTAGTTGATAAGTTAGTTTTATTTTGCTCATTTTCACTTCTTACAAGATATATCCCTTCATTATCATTACTACGTCTTTTTCATTTCTGTCACATTCAATATTTTCTTTCTCCTACCTCCAGTAATTACGGTCCATAGCAGTCTAAATTTTGATGATCTCTAGTTTTTTGCTGGTCAGCCAAATGTATGTTTGTGTAGAATTGTCGCAAAAACCACACAAAGATTTATTTGTAAAAACACAACTGTGCTTATTCAGAAGTATCAGATTGTGAGCATCAATATAGATAATCTAAGATTGTAAGAAACTCAGGTAAATGATAATAAAGCAATAAAAATGCCAAGTTCTTGCTGAACATGGGACGTAATTCCAATATACTACAGAATTATTTTAAAGAAAAGTTAAAATCCTCATTTCCTCAGTTTTTTTGTTTTGTTTATACACAGTGTTCTTTAGTTCAATGTCTATTTTGTTCTCGCGGTAAAACGCGAAACGTACTATAATAAGAATGTAAACAATAAATTTACTTCCTAACTACGACTATAATTCATTTACATTGGGAAAATTAGAAATTGGACCGAACTTAAAAAAAAAAAAAATAAATAAATAAGATCTAAGGCTAATGTCTGATAAACTTTACCTTTTTGATAACCCCTCTTTATATACTAACTTCGGGATGCTAAATCCAGTTAATCTAATTTTAGACATATTTGTCGGTGAAAAAATGGTTTAATTATCTCGAAGCATAGAGCTTTGAATTATCGTTTACAGCAATAATAACAATAGCCATCATAGATAAGTCTTAATTATTGCATATTAACTTACGGATGCTAAACCCAATGGAGCTTGTAACGATTGCGTTACACTGGATTAGAAAAAAGTTATTTTTCTTAGCTACGAAGAACAAAATTTGAAAGAAAGAATAAAAAAATAGCAAAAAGTAAGAAAAAAATTGGTTAAAACACCTGGAAAAATGTAATAATTTCTAATTATATATTATTTAAGTATATAAAATATTTCTCTTTAAAGTTGAAAGATAAAGAAATAATTAAATTGCTTTGTTTGTTGTAGTGAGTACGAGTCAACAAAATTTATAAGCGATGCAGAATGTAGGAAAAACGCAAAAATTCAACGAGCAAGCAACGAATTGTCTCCTCCTTGACTCGATCTGTAGTTTCAAAGCTGTGGAGAAAAGTTGTGAAAATCACGATATTCGTTAAACATTGGTTGTCTTTTTTTGATTAGAGTAGAATTTCATTTAGTTTGTTAGCTTTGTGGTATGGTTAGTTACGCTTGAAAAATAAGTGAGGTGATAGTGAGGAATACAGTGAATTTGTTTGAATCAATATCTGCATTCATGGAATGATTGCTATTTTTGCAGTTTGTGATTTGTGTATTGATACGATGTGAACAAATGAATGGGAGAAAGTGTTAGAATAGCTATTTGTTAAAAAAAACAAGTTATGAGTGATAAATTATGTATTACAGAATTTTTGTTGTTTCTATTATAATACTAGTACCTTTTTAACCAAAGAAACATTAAAAAAAAGGAACAATTTAAGCTATTAGTCTTGTTAAATGTAGAGTCTTATATTTGTCTGAACAACAAAGGTTACCGCTTTTTAATAATTTATACTGTGTACTTACTTAACCAAATTTTTTATTGTTAAATTGACAAAATGTCCAGGATATTGAAAGCACACAGGATGAATATATATATCTTGGAGAAGTAAAAAGCAGTAATACTCGCAAAAATATTCAAACTTTGCATATTGTATATGTCATTCGAGACATGTTATTTGATGAAACGGAATGGTAAATAGGTTTACATACTAATATAATGGCTCAACCGTTTCGTCACATTATGCATTTCACTGAGTACAATATAGTAACTGAAATATTTTATAAAAGTCCTTTTCTTTTCCGCTCAGAAGCGGAATGTTCGCGAACGCTGGTAAATTTTTCTACTAATTTATAACTTGAAACAAATTTACAGATACTACATTCTCTATTGTACAATTACAATTGAGATATTACAATTTTCTATTGTCATTTGTGCTGTCTTTGATTCCCCTTAAGACATGAATTTCAGTGAAAGTGACAATACTAGAATCCACTAGATTAGAATTATATTTACATTATATAACTTATCTTCAACGATTTAGCCGCTTTTAAGATATGATGGAAAGAACAATGAGGATTTGAGTTTCATTTCTATTTAAAATATATACCAAAAACCCTAACATGTGAAACGGACCTTTTCCAGAAGTATTACTGATAATGTTATACGTTGCTTTGACTAATCACCCTGATGAAGTGTATAACGGATTAATGTGAAGCTTATTATCTTTATTTATGTCAGTAAAAAATGTGTTTGAAAATTAAAAAAAAAAGCTGCAGAAGGAACTGAAAGCCAAAACTATTATTTCTCTCTCATTTGTGTTTTGCAAAAATTTTTGGTCGATAGTAATAATAAAACGGAACTCGAGATTTTACTGAATCTTATCAAGAATTGTAGTTTTTATGATTGATACTCAATGTTTATATTTAAGCAAATGAATACGGACTAGAACTTTTCAATTTGATCCATAAGCTCCAGCAGTATAGCTCCAGGGGCTCTTTTGAGCAATGTCCTTAAGGTCTAAATAAAAAGAATTATATAATACAAATCACAAATCGAAACAAAAAGAAAAATATTACTAAAACAACAAAATTTTTAGATTTTACAGACTTTCACGAACTTTTAAAAATAATTAATTAAAAGTTTTCTGATATTTCGAACCCCCCTCCAATATCTCCACCTTACTGCGGTGGGGGCATTTTCGTGCACTAATGATCCCAAGAGCTATGTCGGAGATAGCTTTGTTATCACATTGCTTCCCATGCCGGACAGGTCTCTAGAGGTACGACCCAGACGAAGAGAGATATTATGGTAGTGGGCAGCAGCTCTACCATTACCACACTAAGGCTCAAAATAACTGACATCGGCAAGGCTCAGATGAGGAAAAATAAACCGGCAGGGACTTCTATGAAAGAACTGGAAGCTGTGAGGTAGAAGAACTTGGGACATCACCACCTTTTTCAGTACCTACAAAACATGGAAAGACAAATAAGAAAATGTAATATTAGGGAAAACAAGACTGTTTCACAGACGGTTGTCCCAGCAGTGGAGGGAATCAAAGCAAGGCCTCCACGGTTAACATCAAAAGAAACCCCTGCAGGCTAAAAACCTTAATGTCCGATCGCTGTTAGTCTGGTAAACTGGAAAACCTGAAGAAAGAAATGGAACGCATGAAGATATATATTTTGGAAATCAGCTAAGTTAGGCGACCTTGTGTAAAGTAAGATAATAATTTGACTAGAGTATAAAGTTTATTGGAGAAGTAATCCAAATGAGAATTCTCACCTCTAAGGGAAAGCATTCAATTGTGTTATAGCAGTGAATTGCTGGTTCCGGTATATTTCAATATCGTTTCTGTATATATTTGTTCCACGTTAAAAATTTGAATGAGATAGTCAATATTTAAAGCTGTTATTTGTATATTTAATATATTAGAAAGAAACGCCCACAATAAAAGATATTTATTCTTATATATGGAGTTCTCATTGATAGAATCAAGGTTTTTCGTATGCATTCAATAAAGTTACGCTGGATAGTCGAAACGAGAGCGAAAAATTGATAGTACTAAAGAGTAAATTAGATATTACTGCACAAATGCTCGAAGGTGAACATATTGTTTGTGATTTGATCTAATTCTCTTTCGTGCTTTTATATTGCGTTATATACCTTAATATTGAAAGATTTTGTTGTTATATGATCAAACAGATTTATCAATTTAAAGCGTAACGTAAAACTCGAAGATTTCATTTCATTTCATTTCAATTTACAAGGTGAAGTACCTTATCGTGTGAAGGCTCAATTAAGAATGAAGTATTTTGTGAGGAACCAGCGACATGTATTAAACGAAAACACAATTAACATTTACTGTAGAGATTCGGAAGAAACCATCAATTTATTCTTTCCGATTACTGGCATTGTTGGAACTAAATTCATAAGTATTGATCGATGGACTGTAGTGCTAAAATAAAATAAATAAACCATTTCTTAAACACATATGAAAAAAAAAATTAGTTTTCTAAAAATATAGTTGGAACAGAAAGTGCTATACGAAAATTTTGAAACATATAATGTAAAGAATTTATAATAGGTGGTAGACAAACGTTTTGATTCCATAATTTACCTCTAACTTTGAAAAATTTTTTTCCGATCTACTTTATTCCTATGCACTCTACAAGTATAGATGCCTCAAGCACAGCAACTGCATTCTTCTTAATTCATGCCTAGGAGGCGAAATTACATAGTTTCTTAGAGAAAATAAAATAATATCTTTGCATATTACCTGTCCTTGTCACAGCAACACAAATGTTTAAGAAATTCATTTAAAATTACTATAACAAATAAGAAATTTTGTTCCCCGCTTTTAATAAGAAGTTGTGCTTTTGGGGTTTTATGAGGAACCAATTTATATCAGTCGATGTCCTTTTTTAAAAAAAAACTCAATTTGTGTGAGATTTATTATTAAAAACTACTTTTTTTCTAATATGTATCATGTTTTACCCAAAACTTAACAACGGTCGACGACTAGAACGGACTCTGAACTAGGTGACATCGTCTTACTTATTAAACTAAGATTTAACTAGCTAGTTAATGCCAAAAATATCCATTTAAAAAGGATGAAAGTTTATGCAACGTTTCTCTGAGGAAATTGTCACATGTAAACCTACCTCTGTTTCTGAGTACTGCTACTTATTTCTTGATTCTTTACTTTGCTCTGTTTCACCATGCTGATTGAGATGTGATTGCTAGATTCACTTTTAGTGCTTGTAAAATTCTCATTATCTGGATTCGTGTTACTGTTGTCATTTACGAGTAAATCAGACAGTGGTATAACTCTGATCAACATTACTGGTTTTGCATTTAGATTCAAATTTTCTATTCCACAATGTTCACTTTCAATTACAGCACCTCTCACCTTAGAACCCAAATTTTCTGTTTGCATAAATAGCTTATCGTCCTCATCTTCGTTCCTTCTGTTTTCTGTCTCTTGCTTACATTCAAAACTTAAATTACAAGATACTAAAAGAGGGTCTTTAAGTTCCAATTCATTGGTATCAACATTATTTAAGTCAAAATTGCAATCTTCATTAGGTTCATATTCTGATTCCATTTCGTCTTTGGTTAAAGCAAATTTAAAGGCAATCAAGGGTTATTTTCTTATCATAGGCTTACGTTGAAGGTTGTTTGAAACAAATTAGCTATTCTGAAAGTAGAAAAAATATATATTAATCACGAAAGCATATATATTATTCATTACATTCTACGAAATGTTAGATACTTAAAGCAAACCAATATAAAAATACAGATAAGAAATCAATGTGTCCTGCTGGTGGCATAATTAACTGCCTAATATCCACTAGTATACCTTTGGTCACACGCAAGTTATCTCTCCCGTTCTCACATCTTGTAATTAAGGAGCAGTCTAAAAAGATTACAGTTTCTGCTGTTCTGTTACAAAGCGCTTTTGAAATTTGCAGTTGAAAAGTTGTAAAGGGCAAAACTATAGTGTTTGAAATCAAAAAGGATATGGACAAATGTAACATGATGTCGGTCTTAGTACATACTTACTGCATTAAAAAGTTGCCTCGTTTATTAAAAGTACAAAGGTATTTATTTCTCTCTCTCTCTCTCTCTGGATATATATATATATATATATATATATATATATATATATATATATATATATATATATATATATATTGTAAAACTGGCCCATGCAGGTTGTAGGTAGAGCAAAGTAAATAAAGTGAGCGTCCGGAATCAACTCCTTCTACCTGCTTTTATTATAAAATTCACTAAATAACAGTATTTACAGAAATACTACATAGTTATTCTTCTCTAAATTTGTTAGCTCAGAAATTAGGTATTTCTTGACTGTCAGGCCGGCGAAAGGATGTCTACAGAGCATAGTGGCAGGCTAAGCAGAGTGGCGAAAGAATCACCAATGCTTCTTGGCAAGCAGTTACGAGGTTAGAGGTAACAGAGCCCCGAAGCAGACTAAGCAACAGGGGTAGGATTCTCAACAGGGCCCCGTAACACGCTAAGCCAGGAGGAAGGGAATACCAAGAGTTTCGTGGCAAACTAGAGGCTAGGGGTTAGGCTACTTCTAATGTTCCGGGGCAAACAGTAGGAGGGACACCACAGAGATTGAGAACTGTTGGTTGCGTCCTATTATATACACGTCCTGGTGACGTGGGCGCTGCTGCTCAGATGATGTCATGTGCTTCGTAGGGGTGCCTGAGGTTCGTCGTCTGATGGTTGTAGTAAATCCATCCGGTGCGTAGTATATTGACGTAAAACAATATGGTTTTGTCTCTACATACAAGCGTAAAGTATTGTTCGTATACAATACCACGTGGATAATACTATATATATATATATATATATATATATATATATATATATATATATATATATATATATTACCAAATAATCGTACTAGGTATTATACCTTGTGGTTTATAGCTTTCTGCTGAAATGCAATCTGAAGAGAATTTACATGAGTAAAAACAAAAAATGAAAATGAAATCTTTGAGTTTTACGTCCCACGTTCATGCCGGTTAGGGTAGAGGAGACGGTGATGAGTAATGAATGAAATGGTGGAATGAAGAAAGTGGGAGAAAACGGGAGAACCCCGAGAAAACCCACGCCCACGGTGTTTGTCCACCACAAAGTTCACTTGGCGGCGGCTGGGATCGAACCCGGGACCCCAAGCACCAAAAGTGAACGGAATACCACTGAGCCACCGCGCCCCCTTGAGTACAAACAAAAAGTGTCTTCTTTTTTGTTATGTTGGGTCACGAAACGTAAGCAAGTACAATGTATTCGTTTTGTACAGAATGTGAGAAATGGATACTCAGTTGATATTTGTGATTGAAGCTACGTATTCGATTAGTTATACAAACAATGTGTACGTAAGGTTCTATGCATTGAAGTTATCAGAGTAAATTTACTCTCAAGAGTTGGTAGCCTAATTTAATGACAAAAACGAGAAACTAACTGTAGTTATTTATAAGTGTGGTTGTTTATCCAGTTTCCTAAATGAAAGCTGTTGAGCGGAGATGTATTGCAAAGAGAAATGAATATATCTGCAGCATTTTAAGCTATCGGAACTTAAGAGTACAGTTTTAGATAGCAACTAAACTAGTTGAAAGAAATATATAAATATGGATGTGGGTATTGTCTGGAAAGGCTCACTTCCCCAGCTTATTACTGTTCTTGCAGATCTTTCATTATTATTTATTATATCAGTTGTTTGTCGTGGGAGGATACACCGAAGATTTTCTGTTGTAAATAATTTTAAAGAAAAATAACAAAGAAAAAATTCCGAAGAATATTTCTGTTTCAAACATTAGAAACTTAACCACAGAGATCAGTTAACAAACATCCATTAAGATGTAAGTTAGTTGGTACTACGCACAGAAAGCTAATATATATCAAACGAATACTGTAATTACGGTTACGATGAGTATTGTGTGGTCATGAAAACATACTATTATTCTATGACTGGTGATACAGCAACTTGGAGACCTAGTTTATTTCAGATAACCATTTCTAGAAACATGAAATTATCAACTATACGACTTTTTTGTTTACAGAAATCATTAAATCAAAAGTAACAAATAAGAAAGTAAGTTAGTAGCACATTGAAATGACTTACTAAAAGAAACGGGTATTCTCATAGAAGATACGTCACGATAAAAAGCTCCTAACAAGGAACATCTTCCAAACAGTAAGAAAACATATAAAAATGTGTCCACTCTATCTGTTGGAGATGCTGCAAACAGGAGGCAGAGTCTATACGGAAAATGCGATTAACAGGGTTGCGGTCTCTCTGAATCCACCCTTTACTAGAAAGAAATACAGTGCGTTCAAGAAATATTTTGCTTTACACAATTTTGTCGTCAACTTTCATACACTTACAATGATATGTTTTTTTCTACAAAGTAGAAAATCAACTTCATTCTCCACATGTTTTCTACCTTCTAGTATCTGCGTTCATAGGTTTATATGAAGTATTTAGTTTCGTTGTCAAGAACCTAAAAACTCGGTACTGGATGTTCTGTTCATGTTAGAATAAATTCAAGAAAACCTTTACATATTTGTCCCAGGATACAAATATGTTAACAAAGTAAAATTGAACACTTCTGAAAACCGGTGAAAAATATTTAACCTTACATAACATTAAAAAAAACTTTATCGAAAATATTGCATTTTCGTAAAAAAAAAAAAAAATACACTAGTAGAATGTTGTTCCACCGAATTACTGTATATAACAACGGGCTTGTTGAAGAGAGTGAGTTTACAAATAATGTCTGCTCCGGGAATTTCGTTCATTCGGTGGTATATATTCCGTTTTTGAATTGTGTATTTGGATATGTAACAATTTAGGACTGCTTCTGTGTAACGTGGTGCTTGATCGGCACAGGCAGAAGCGGATCAGTTATTAACAACGAACAATCAGTTAATTTTTCTTACCGTGAAACATATGTATCGTGCTGACATTGTGAAACATAGCTCGCGGAACAAAAAGGGGTCCACTGCACATTTGTAAAAGTCGCCAACCTTTCCACAGAAAAAGAAGCCTTCGGAAGCCTTCTGTGATTCTAATTCTTCTTCATAAAAATGGAATAGAATATAAAATTCAGAACAAAAACATCAGATTCCAAATTTTGCAATCTAACTGTCAATTTAAAATCTTCTGTATCTTTACTAAAGAATCCCAAAAGGTGATCGGTCATCTGTAGCTATAGAGATGCCACATTGTCTTGATACTTAGTCTTCCTTTCCAAGCGCTGCTATCGGCTGAAGGAATTCCACTCTCTTTCGTCATCCGTAGAGCAATGTTGCCGCACTTCGGAACGCGAATCTTGCGGTCAGTACAGAACGTGCGAATTCTATACGATAGTTTCTTGTTTTTAAATCTGGCAATAGCGTAGACGACTGCAAGGTTCTCTCGCTCAGCAACAGCTCAACTCTTATTGGCTCAACGCGTGGGTGTGAGCTTTAGTTCGCATTTTTGCCACGGCTCAAGACATATTGGCAGCATAATACCTCTCTCTAAAGTGTTATCCGTCGACTTGTAAACAACAACGGCTTAAAAGAATGGATGGAACTATTTCCTTATGCACCTTTAATGTTCCGTCACAATCAGTTCAGTTCAAATAAAACGACCTGGGTCATGCAGTGTGCAAATAGAATAATCCTCACGAAGTTCATTACCCCATCATTATACAATATATATATATATATATATATATATATATATATATATATATATATATATATATTGTTATAGGATGTAAAGAGATGTCATATTACACTTTAGGATATTTATGGAATATTATCAAATATTATGGTTTTAAATTTTAATTTTAGTAAAGTTACAATATTTTATGTCATTTAGATTTAAGTTTATTTACATCATTATTTTACTTATTAAATTATGTCACACAAATATTAGGAATAACATTATGTCATGAATATCATTTAGTTTGCTGACGCTTCATTATTCATTACTAAAAAGCAAATAAAGCAACCTAGTTACATTATGTTAACAAGAAAATTTATACAATGTAGTTATTACGTTTGTTAGACAATTACAACTAAATCAGCATTTTTATTTCCAAAATTGAAAACAGAGTGTTTATGTTATTATAAGAATTATGTATCTTTTTGTTTTTAAAAATTCTTAAATTATCAAAATCAAATCATCCGAGAAATTGTGTCTGGGAATTTTAGAGATTTCTGGTCAGCAAAATGTTCTGTCCTAATTGTTCTCAAAAATTCCACGTGCTATCTGGAGCCTGTTGTTGTTATAAATATCTTCAATGTTTACAACCTCATTTCTTAATTATATAAAACCGTTTCCTTAAAAAAAAAAAAGCAGTTAAAAAGGAGTTAAAAGTTAAAAGGAAGTTAATAAGAAGTCAATACAAGGTTTATAAGAAGTTGAGAGTTAATCATAATAGTAATTCAGCATGCAAAGCAATACGTACTTGTATCCTAAGTATTAAATCAAAATAAGTTATTTTTAACCCAAGTTTCAAAAAAATTAAATACAAACTTTATTCACGTGTATTTTCGAGTGATAAGCTCATTTTTCCATGAACGATTTATAAAATTTGGAGCTAAACTGCAAATGAAATTACCTAACAACATAGAACCAGTAGTCATCCAAATATAATATTCTTAAGGCCAAATTTCCCTAGTTTCTTTATTCATGACCTTTCAAATATTTAATCAAGTCAATCTCAAAACATCAAATTCATTAACCAATAAACTGTTACAAATTAATCTACATGCCTTTCTTTAAATTAAATAACACCTCCTTTAATCATAACTAAATTATTCTTAAAATCCATATTACACATTTTGCCTAACTTTCAAGGGCATGTTAAAAAAAAATTCCAAATATTTCTCTTAGTTTAATTTGGTCTTCTCATTCTTGCTACTATCCCCACATTCATTTCATACAAAAGTAAACCAGGCTAACAATATATATATATATACCTCAACATTCTTGTGACCCAATATTCTTTAACACCAAAAGAGTTGAAAACAAACTCAACTATATAGACATAACAGGTGCTGTAAGATTATTAGTTTGTTCACCGCTACAAATAATGCCTCTATTATAGAAACACTTAAGGAGATAATATACTTCACATTCAGACACGTTTTCTTTACTCTTTCAGAAAACCAGCCCAATATATCAAGAGTTTCAGTTTGTGAATTACGATATGCTAAAAAATCCTTTCCATACGGATCCGCTGGAAGTACTGCCCGTCTTCGTCCTTCGATTCTGAAAAATTTGTTCTCACATAAAGAACCAGGTTCAAAGGAAAGATTAACTACACTGAATGATGAATTACTTTACTTAACCATTTCGCGTAATGTACCTCACGAAGTAAGACCAACTATGTTGAAGCGTCATTTATTGCATTTAATGAGGAGTGGAATTCGACCAATCGCAGAGGGTAACATGCTAAGAAGGATAAACGCAAAAGTTATATGTTCCAGAATTTACGAATCCAATGTTACTTTCCTCTATCCTCACCAACTGGGAGTATGCGTCTTCAATGGAGGCGAAGCAGCAGCACATGCAGTTCGCATTTACTCTCTACTCTTTATACAGAAAAAAGTATTTTTTGAAATTAGATATTCGTAAAGTTTTCAATAAAAAGAAACCAAGACGCAATGCTACTAACAGTAAAAACTAATTTGCCATCGACTTATCACTATATCTATCTATATCATGTGCAACCAAGTAACCTGTTTTTAGGTGATAACATTATATTTTGGCAACGTGGAATGCAGCAAGGAGATGCTTAAATCCCGCTTTGTCCATAGGGTCTAGCATTAACCCAACAATATATTTGGTGGTTAGATGATAGTACTATAGCGGGAGATCCTTAAATAGTTTTAAGTGAGCTACACAATATTCGAACATGGAAGCACACTTTCCACTACATTTAAATTTTATGAATTGTTAATAGGATTTTTAGCAAATTCGCAAGCTCGAATGAAGTATTATATTGAAAGTATAAAAATTCAGTACCAGACATAAAACTCATCAAAACCTCTTCAGCCTTTCTTCTTCGTGTACCTCTATTATCTGAGGCAACACGTAATTTGTTTCTCCAAAAACCAAAAAAGATATTTTGTTCTCTCGTCTCGCCCTAGCACTTTGACATTTTTGCCTTCGTGCGTCATTCTCCATGACAAAAAAAAAAAAAAAAAAAAAAAAAACGCTGTTTTCCTGCTTGGCGTGAAGTCGGTTTACTAGAGAAGTTTGACGTTGTTCTGAAAAGTTGACTACAATAATTATTTAACTGTAATCTAATTAGTAACACAAAGATACAGGCCTCACTTCCAGTTGATTCTGTAGCTTTATTCTTCGTCGAGCTATAGTTTTAGCGTATCCTACAATTTTAGGGTCGTTTTACAGATCTCGTCATACACTTCAGATAGTCCTCAATCAAAAAAATGAGCCTCATATACAATTTGTCTGATGTTCTGTGTGAAGATTACATATCGGGCTGGTCTGACGTAGTTGTTTTAAATCCTAATGATATTACGAGCAGAAGTTCCCAATCAGTTAGGGACAACCGGATAACGAAATTACATCAACCAAGGCAAGATCAGACTTCTCGCCTCATCTTCAATTTTATATGCTTGGTTACAGGCATTACCTTCACACAATATATGGCTGGACGTTTCGAACGGAAGTTTTTGCATTGAAATTACTCTTTGCCTAAAGATAGATATCTGTGACACATGCAACTGCTCTAAATATGGTGTATCAGTCAAACGGAAAGGTCTAAACGGTCTTTCTTGCATAAGTAGCTCCAGAATACATGTAAGACCCTCGAACGTCAATGACAATCTGGAAAGCACTCAAATCGTCGGAAGTTTCAACTATTCCGAAACTTGCAAGATGTAACAGATCTGACGGCAGAAGACCAGATGGCATGCCGCTAGTATCTTAGAAAGGGGGAAAAGTGCTTCACTAGTACTAAACATGCTTGACACTTTCGTTTCAACCGACCTTAACCTTTCTTTACCAAGGGAATGAGCTATTGTAGAACACAGAGAATAACAGAAAAGGA
The DNA here is from genome assembly GCF_964235325.1 of Thermobia domestica. NCBI lineage: Eukaryota > Metazoa > Arthropoda > Insecta > Zygentoma > Lepismatidae > Thermobia > Thermobia domestica. The sequence continues at coordinate 18,597,130 of NC_137457.1, forward strand.
GAAAATGTAAAGAACTACTCAATAAATACTTTTGGTGACCACAGCCATTAAGTCGAGCGGCATTTCCTGCCAATAGGTTTAAATTTCATCAAAAAAGTAGGTCAAAATATTTGAAACAATGTTTACTGCAATTAAATATTTCAAGAACTTCCGGAGTTATTACAAATATTGGTAAAACCTACAACACTGCTTAAAATTACGTTATTTCTATAAGTTGTGATTATAGCTCCCAAAAATGTATTACCGGAATATCGCAGAAGCTAGCAAAACAACATTTAAAAAAAATCGATTTCATTTTACGATGTAATGTAGCATACTACAAGAATATTGTTTATATGTCTATTTTTTGACCTTCATCTCTTGGAAATGTTTTATATTATTGGATATGGTATTTAGATAAATCTTTTATTTTTAATAAAACGTTTTGAAGAAAGCGAAATTAGCCTCTTTTTTCTCTACTTGTTACAAACGCATCATATTACGGTCATAGTATTGGGCGCTAAAATACTTCCACGTGTAGACACGTTCGTCTTCCTCCCATTATTGCAGCTAAATAGTTCATCAAAATCTTAACGTTCATGGATGTTTGTGATACTGTAGTGTCCTCGTTTTGAGATATTGAATAACACATGTGATACTATAAGCTTTGGCTTCATATACATATTTATAAAATATAATAACCAAACTTGATACTATATAAAAACATAAATCAAACTTTATGTTGGTTTAGGAATATTCATAATCTTGTGATAATTCGGTATATGCTAAACAATGTCCTGGTATTGTTATGTGCATGCTATACAAATTCATCGAATGTTATACGTACGTTTTAAGTTATACGAGCGAATCATGATACTTCCGTCATTCAGTGTATGTACATAATTAAAAGAAACTGCTAATTTCTCTAAAATCAAGAATGAAATATATCTTGTATAAAATCAAGTATGAAGTATATCTTGTATCCACTGCTAAAGACGTTATACTCGAAACAAACAACTCACTAGAAAAAGATGGAAATGTAAAATAACTACTGGCATGTTATATGTTTATTCGTGAGAACTCAAAGTTTTAGAGTAAGAAATAATAAAGAGGGGAACAATACAGAATTATTGATTACATTAAAGAGATATGCAATTTTGAACTACAGTTTTACAGGAACCTGATGTTATATAAAACATTTGCGAATTGTATTTCATTGTTTATTAACGAGCGAAACAAAAAAGATTAGTTTCTTAGGAGACTTGAATTGAAAACTCATTCGAATAACGTGATTTTAAACTTATAATCCCAGTGAATATTAGGAGCTATTAATAACATATTTCATTTGCAAATTTCATATTACAATATCTTCAAACTCAAGTCAATGCTACTACTTTTCACAAGCTTATGACTATAAACACAGAACGCCGATGTATTCGTGTACTCGAAGAATAAGGGACAATATGAAGTAATATCATTTTGTTACAGATGAAAAATGTGTAATGTATTCAAATCACTGGAGTAGATTTTTAACATCTATATTAGGTAGATATGTACGGAGCCCTGTAATATGAAATCAAAATTTGGAAAACAGATAAATAAAATCATTTAACTCACAAAGGTACATATCTAGAGCATTTATAAGTGAGCGATGCAATCATAACGTAGTAATAAGAAAACGGCACATTGTGTAAACTTAAAATATTTCCCTTTCTACAGAAACTCTACATAGAGTAATCACGTTCTAGAAATTGTGAAAAATGTGACAAGGCTTTACCACCACTCAACCCGATATATTCCGTTCAGACATAGAGCAAATATATCACACCCAATTGTTCCGGGTGTTGTTGTTTGTTATGTTCAGATGTGGACTACTCTAATGATTTCTTCATGATAGAAGTCGTCACAGGGAGAATCATCCTGCACTAGATTGAACCTTAATATCATAAAGTCGTTGATTTAACAACTGGTTGGAATGTTAGTCACGAAAGCACGCATCTAGATTAACTTTTAGTATCAAAGGAAAAAAAAAATCTTCGGAATATAATTCTGCAAAAAAGATGATCATTGACTGGTTATGTGTTAGCTGTTGTACGTACCACTGGATTATAATAATCACTCATAAAATTCGCTGTCTCTTTCTTTATGTGCACTCTTCAACTTCCTAACTGAGAGTTGTATAATATAGTAAATCCATGGAATAAGCGCACCAAGTAAAAATGACAACCGGATAATGGAGTATGCGATTTTATGGTAGCAGATAACTTCTGCACAAAGTAAAGCGAAATAATAACTAATGTGTATTGGTCTCCTAATAATCAAACTGCCCGAACATTTTAAAATTTTCTAAAACTGGGGTCGCCACATATTGCGCCAAACTAAAAATCAGACACGTGCAACTAGCCAAAGCTATCAACATCTTTTCATAAATATAAGCATGTTGCATGTGCTCAAAACAAACATTCAGCCTCGAGTTACCTCCTTAAATAGATGGAAAAGCGTTACTGAAGTTGCCTACGCTTTATTCTGAATAGGACTAGTAATGACATTTAAGCAATCTGTTCAAAGACGGTAGTAGAATGAAAAGTTAAAGAAATTTTTTAACAAAAATAGTATTACATCAGATTATTTCGATAGAAAGAACTAAATACAGGCAATATTCGAGTGGGATAAAATAAAGGTATGAAGAGTGCCATAATAGAGTTACATAACTTAATTAAGTGAATTGTGAAAAAAAAGAAATCATTTACAGACTATTTTAAGCTTTAATTTGAGACGCCAGAAAAGTCTGTGGAGAGAATAGCATATTCAATTTTGAAACAAGTTTCGTTGTAATAGCAGATCAAAATTGGCACTGTGTTTCAAATAGACGGATGGGATATTTTTCATAGCTAACAACTATGGACATACAAAGATAACTTTTGATTATAGAAAAGAATAACTTTTGTATTATTTCACTCATATAGTAGGTAGACCATGCTATCAAATGGCATCTTGCGTATTACGACTTGTGGTGGCGCCAAGAGCAGATGAAAATTCGTATTGTTTAAGGTAAGAGAAATTGAAAAATAATTGTGGCTCGTAACTTGTAACATTTCTCTATCTTTTACATCCAACAAAACTAATTTATAATTTATTTCAATTATACAATAAGTATCATATATCTTAAAATGAATTTTAAAAAATCCTAACGTGCAGATGTGAAATGTAAACAGCGGTTTCAAAGTCTGATGCTTCTTAGAAGTTATTGTTTGAGAAAAAAACGACCTTCGATACATAAATAAAAGAATGTCTGGCAATGAATATTGGTAGACATGGCAGAAAAAGAAACAAAAGAAAAAAGTATTTACATCACATCAGCGGCACACCTAACTATAGGAAAAAAATGCTTGCATTTACCACAATCTTTCTGTGCGAGAGGATGTAAAACAATTTCATTGGTTTAAAATTTTTATCTTTTAACACAGACTTCTGTTAAAGAAAGAAATATTTTTGGTATGCAAGGGAAAATCTTATAATGATTATTTTTGAACCTCACTGAAAAAGGAAGAATAAAGATTAAATACGGGTAGACTTAGAATCTAGTTGTTCTTTCATAATAAATGCAACGAATAATTGGTTATCATTATGGTTTTAGTTTATTGACCGACCGTTATTTCTTTGGGCTAAATGAAACGGATTATAAATAAAACTGATTGATGATAAAATTTATTTTTTGTGCTCTCAACCGGAAATGCAACTTCAGACCACGTACACGAAAGGCGCACACTTTAGTCGTTAGACCAGCAGGAAGAGTGTATTCGCTATGAAGTTAAAACGAACATTCTATAGAGATATATACACAAGGAAAACATTACTTTCACATACCTCGTTCCTTAGTTAATATTCTGAGGCATATTCTTATAAAAGTAGTTCAGTGACGTTACTGTGTTACATTTTTATTTCAAAATTCTTCAACACAGTCAAAAATTTACTACAATGGTATTGCTATTGTAACTTAATCTGCGATTCTGGATAGAAGGGAGCCCCAATTCATATCTAAACTACTCACTATAAGTATATTAAATATTATCTTACCTTGTCATCAATGTCTCATGTTTTACTTGTTCCTTCTATATTGCGATAAAGTTTTGTTGAGCAGTGATTGCATATTTAGCGAGATTAACTTTAAAGTAGCTTACATTTTGTCAATTTGTTCATATTAAAAGAAATTCAAAATAAAGCTTTATTTTGTAATTTTTATTTATGGAATTGCACTATTTCCGCCACTCCACAGAGTGTTTTGATCTAAGATGATATGCGTAATTCGAGATGGTGTGTTTTGCATTCGTTGAGAGCGATCTATTACCTCAGTTTGTTACGATTTATCGTTCTAAGGATTTTCAGTGCTGTAATGTTGCCATGTAATGTGTGTGACATGTCGCCTATGTGATAGGTGTCGGAGCTACTCGACAAGGAGATAAAGTTAGCAAGTGGTGTTTTGCTTAGTGTTGATTTGAATTCAATAGTATAGTATTAGGGATCATTTTTTAAAGTGCGTTGTTTCATTCGGAATGCACATACACCGCAATTGAGTACTTGAGTATTGAAAGAGTGATATTTTACATGAGTTTTTGGAAGGAGGGCGGTGTAAAAGAATGTAGAAAGAATTACATCATTACCGTGTTACAACTTTTAGCAGGATAAATTCTGATTTCAATGGACCAGAATTCTTTTTTCCAAAGAACCACATTTTTTGTTAACTATAACCTAATTTTGTTAAGGTTACACTCTTCTTACCTTCTTGGATTGTATAGATCAGTACTGACTTTCAAGAAAACGTGTGTACTATATTCCTTTCTTTCATTGTTGATCTGAAAACGAATTCACCCAAAAACAATCTCATATGTTCTAATCTTGTTCCGAATTTATGTATAGAGTACAAACAACTCGTTTCTGATGTGAACTTCATTTCTTTTCTTTACCTTTTTTTTTTAACTTCTTGTAATTAGAATCCCTTTTACCATTGTACTACTTGGAAATACCTTAAGTCTTTCTATATTATTATTTTGCAGATTTTGTTCCAGAAATGTAATTATATTCCCATTGTTTCACCATCCAGATAAACGTATATAACCCGATTTCAGCGGGATACACACTACCAAACTTCACACATTCTTAGTTTACACTCGCTCTGTCTATACATATAGTACAAACAAAGCAAATTCTAATAACAGTGACCTGTTTGAACACGATGACGGTGGATGGGGTATTTAGACCAGAACGCTGGCAAATTCATTTCATGAAAGTATGTTGATAAAATAGGTTAGATCCTAGATTTATATTATTAGTATGTTATGATTTGCGGCAAGCCAGAAATCATTTGGCTTTAATTGTCAACGCTAAAGACTAAGAACTTCAGTTTAGAGTTGCGCCTCCGCTTTTTGTAAACATTAGCAAAATTAACAGAAAAAGTGAAGCAAGAAGTGATGATTTAAGTTCTAATGTGATGTTTAGGTGTATCAGTTTGGCAGTAAGGTTGTGTTTAATACGATGAAAGATATGTGGAAGAGGGTACCATTTGCAAGACGCAGACGGTTTCAACGATTGAACTGCCTGCCCACTTAATTTCGAGAAAAAAACCCAACGAAATATTGTGGGGCTTCTAACCCGTTACTACTACTATTTATACTAGGGATACATATAGTAACAATGCGCGTTTTAACGTTTGTACTGCTTTTTTGTAGAACTGAAACTGGAGATTTAACTCTAAACTTAAGGCCCGATACTTCTTACGAAGCATTTTTGAAAGTGCTACAGAAAACTATTTGAGATGTACATTTTGACTTGCTAATATTAATGTTAAACCTGATTTATCTTAGCCACATGGTTATTCGAAAAAGACAAGACCAGCCAGAACATTTTGATAATTTTTGGTTCATCAGCTGATTTTGGCTTTACTTCGGTTGTACATGTAAATACCTAGGTAGATAGAATCGTAGTAAGATACACTTCGGTACTTGGTATCCATGATTAAGTAAATTGCAAGTCACTGGCAATGAATTAAAAACATTTACAAGGGAAATCGCCAATAAGTAAAGCGGAGGTTAAGAATAACACAAGCTAAGAATAGGAAAGTATTTGTTTGTTGTACAATGTACGGGTGAAAACAATTGACTCTTCATTGAAAAGTAAATTCACTTAACGTAACTTCTACAAGGTGCCAAAAATATAATGTCAAATTAAATTAGAAAAACATTAGTATTGTAACTATTTGAAAGTGTATAATTATATATATATATATGCAATTTGTATCATACTAAATGGAACTGTTCGCAAGGAAAGGAAAGCCAACATCGATAATATCCATTAAAAAACAATGTTACTATAATTATATTACTGGCATCGTTATTAACTTGTGTTTGGCTGTTCATGAAACGTAATGATTAACATAAATAACTAACCAGAATCATGTTGAAGGAAGGTATAAAAATTTCGTCTTTTTCTTCTTTTTCTTCTTTTGCATTTTTATATTTTATTTTTAATATTGTATAAATCTATCTTGAACATGACCTATTGTCAATTTATTATGCTAAGAACATAATGATGACAGATGAAATTGGGAAGAAGAAAAGTACTGGAAAGATTAAGGGAAAACCATCAAAAAAGGGAAGAAAAAGTATGTAGGCCCTACTGTAGGAAAACATGTGAATTGTAGAAAAGTATTGCGGGCCATAAGACGATCAAAGAAAGCTTGAACATGACTCTTGTTCAAGCGCATACAATATAATTTGTTTAAAAAGAGAGCAACACTGACATCATTTTTCCCAGGAATTCAATAGTTTGTTCATTCAAAAGATTTCGCTTTGGTCCTGGTCTTAACTATGTAACTCAAGAGTATTCAATTCCCAATCTACGCCCGAGTTGATAGCAGGGAAATACTAAACAACTATGAAGGTGTCGTGAGACAGAGCGGCAATTATTGAATAAATACCTATCTATTATTATTATTCATAATTATCTGATATTCAAGGTATGCATTATGCAGTTACAGTCTTGCATGAACGAAACTATTGTTAAATTTGGAAGCAATAATAAATATTAATTTCAGAATTCAAAATACAAGGATGTTGGGTATAGATTAGGAAAGAAGAGTTCACTGAACAAATATATATATCTTGCATTTCGTTTTTTAATAAAACGTTTTGTAATGTTATAGTTCTCTGATAATAACAAGTAATTGCGTCCAGATTCGTAATATGCCCAAAAGCAATTACCCTGGAAATCATGACATATCCTATTATAATGTATCGGCGGCGACAACTCAAAACCTGCTATGTGACATTTTCGGCCATTTTGAGATAGTGCTATCTGGTGGAGCTTTTAGTGTCTTTTGATGTAAAAAAAAAAAAAAAAAAACTGTTAAATGCAGCATTTCAATGGGAGAGTGAATAAATGCCGAAAAACAATTCCTCTTATGTGAACATCGGCATTCAAAACCTGCTATATGTCACATAGCAGATTTTGAATTCACGTGTCAGTTTATTATTCATAAAATTCCTGCACATTTCACCTTTTATTTCTATATTTTACCGCGCAATTTTGGTGGGAAATGCACAGTTTTGGTGTTAGTTTTCAATGAAATGTGTCGAAGAGTACGGCTTATTTCTTCTGTTAAAGTTATTGCATAAAAAATGATAGTGTTTTAGGTTTCGTTATTGTAATTAATTCAAAATGTCATTACTTGAGTCACTCACGGAGCAGGAAATCCTTGCTGAACTTTTTGATGTAGCCGATGATATTGTTGAAGAAGGTGAGTTACAAGTTGCTGCCATTAATTTGCCAGTAATCAACATAGAAGAAAGAGGTGAAGAAAAAGATAATTGTCTCCAGGGAGTTTAAAAATTTTCATTTCAGACGAATATGTTGAAGATAAAGGGCTACGTGAACCAGTAATTCAGATAGGAGAAGAAAAGACATTTCCATACCGTAATGTCTCACGTAACTCATTATCACTTATAGTGTCTCTTGATTCAATTGCTGATGATTCTAAAAGTGATTCACATTCTCCACAATTGCAAGTTGCAAGAAAGCTGAAGAATGGCAGTATGAAAATGGAAAACCAAGAGAATCGTTTAAAAAGGGAAGCATACACTGGATTTTGTAAATCAAAATCGGCGAAATATAAGCTGGAATGTGAAAAATAAAGCAGAAATTTGGGCCCACTGTGTAACCACAAGATGGAAAAAGCAAAATTGGATCTTAGTTTCCTTTGTGCAACTATAACTGATTTAAAAAGAGAAGAAATATTCTCCGATTTCTGGAAGCTGAACAGCTGGGAAGCTAAGCTCGAATTTGTAAAGACCATGACTGACACAATAGAACCAATTAGGCGTCGTCAAGGGTATCTAAGCTAAATTACAAAACATGAAGTTCATGACTGTTATCAAAAGAATGCAGCCGGTTCAAAAGTTCTTGTTTGTCGCCAGTTTTTTCTTTCTACGATCGGGATTAAGAGGGAATTTTTTATGCGATGGGTACGAAATGAGAAATTACACTCATATGATTTGTACGAAAATGAGTTGATGGAAAATGACTGTGAAGAAGAAGCGATCAGAAGTGAAGAATCTTCAGGGATCAAGGCTGCAACGCAGCTGAAAGTTGTTAGCGAACGGTCAGAGACACATAAAAATGCTGCTGTAAAGGCAAAGATTTTTATAGATGACTGGTTAGGATTACTGCACAAAGTTCCTAGCCATTATTGTCGTGCATCCTCAAGCAGAGTTTATGTCGAAAATACGTTCTTCAGTGAGGCACAAATGTATCGTGTATTTCTCAATTGGTGCAAAGAGAATTCACGTTTGCATTTGACGATTTGTTCATTTCAGTGTCACTTTAAAAAGAGAAATATCACCATTTTTAGGGCCGCGGTGGCTCAGTGGTAGAGCGTTCACCTCTGTGCTTGGGGTCCCGGGTTCGATCCCAGTCCCCGCCAAGTGAACTTTGTGGTGGACAAACACCGTGTGCGTGGGATTTCTTGGGGTTCTCCCGTTTCCTCCCACTTTCTTCATTCCACCATTTCATTCATTTCTAATAATCACCATCTCCTTTAGTCTAACCGGCATAACCGTGGGACGTAAAACTCAAAGATTTCATTTCATTTCATCTCCATCTTTAAGACGCGGAAAGATTAATGTGATAAGTGTGCAGCCTACACTGGTGGAAATTTAAGCAAGGAAGAGTACGATGAACATGAAGAGTACGAAAACAAGAAGCTCAAGATGCTAAAAACAGCGCCAAAGCTTCTGCGAGTGAGGAAAAGCTTGTGATTGAAATTGACTTCCAGAGAACTCTACTCAGCCCGAAGCTGGAAGTTAGTTCTCATTATTACAAACAAAAGCTGCAATTTCATAACTTCACAGTATATTCGCTCAACAACAAGGAGGTCATTCTCTATGTGTGGCATGAAGCAAATGGCGGAATAACGAGCAATGAATTCACTTTATGCATTGACAATTATATATCAGGAATTCCAGAGAATTTTAAGTATATCATAATCATTTCAGACGGTTGTAGTTACCAAAACAGAAACAAATTCTTGGCGAGTATGCTTTCAAATCTGGTTGTAAGGAAGAACATTATCATAGAACAGTTAATACTAGAAAGAGGCCACACATATTTGAAATTTGACAGTGTGCATTCTTCGTTAGGGAGAGTTTTTAAATCACTGATTTACTCCCCATCGTATAACATTGCAAGAATGCATGTGGCTCCCGCAGAAAGTAGAAAGCTCAACATAAAAGTATTGTCGTTTGGCTTTTCAACAATTATGAAGAGAAATCCTGCCAGAGTTCCCTCAGACCCGGTCGTAAAGCCGGAGATCCTACAGTTAATGACATCGGAAGCCTGTTATATCTCCTTTCCGGAGAAACTCAGTTCATGCTTCGCCATCCCGATAATTGGAAAAATCTACCCCAGAGACGATCCAGTACCAGTTGTGCTTCTACTATATCTTAAGTGCTCCACCATGAACCTATACCGATTACCAAATTTAAATATGATGATCTGATTGTCCTGTGTTCTTTTATTGAAGATGAAGACAAAATGTTTTCATAAAAATGCCTTAAAAATTAACATAACGTTTTCCCGTCATGTCAGTTATTCTTTTGAGTTTTATGTTTACACATGAAAAGTTTCACTATACAAACTAGCGCTTTTTATTTCACTTTGAAGCTTTGAAGGGATCTGAAAAATATCTATATTCCAGATTAATATCAGTAATACGGTAGAAGAGAAAAGTTGTCATGTGCAAATTAATACTGTCAAAACCTGTTGTGTGCATTAAGAAATAATGAGTTGAGTTGAATTTTAGTTTAGCGTCCCTTTCAGCAGCGAGGCTATGTCAGACGTGGACCTACTGATTAACGTGGAATCCGAACCACTTGAGCTCCCGCCGGGAATCGAACCCGGGTCTCCCGCGCCAAAGGCGCGTACGCTAACCGCCAACAAATTATATATATATATATATATATATATATATATATATATATATATATATAGAGAGAGAGAGAGAGAGAGAGAGAGAGAGAGAGGCTTTCTTTTCAAACCTAATTTATAATGACTTGAGAAGATATCAAGCGTGCAGCATCAGATATTAATTATAACATCACTTTTATAAAGCGAAAAGTGTAAACAGGATACTTTTTTTGTTTCTCCTGAAAAATTATAAAAATGCCCATATCACGTTTTGAATTGCCTACGACTACATGCAATTGGTACCGCTGTAAAGATTGAAAGTTTGGTACCCCTGGGTATTGAATGGTTTCATAATGATATACGACTTTTACTGGAAATTTGGGAAATCAAAACCAATTTTTAATCTAATAATATATGAAGTTGACGACATTAGAACTTGGAAGTTCCACGTTTTCTAGTGGTTGCCTCAATCCTCCAGAATATAATGGCTGCAACAATTGTAAGCGTTTTTAAATATATATATATATATATATATATATATATGTGTGTGTGTGTGTGTGTGTGTGTGTATGTAAAAAGTTACCATTATCATCTCAGATATTGTTGAAAAATTTTAATAGAAGTAGTGATGTTTTTAAGGGCCTCGAATTTTTTGTTTTGCCGGAAAGAAATTGCGGCCAAGTAATATGCCATTAAAGATGGAGAGTACAATTTATAAATTTTGGGAAACATGGAAAATGATGAAATTACAAGCCTTACCATGAAGCTATCGAGACAGGAAAAGTTATAATTGTTGTTGTGTTATGTAAATGAGAATACAAATCAACTGTATTTTATTATAGTTTGGTTTGCGCAAGCGTATCATTTTGTATATAAATTAGCAAATGAACGCCAGATTATCAGAAAGGTCGAAGTTCACTAATTTGTTTCTAGCACTTAGTGTTGTTCGAATTTTAAAATTATGTTCATGGTTGGTAAGAACCAAAAGAGCTACACGAAAAAAAAATATATCGATTCTGTGTGCCACCATTTCATCGAAAAATATATTCAAGAAATTGACTGGACGCCATTTTCTCGAAAATACCACATCTTAAAATTCTGATGTTTCAACTTTACATTAAAAGTAAACTTTACATCAAAAGGATTCTCGACCAATGCATCATGAATAAATTACAGCCTTTTAAAATTAGCGAAGTTTTGTTAATTTTGATATCGCGTTTGACATGTTCGTGGGTGACATTCACTAAATAAAGCGCAAATATTTTCCTGTCTACTTTTTATTATTTTGATCAAAAAGGTTCTCTGAAATAAAAAAAATGTGCCTCCCCTACTCTTCCTCCGTTTGCCTAAATGGAAGCAATTTGAGGTAGAACTTAGGATTACGACAGAAACATTTTTAAAATCAAAATGAAATGAAATCTTTGAGCATTTCGTCCCACGATTATGACGGCTAGGCTAAAGGACACGGTGATGATGAGAAATGAATGAAATGGTGGAATGAAGAAAATGGCAGGTAATAGGAGAATCCGGAAGAAGCACACGCACACGGTACTCACAAATTTTAAGTTTTCTTACTTAAAATGGTCTTCGGAAACAAACTTTCACTGTTTTCCATTAGCACTCAAGCAATCATTTGCTTGCTTACTGTCTTCTTCGCTCATAGCATGTAACCGTGCAGGTGCTCCGATAGGTGTTTGTCTACTCAACTCAAAGCACATTTTCGATAGTCAAAGAACACATATTTTCACATCTCTTATGCTCCTTTGGAAACCTCTACCCTGTTGAAGGTCTATGTGGAAGCATAAACAGAAATATAAAATTCATGTAATTTATTATTTATTTATAATATATCTGCTAACCACCACTGGTTTTCATTCGACAGTGTTAAGGTTAAAGGTCGTAACCCTCAAAAGATTGGAAATATGGATTATTATCTTATTTAGCTTACTATAAGTCAGGCCATATGTTAGAAAAATATTGTAAACTTGTGTGTATTATTAAGAAAAATAAACTACTTTTTATACTTGTGCTTTACAAGGATGTAAATGGAAGTTAGAGGTCGTTTTCTGCCCTCCTGAGAAAAGTTGGAAGTGAGGGTTACGACGTTTCACCTTAACGTCGTCGATATATGAACGTAACGGAAGTTCCTTTTTGCAAAGTCCTTAAATACACACTTTGAAATGCAAAAGTTCGATTTTGAGGGATGGTGACCTGGTACTATCATAAAAATTTTGCCATTTTCCAAACCCAAAGGTCAGTTCCTTGAATACGTGACCGTTCACAGACATATCCATTCTTGCTTTTTGTTGCGGATATATTACAGTTTTTGGCAACAAAACGTCCGCATGTCGTAAACGTCGCCAACACCTATTGGCCTACTTGCGGGTAAATGCCGATCGTTGATATAGCGACGCGTCGAAGGATTACCGCTAGTGTCCCAGTGGCAGCAGGGTTTCGTCGAATCGAAACGGATATTTTGAGTCGGGGTTTTGAAGTTACCACTGCGTAGCAGCGAGGATTTGGTTTTGGTCCGCGCTCGTTCGATTCGTCGCGGAGAATCGCGAAGGGACCAACACGAACTATCGCCAGTCATATGCATGCGGTTATTATTATATATTATTTTTTTTCCTGACGAATTGTTCCTAATATGAGCCCAGCGGTCAAGAATAGCCCCTGCCACAACATCATGAAGAGAAAAATCTTGAGATAAGTAAAGTAATTGTATGAATTTAGATGGCAACTATCGTCGATCATTAGAAAGTGAGTATGGGAGAACTATGTAATAAAGTAAATAGACACGCGTCATTTTGTTATAAAATTACTTGGCGAACGCATTTTGTCTTATCCCTAACAGTTATCGCCTAATATACATAAAGGAGCACTCTGATTGACCAAATATAAAAGATCTCGACGATTTATTCTTGTACGAACGACGTTTCCTTCATCTCCTCCGTGGCGAAGTCGGAAGAACACCCGCCTAGCAATCATAAGGTTGCTGGTTCGAGTCCTTTTCGGGGTATTTTTTAAGTATTTTTAGACTCGCCTTAATGTAAACAAATCACACATATAGGCATTTAACACATTTTTGGCAAGTAATTTTGTGGTTCGTTGGCACTTTGCCGCGTCTCTGCCGCTGGTGGTATAATTTTCATATTCATATTCATATTCATATCGTCTTTATTGCAGAAACTTCAGAGGACATCCAAAGCATTAGAGTCGTTAGCTCTTAAAGTTACAGATTAAAATGCATATAGAATATTTAGATATGGATACAGAGAAGAAAGAAAGAAAAAATATATGTATATGTAACTGTAATACATTATATATATATATATATATATATATATATATATATATATATATATATATATATATATAAATTCTCGATTGTAATTCCAATACAATACAAATAATAACGATTACGACATAATACAATAGATAACTAATCGTACTATACATGTATATTCATTTTTCTCATAGTTCTTCAATGCTATGTTATTTTTCACTTTAACTGCTTGGTAATTTCGTTAAACTATTCTATATCATATATTGGATTATCTAATAAGAGTAATTTGAGTTTACTTGTAAAAGTACCCACTTCGGCATCTCTCAGTGCTTTCGGAAGAGAGTTGAATAATTTGGCGGACGTGCCAACAAAACTCGTTTGTTCTTTTGTATAATTGTAATACACTGCTATTATATTATTTTTGTATCTTGTGTTATATGAATGATACCTAGAATGTTCAGGGAAGTTATCTCTATTCTCTTTTACATACATTAAACACTGAAAAACAAAAATAGCAGGAAGAATCATTATTTTGAGTAGCTTAAAGCTAGGTTTGCACTGACTGCGAGAAGGAAGACTGCATAACAATCTGACGGCTTTCTTGCAGCTTTAAAAGCTTATAAGTGTTACTAGATCCACCAAAAAAGGATAGTACCATATGATAGGAAGCTGTGGATTTGGGTAAATTAAACAATTCTTAACCCGGGAACACATAGGGAAATTTTACACACGTGCTTACATAGTGGGGTGCTCTAGCACCCCATAAGTATATGTGGATATCTTGTAGATTTTTTTAATTTTTGAAAGAAACACATTTTCACCTTTCTTAAGAAGCATTTAATGAATAATTTCTTGAAGTACACCTCAGTTTTGATTACACACAGTTGCCACAAACAAACTTCTTGTGTTCAGCGCAAATTGGCTTGCTGCACCCGGTACAGAATGATTTTGTCTTCCTATCTGCAGATCTCGGGCACAAGTAACACCTGCCTTGCTTTGGTGTATGTACATGAGCCTGTCCTACGTCATCTTCTACACCAAGTACTTCTTTGATCATGGTTGAAAGAGGAGTTGAAAGGGGGGTCCTGAGCCTGTTTTACATATGGGGAGTCACTAGCTGCATTCCCAACTCACGCAATAGATGTTGTCGTGTGAAGGACATTCCCCTATTCTGCGTAGCATTTCTAAAAAGTACCATGCTATTCACACCTGCTTGATCCAACATTCCGTAGAAAAACCGAAGCGGCCACCGCCTTGTTTTACGATTCACTGTATAGTTATGCATTAGCTCATCCAAAACGTCCACTCCGCTCTTTGTCTCACTATAGAAATGAATTATTTCAGGCTTCTTTGTTTCTACATTCACAGATTTGTCGCTATGCATAATGGAGAGGAGAATAACACTTTTCCCCTTTCGTGGGCAATAGGAAACCAGTGTTTTAGGCCCATCAAACGCAAACTCTGTAGTATCTACCTTTCTCTTTCTGTCAGGAAGAAAAGCTTGAGGAATCTCCTTTTTATTATGGCGCAAAGTCCCAACAACTGTCAACTGGTAGTCTTTCAACATCGTATCAGCTAATTCCACCGACATGAACCAATTATCCATGGTTAGATTTCTGTTAGTTCCACGAATTGGTTCTGACAGTTCTTTTACTAATTTCAGAGGTACAGGTTCACGTGCGCTGTTTTCAACCTTTCCAGTGTACGGCAATGCATTCACCATATAAAATGTTCGCGAGTCACAGAGACAATTGATTTTTATACCATACTTGTCAGGTTTAGAAGGTATATAAACGCGGAAGGGACGCTTTCCTCGAAAACCAAGAAGTTGCTCGTCAATGGTGCAGTATTCATGTGGTGTATAGTATGTTTTGCAATTCACTATAAATTCTTCCCATAACACTTTGATAGGCGCAAATTTATCTGCTGTATCTCTCGTCATTTTATTATCAAACCGTAGACAGTTTATGAGGAAACAAAATCGGGCTTCAGGCATTATGCAGCGGAATATTGGATTTCCAAATGTGGTTGACCACATGTCTTTCACGTTCAAATGTCCACATTTCAGGGTGCCAGCTATGTAAAGTAGTCCAATTAGAGCAGAGATTTCGTTGGTATTTGTATCACCTACATAATACGTGCCTACAGAGTAGTTTATTCTTTGTCGCGCAATTTCTTCGTTTGTGTGTTGTACAACAATGCTTATGATATTGTCGGTAAACAATAATTTCCAACCATCAAGGGGACTTTGAACGTCCTTTGCAGCTCCTTTGTTGCCGGGAATACGCAAGACTATATTACGTGCCGGTGTTCTACCTCTAATTGTGGGTACACTTTTCCACCGGTAACCATTTCTTCCTTTGATTATTGCACCACGAGTCGGTTCATCATCTTCACTGTCACTGTCACAGTTCAGTTCCGCATCACTAACAGCAGTTTCAGAAACTTCATCAGCATAGTCCGACTCAACTAGAAGATCGTCCTCAAAATCACTCACTTTTTTTGCAGTATCTTGATCACCTACCTCCTCTTCTTCAAGCCACTTTCGAATCTGTGCGTCGTCTGGACCCTTCGAGGATGAAGCCTTGCAAGTCCACATGATTGTAAAGCCAACCTACACTCAATGTCTTATCTCTAATGAAGGTGACGTATCAAAAAATATATATACGTGAACACATAGGCGGGGTGCCACAACACCCCAAACAGCAAAATAACACACTTTTTCCGACTTCTGACTAAATTTTCTCTGTGCAATGGAACGGCGCACCCCTCTCTGCTGCAGTTAGATGATATACTAGGAATACACAAGAGGGTAGCACCGTCAGTGGCATATTCCTTATTTCCACACTGTTTAAACACCGAGTGGGGTGCGTGAGCACCCCCCTATGTGTTCCCGGGTTAAGATTTTCAAACTAACGCAACTTCTTAATTTTCTCAACATGTATATACCCTTTCGTGCCCGAGCTGCCGTGATTTTTTAATGTGATTATACCAGTTTAATTTTGAATTAAGTTCAAATTCCAAAAAAATAACTTTAGAATCTTTTTCTGTGTAATCTAGATTGTTATATGTAACATTAAGATCTTGCATTTTACTCAGTTTAAAAACAATAGGTTTGCATTGCACCAATCCCCAACTACAGTTGTTATATCTTGAGTTAATTGTTCTCTTTCGAAACTGATTTAGAACTTACATAGACTCCAAAGTCATCAGCGAAAAGATAGCTTTGAGCGGGACTACTAGCTATTTTGGGAAGGTCATTGACATAAATAAGGAATAAAATGGGACCCAAAACAGATCCCTGTCGTACCCCAGAAGCTGCACGCAAGTATTTGGAGTTCGAAATATGGAATTCTACTTTCTGATATATGTTTGATAAATATGATTTAATAAGGTTTAACGCATCATGTTTAAAACCATAGTATTTTAATTTAATTAAAATAATTTTATGAGATAACGTATCGAACGTATTTGACAAGTCATAAAATCTAACTTTAGTAAAATATTTATTTTCTAAGCTGTCCGAAAGATCTTTAACTAAAGAAGTTGTTGCTTTAGTTGAACCTAATCCTTTTCTATATGCAAATTGGGGGCTACTAAACAATGAGTTACTCTCAAAATATTTAACTATTCGATCATTGAGCAATATTTCAACAATTTGGTTACTACACGGATTATAGATATAGATCTATAGTTGTCAAATTCTGAATTATTGCCCTTTTTGCGTACTGGAATTACTTTAACATATTTTAGCATATCAGGAAATATCGACTCTAATATGCAACTGTTGACAATGTGCGTTATAGGTTCAGTATGTCACTTTTAAGTATAATAGATTTACGGCCATATACATCACAGGTACTACTGTTTTTCATCTTCAAAATTGTTTCTTCAACGTCCTTAACAGTTACTAATTTGAAGCAAAAAATACAATATGGCTGAGGAATAGAATTCAGATAATTATAAAAATTTCTACTAGGAGTTATTGACTTAATCTCCTTTACTATTTCATTTATTTTATTAACGAAAAATTCATTTAAATCTGAAGCAGTAATTGAAGATGGTTCATTTTCATTTTTCCTAGTTAAATTGCACCCCCTTCTTACAATATTCCACATGGCCTTACTTTTGTTACCAGCATTATTTATCAGTGAGTCATTGTTTTATATCCCGGTCTCTTTCAGTAACTACCTAAATTACTTTTTTATGTTTTACAGGAAGTTCTTTAAATGACTTATTGCCAGTGCTTATGTAGAAATCATAATACATGTTATACAGATCTTTAACTCGATCTAGTTCTATGCTATTAACTTTCTTCGTTTTAGGCATCGTCGATTTGAATTTTAATGGTTTTAAGGGAAACGCAGTTTCAGCTGCGTAAATCAACGAATTCAACAAAAACATAATTTTAAAATCAATTGAAGGCTCTAAATCATACTGGTCCAATCAGCGTTACTTAAAAGATGTCTAGAATTAACTTTACTATCATCAGTGATGTTGCGTACCCGTTGCTTAGTATGCACCTGAGAATTAGAACTAGATTTCTTGTTCCTGTTATTTTTCATAACAATTAAGTCTAAGCTACCTATTACTGGCCAATGGTCTGAAATCCAAGTTTCTTTTACCACATAACAACTTATACTACTACTACTGTTAGTAACAATATTGTCTATGACACTCCCTCTATTAGGTGGATTAAGTCTAGTTACTTGTGTTGTTGATATGCTTAGGCCGAAAGAGGATGGAGGAGACGGAAGAGATGCCACTGCAGATCCTCGGTGCGGGGCAGCTAATTTTTGGCGAAATATCGCTAGTTGCCGATCCGTGCTCCACCGATGCTTACAGCATGGGGATAAGTAGTACCCGCAGTTTTGTAGTTTCACTATACTCATGAATTTTTTTATGCACTTTTGTACTGTGTCTGTTTTTGCGTAAGTTTATGCCGTGTTGCAACATTGTTTACAGTTACTCCCAATAACATTGCAGGGACAATTATCATGGCCGGTCTCAATTCTTTATCGGACCTGTCTGCATGTCAGGTACCTGAAAGAAATTTTTAAAGTGTTATGCAGCACCATCAGAAATCACTGACATGATTTGGAAAATTGTAGACATTTGTGTTTTTTCATCGAGTATTTTTAGAATCTTGTCTATGACTATGAGTACATGAGCCGAATCGCGTGTTTTGTCATCGGTTATTAAAGAAAAATTGTCAGTTGTTTCATAATAATATACCACTGCCGTAAACAGTGGCGAAGGGTAATAATTTCAAGAGGGTAGGCCCAATGTTACATAATAATAATAATAATAATAATAATAATAATAATAATAATAATAATAATAATAATAATAATAATAATAATAATAATAATAATAATGCATTCAGGCCCAGATCGAAGATTTCTGACGGGAGGTACCCGAATAACAACCAGTACATCTGTATTAAATTTATTTTTAATGCCATTATTCACATGTGGTGTGAATGAGGAATTCCCTGGAAATGCTAAATGTCTTTTATTGGTGAATCATTTTCCTTCAACTTTCAGAAAATTGACTTAAATTTTGGCCTTTGAAAAACTCCGCTTTCTTTTAAGCCGGAACGGAAGCATGAAATGAAATTGTCGGAAAATATTGCTATTTTCACTGCTAGCTTCTTATTTTAGATAGGGCCTAGTGTATATTCATAACGAAGAGGAGTTACACGTGCTCCGGTGCATCCTCCCTTGATCCGGCCCTGCTTACATTACTTACATCATTTTGTAAAGTAATTTCAAGTGTTATTTTTCTTCTCATCAAATATATTCATTACTTTTTCTTGAAAGTTGTATCGTTCGCTAATAACATTCAGAGTTCATTTCTGTAGAGATTGAACCTAACACACTAAATATGTCGTTATTTATTATATTCTTCCGGAATGTTTTAATTTTCTTCAGGGCACTCATACGCTTGTTTCACATTGTGAGGTAGTAACTAGAATATTTAAACACATAGGTAACAAGCGAAAACTTTCTGGGTACACTTCTTGCAGGTCGTTTGATAAGATGACTAAAATGCTGATTTTCGTCGTAAAATATGATTGCCAGTTCATTTCGCGGCTGATTACCGTTGAAATTCGGATACAATTTAAGAAGGTTTTCTAGTTTCCTTTTAAGAAATTCACTATTGTAATCTTGAAACTGTTCACGGTCAAGTAGGTAAACAGTAGTAGAAAATGGATCGACCTGGCTCATATGAGGCCAACATAGGCCAACATAGAACAACTCAGGAGCCCGTGGGAAATTGAGCACCTTACACCGTGAACCCACGGTCTTTTACGACCTCCATTTTAGGGGTGAATTTGTTCCCTTTTATGAGCACTTTTTAGGGGGTGTACTCGTTCTCTTTTATGACCACTTTTTAAGGGGTGAACTCGTTCCCTTTTATGAGCATATTTTCCAACCCCTATTCTGAATATAGCAGATAATACATAAGATTACGAACACATATAAGAGCAGAAGACTACATAACATAGCAGGGTGAACTCGTTCTCTTTTATGTGCACTTTTTAAGGGGTGTACTAGTTCTCTTTTATGAGCATATTTTTAGGGGTGAATTCGTTCCCTTTTACGAGCATATTTTCCAACCCCTACGTAACATACAGCAGAGCAGATAACACATAAGAGTACGTAACATAAGAAGGGTGTACTCGTTCTCTTTTATGAGCATATTTTTCAACCGCTATTTTAACATAGGAGATAACACAAAAGATTACGAACAAATAGAAGAGCACATAAGACTACGTAACATAGCAAGGGTGTACTCGTTTCCTTTTACGACCTCCATTTTAAGGGTATACTCGTTTCCTTTTATAAGCATATTTTCCAACCTTTAACATAGCAGAAACTACGAACACATAGAAGTGCAGATAACACAAGGGTGTATTCATTCTCTTTTATGATCCCTTTTTCAACCCTTATTTAAACATAGCAGAGCTAATACAAGAGTATGGCTTATTTTCCAACCCCTATTTTAACATAGCAGAGAATACATAATATTCATTTCCCTACGAACAAATATAAGAGTATAAGACTACGTAACATAGCAAGGGTGTACTCGTTCTCTTTTATGAGCACTTTTTAGGGGTGAACTCGTTCCCTTTTATGAGCATATTTTTCAACCCCTATTTTAACATAACAGAAATGACATAAGAATACGTAACATAGCAGAAACACATAAGACTATGTAACATAGCAGGGGTATACTCATTCCAACCCTTATTTTAACATAACAGAAATAGCAGACAATGAGCAAAGATAGTCATTTTAGAGGTTGTATTCATTCATTCTCTTTGATGACCATTTTTTTCCACCCGTAATTGAAATTTCATAGCAGAGCAGGTAATACATAAGATTCGTTTCCTGTTATGAGCACTTTTAGGGGTGTATTCAATCCCTTTTATGATTACTTTTTCAACCCCTATTTGAACATTTTAACATAGCACAAATTTATGAACACATTCTCCACCCCTATTTTAACGTAGCACTGATTTCGTTAACAACCCTTAATTTAACATAGCAGAAATGACACAAGCATGTCCCCAAACTACTGACCATCGTGAACAAAGGTCAAACTCAAAAACGAAACAACATATCGAGGTGGTGTTTCCACATTTAGCAATTGGTCATCAACTACTGACCATCGAGGTCAAAGATCAAAACTCGTAAACGAAGCAACACATTAAGGTGGTGTTTGCACATTTAGCAATACGTCATCAGGTACTACATGTCCCAAGATTAGTGGTCATCGAGGTCAAAGGTTAAAATACCTGAAACCTAATAGTTCCCAAACGCATCCAAATATTCAGATGCTCTTTCCACATTTAGTAATTGGTCATCAACACTGCAAGTTCCAAAATAATGACCATCGAGGTCAAAGGTCAATATACTTAAAACCTAATAACTCGGAAACGGAGCCACATATTGATATGGTGTTTCCACATTTAGTAATTGATCATCAACAACTATAAGTTCGAAAATAATGACCATCGAGGTCAAAGGTCAATATACTTAAAACCTAACAACTCGAAAACGGAGCAAGGTATTGACGTGCTGTTTCGAAATCTAGTAATAGATCATCAACTACGACAAGTTCCTAAATAATGACTATCGAGGTCAAAGGTCAAAATACTTAAAACCTAATAACTCGAAAACGGAGCCACATATTGAGATGGTGTTTTCAAATTTAGTAATAGATCATCAACTAGTACAAGTTTCAAAGTAGTGACCATCGAGGTCAAAGGTCAAAATACTTAAAACCTAATAACTCGAAAATGGAGCCACATATTGAGATGGTGATTTCAAATTTAGTAATGGGTTACCAACTACTACAAGTTCGAAAATAATGACCATCGAGGTCAGAGGTCAATATACTTAAAACCTAATGAGGTCAAAGGTTAAAATACTTAAAACCTAATAACTCGAAAACAGAGCCACATATTGAGATGGTGTTTCCAAATTCAGTAATAGATCATCAACTAGTACAAGTTCCAAAATAATGACCATCGAGGTCAAAGGCCAATATTCTTAAAGCCTAATAACTCGAAAACGGAGCCACATATTGAAATAGTGTTTCCAAATTTAGTAATAGATCATGAACTAGTACAAGTTCCAAAATAATGACCATCGAGGTCAAAGGTCAAAATACTTAAAAAATAATAACTCGAAAACGGAGCCACATATTGAGATGGTGTTTCCACATTTAGTAATTGGTCATCAACCAGTGCAAGTTCCAAAATAATGATCATCGAGGTCAAAGGTCAAAATATTTAAACGCAAATAACTCTTAAACAGAGTAACGTATTGAGGTGCTGTTTCTAAATCTAGTAATACGTCATGAACTATTATATGTTCCAAATGTACTGACTATCGAGGTCAAAGGTCAAATATTTAAGCTTTAATAACTTTAAACAAAGCCTGTGTGATCTATTCAGTTTTGTACCAAGCAGAGAGAAGTGAAGAATGAATAAATATGATTGGTTTACTTCGAGAAAGAAAGCAAAGATATGCCATTTTAACTATTTAAACAAAAGAAAGGATAAATTTGAATGACATATTCAATTTTGTACCAACGAGAAATGCCATTTTATCTAGCTCAAAATTTTATATAATTTTTGTACTACTCAAATAAACAAAAGAAAACCGAAGAAGGATTATTTTAACTAACTCATATACCATTTTGTACTACTCCAATAAACGAAGGAATACCAGAAAAAATAGAATTAAAGAATGAATGAAATTCAGGTGGATTATTTTCTTTTTACCAGCTGGAAAAGAGAAGAAGAGCTACTTTAACTACCTCATTATGTACTGTTTAAACAAACTAAAGTTGACCATTATGTAACTTTTGAACTTACTGAAATGTTCTATTTTTGTATCAATCCGAAAAACCTGAAGCAGGATCATTTTAACAAGTTCATAATTCCTGTAACGAAAGAATAATTTCGATGTTCTACTTTTTATACCAACGAGAAAAAAATGAACTAGCTGAATATACGAAATAATAAATTTAAGTGACCTATTCAATTTTGTACCAATGAGAAATGGCATTTTAACTGGCTCAGAAAAAGGCGAAGAAGGACTATTTTATATAATTTTACTACTGAAATAAACAATGGAGTATTTAGTTTTGTACCACCGAGAAAATAAAAGAAATTGCACCATTTTGGAGTATTCAAATAAACAAAGGATAATTTGTGTCAACTCTAAAATCAATTAAACGAAGTAATGCATTTGAGTGAGCTATTTAATTTGAAAAACCGAAGTTGAGTATTTTATACCATTTTGTATTATTTCAACAAAGAAAGGAATAAGCAAAAAGGATCATTTTATATCATTTTAATCTAGTCTAATAAACGAAGGCATAAATATGAGTGAGCTATTTAATTTTGCAGCAACCAAAAAATCATTTTAACTTGCTAAGTATTTTCACAAAATTGTACTAATCAGAAAAAGCGAAGAAGACCCATTTTAACTAACTGAGAATTTCTGTACCTTTTTGTACTATTTAAACAAACGATGGGATAAATTTGAGACACCTGTTTTTTTGTACTAACCTGAAAAATCGAAGAAGGTCCAATTTAGGTAACTCAGAATTTATATACCTTTATACGAGCCCAATGAACGAAAGAACAAATTTGTGTGTTCTACTTTTTTATACCAAACAAAGAAGAACCATTTTGTACTACTCAAATAAACGAAAGAATAAAATTGTACTAACCAGAAAAAGCGAAAAAAGACCTTTTTAACTAGCGCAGAATTTCTGTAACGCAAAAATTAATTTGGATGGAGTAACAAGAAAGAAAGCAAAGATATGCCATATTAACTATTTAAATAAGCGAAGGGATAAATTTAAGTGATCTATTCCATTTTGTACCAAGGGGAAATGCCATTTTTATCTAGCTTAGAATTTCTAGTGCATGTTGTATTATTTAAACAAAACGAAGGGCTAAATTTGAGAAAGCGAACATGAACCATTTTACTCATATTTGGATGGAGTATTTAACTTTGTATGAACAAGAAAAAAGTGAAGAAGGACCATTTTAACTAACTCAGATCTTTATACCATTTTGTACTACTCCAATAAACGAAATTTTATTTTTGTACCAATCAGAAGAAAATCAAAGAATGGTCATTTTAACTAGCCAAGCAGAAAAAAGGAAAGAATTAACACTTTGTACTAACCAGGAAAGGAGAAGAAGGATCAGGATTCTATACTTTTTGTGGCATTTATTGGGGTGTCCTATTTCCTTTTGTACCAACGAGAACCATATTAACTGGCTTAGAATTTTATGCCTTTTTGTAAAATTTGTATCAAACCGAAAAAAGCAAGGAAATACCATTTTAAATAGCTCAGCATGTTACAGCTTTTTGTGTTTTTAGTCTACCCGATTTCTTGACCATGTTGTACTATTTAAACAAACGAAGGAATAAATTTGTGTGACCTATTCACTTTTATAGCAAGCAGAAAAAGCCCCTTTTAGTTTTATAGCAACCACGAAGGTCCATTATAACAAGCTCGGTATTTTTATACCATTTTGTATTACTATTATAAAGTTAAGTGGTCTATTTCATTTTCGTAACAATCAGAAGAAAAGCTCAGGATTTTATACGTTTGTTTGTGTCATCCAGAGAACAATTTAAATTGCTTCTCCCGTCACTAAGTAAGGCTCATAAAATATTTGAGCGTGAGATTTAACAAACCAGAGTTGCGTCATAATTGTGTAGAACAGACTGCAAAGCAATTTGCGTACTAAAGAAAAAAAGAAGAAACAGCATACATGGTCATTTTTGATCACAGCAGAAGAATCAGCTCATCAAGGGAAAGAAAAGTTTTCAAAGTTCCATGCAGATATTTAAGCAACGTTGCGAATGCGTTACCTAACATTTGTATTGCTAGTATAGTGAGGGTTGGAAGGTACTGCCTATTGGTCAACGATTCAATTTTTTTAGACTTTCCTTCCTCGTCTAAGTCAAAAAGACAAATATATATTTTTGCATTTATGTATTTTATTATAATGGAATATAAGTTTATGGAGTATATTTGGAAAATAATAGAACATACATCATGATGTTATATTAAAGAATTGTTTCTTTGTATTGCTTGAAACATATTATTTAAGACGGAAAATGCATAGAATACTTGTATTGTATATATATAAAATTATTTATTTGATTTGGTTTTGCTGAAGAGCAGAAAAAATGACTAGCATGTAGATTGTTTATGTTTCACCTAGAGAAAAAGAAATTCAGCGTGAAAACGAAAAACCTATACTGTTAATTCACCCGTCTGACCCCGATTTGCCAGATGAATTAAGTGATAAAGTGAGAATCATATATCCGACACAAGAAATAGAAGAAGTGTATTATTTTAGACGCTATAATAGATATAATGATGAAAAACTCCCGGAAAGTGATGATGACAGTGTTTCAAATATTAACTGTTTTGAAGTGGAAGCTAATGAGTGTGGGTGTACTAGTGAAAGTATTAGTGATACATGTGTTATACAATTATTTAATGAGTATACACAAAATTCAGTATTATTATGTGAAGCATGTTCTGAACATAATGAAAATCAAAAAGATCAAAACTGTTTGCTGCAGTATGATTACGAATTATTACAAAAGGTGTGGACGATCTTAATTAAACGTTAAATGAGAGAGAAAATCTATAAACTTTATTTAAAGAAGCATTTTAAAGGTTGCAATATTAAGAACACTTATACTTTGGAGAAAAAATTTAATCTGGTGTATGAATACATTAGAGAGTGTGATTATTACATCAACAAAATAGTAGAATTGTTTTTAGAGAAAGATAAACAATTATTTAATTCTGTAAATGAACACTGAGCCCACTGTAGCATATGCATTTGACTGTGTAAGAATAGAACATATTAAGGTTAAAATTACAAAGGGTTACAGAGAATTGAACTGTTTATAAATGGATCAATTTGTATTTTGGTCTAGGAATTAATTCGTGCGGGTGGACGAGAGATGGCGCAACGAACGGAGCGTCCCACAGTTCCGTGTATCCACACATGTGTTGCAAACCCATGTCATCGCGTATCGTTCGTAGTATAGGGCAGTGGATTAAAGCGTCTACAACACCAGTTTGTAGTTAAGTGAACATAGCGCAATTTGTGCCTGATAAAGTGTTTTGCGGGGTGTCCTGCTGCATTACTTTAACATGCAGAAAAGTGCGACTGAAAGTCATCGTATTTTGGTGGAAGTGTATGGTGACCATGCTCTAGCTGAGCGAACGTGTCACAAGTGATTTGCACGGTTTAGAAGTGATGATTTCGGCTTGGCAGACCAAGAGCGAGCTGGACAGCCAAAAAAAATTCAAGACGAAGAATTGACAGCATTGCTCGAGCAGGATTCGTGTCAAACGCAGGAACAACTTGCAGCAGCATTAGGCGTTGATCAAACAACAGTCTCCAAACGCTTGAAAGCCATGGGAATGATTCAAAAGATGTCACATTGGATTCCACAAGAAAGATAAGAAAAGAAAAAAAAAACGGAACAGTACAGCCCTTGGTTTGATCAAACTGAATGCGAGAAGTACTGCTCTGTTTCCTTTACACCGTTTATTCAGAATGTATCTACTAAATAGTCACCTGAAGACGGCTTTCTGTTATTCGCTGATAAACGTTTTTTTTTTTTTAATTTATGTTAAATAGCAAATATTCCTTTAAATTGATGCAGAACTTTTCCTTGCACATAATTATCTTTTATCCATGTAGCTGAAGGACTATTTTGACAGTTGAATAGTTTCTGACGATTGTTGAGATTGTAAGCTCATGGCCAATCTTGAGATGCTTTACATAATTTTTGTTTTCGCTGAAAATGTAATCTTAGTAGACCCTACTTGTAACAGCAATTTTCTCTGCAGGTGCCCATCCAAGCGTAAGTATTGATTTTCGTTCTTAGAGCAACGTACCGAAATTTAAATGATCAAACATTTTCTCTTCCCTCTCATGAACAAACCCTCAATGACGTTATATCGTGTTTAAAGTTAGTTCTTCATAGCGAAATAAGAGGGAAAAGCATTCAAAACTGATTTTACAGTGTTCGTTATTATTAAATTCTAGTAAGTTCAGCCAATGAACATTTCCTTTTGTGAAAGTTTTGTTTTAACTGCCACCACTATGAGTCTGCTGAATTTTGTTACATCAGATGTATGTGTTCCCTTTTGATTCGGAAGAATTAATACGAAGAAAAAACTATCTATGTGCACCCAAGTAGGATATGCAGCCACAGCAAATCTGATTCTACAAGAAATGAAGTACTTTTTTTAAATAATGAAACGTAGAATATCATAATTTAAATATGTTTAATAAGTACTGAGTGGCCTCGTGTAGCGTAGTCACTAACGCTCTCATCCTCGATGCGAACGCTCCCGGGTTCGATTTCCGGTGGGGGCACACGGTTGAAAAAATGCTAAAAAGCTTTTACCGGCCAGCCGTCCTGAATAAGGATTTACCTTGATTACCTGCATTCACACCAGGCAAATGCCGGGGTGGTACCTAATATATGAGTCCTAGTCTGCTCCCTTCCTTTCCTTTCCCGGATAGTGTGCATCCCGAGGGACGTGATCCCTCAAACATGGCGGGCTAACTTTGCTATCGATGCCGAAATCCAGAAATATGAAACCTAAACAATTTAGTAAGTGATGAAAAGTGTAAAATGTAACTTCGTAACATATTTGTCGTTGAGAATCGCGTTGTTCGTTCGTGCGTATAAACCGTTCGACAGTGTAATGACAGTGGAAATGTTTGTTCAAGTACAAAAATGGCCATGTGAAAGTTATTTTTGAATGTATTAACAATATTATGTTCTATCATGCAAGTGAAAGATTTTGTTTCAACGTGTTTTCTTTACAAGTAAATGTGTGGCCAATATAAATGAAACAGAAGAAACCAAAGATATCACAGAATAAATCAAAATAACTAGAAGTGACTTTTTTCTTTCAAATTTTGATAAAATCATTAAAAATTACTATGTCTATTTTCAATGTGTATCTTAACATACACTCGTTTCATATTTTTGTCTTATGTTACATCGGCCCACCGGCACAGAAGTGAATTTGAAACTACATGCGGTTAGAATCATCACAGATGCTTACTGTGCGAAGGTCTCTCGTCTCTGAACGTATTCTGAGTGTGTTCGAATCCCGTTTGCGTTTGAATATATAGTTAATTCTGGGGTAAAAGTGAGGGTGAATGCGGGAAGATGCCGTCCACCCACTTCCAGAAAATATCGGAACTTTCTTAAAAAAAGAAAAATAAAGAAAAGAAACAATGGGAAAAGATAGGCTCGGGATCTTTGACACCATGCGTCCCCCTAGCTTTTCAGATCCACTTTTACCCCTAGGTTAATTTACGCAAGATTGGATGTGACACGTTTCTGCGGTAATCGGTCCTGGTTAATTATATATTGTTTCGTATGTGTTAGTAAGATAATTGAACGAGACATTGTGACGATAGCGATAATCGAAATGAATACTATACATGATTTTATGATGCAAAATTGAAAATAATCCTTATACGAACGCAATAATTTAATTCTTTCAAAGAGCGAATCGAACTCCGACTTATTATTAGGTCAGAAGCCTTTCAACCTCACTTTTATTATCGCCTAACCTCACAGGGGCAAGTGGCTTTGAAACGTATCACTGAGTCACTCAATCATTTTGTGATATAGTGCATTCATACGTATAATTTTGTGTGTCTAAATATGGTATACTGTACTTAATAAAGTGCACCGTACTAGTATCAAAATCTTGTTCGAAGCAATGGACTTTAATAAAGAAGAAGTACATACAAACTGATATTAAAGAACTAATAAAGAGATGCAGGTATTAATTGAAACTAATATTAACGATTTAGAAAAGCAAATCAATGAAAAACGAGAAAGAAATTGAACAAGAAGAATGTCAGGGTAACTTAAAACTTGTGTTGCGAGAAATTAATGTTAAATACGAACACACCGAAGGGAATTATGGAGAAATTTCAGCTACAAGTCTTGAAAATGAAAAAGAGTTGGAATCAGTTTCAACTACCAACCACAGCTAATACTACCATTGATCCTATTGTCCACTTTCTCAGAAAAAGCTGTAATACGGCTCGTAGATACAACTACTTACAATCAACTTCCGCAGGGACCAACAACTATCCTTGTTATCCTAATGCTCTACACGACTATTTTAACTACAGACTTTCTTTCCAACGTTTTGAATGCTCGCTAAAATAGTAGTATTTCTTAACCTTAACAAGAATTCTACGCTTGTTGAATCTTACCGACTTATTAGTCTTACTACTTTTTCTCAACAAAACCCAAGACCGCATTTTTTGTAAACCGTCTCCACTTGCACATCCTGCTCAACCATCTATCTAATCTGGATTTCGAACTTCATTTTGCATAGCTGACCAACATACCCAATTAACCATTACGATACGCACCTGCCTAGAATCTCACTTTCATTTGGTATTGAACATTGATATTGATACTGTTTCATGATATTTTTCTCATCAAAGGTCACAAAATACGGCTTATTCAAATTGATCAAGCACAATCCCGCAACTTTATTCCGAAAGTTGGAGTTAACAAGGCCCTGTTTTTTTTCTTTTCACTTACTTTTTAAGTGCGATTTCATTACTGTCAACGAATTGTCGAGGCGCAGAGAATAACGCGTTATCTTGGGCCAGTGGTATCAATTTAAGTGAAGATATTCGGAGTGTTTATTAGGAATTATTAATTCAGTGATTTATTTGTTGATAAAAATGCGATGAGAGACGGGACAATGGTTTCAACGAAGTGCTGTTCGCATTATACAAGGACACATGATGTTATATTATTTCTTTAAATTAAGTAAAATCTTTAACTTATTACGTCATAGTTTTCACTACAATGCACGATGACTCGGGCCTATCTAACTTTAACACATATAAATTAGTGAGCATCAGATTAAGCACTGTCCGCATCACCACCAGTAAAAAGGCATACACGTGTAACATAAAGTATATAGTTTTACCTAATATTCAGAAGCAAGAAATTTCTGTCGCCAACTTCCGCTCACAACGTAAGCAATCCATCACGTTGTCACAATGGTCAGTATTTTAAGGTTACGGTGAGAGTTACGTCGGGTTATTGTCTTGCTCTGCTCTCACATATTTGTTCTATTTTTATCTTGGAGACAGACAAAGGTATATGAGAAGCGTATAAACGCGAAAAAAAATGCACTTATACTTCTAATTTTCAGATCATTCATCTTTTTACAACCAACTTTGTGGTGAGGACTGTTAGATTGAGGCCTAATAAGGCGTTTCTTAAGTAGTTCATTTTGTTCAAAAGATGTCAGCAAACTGAAAAAATGTAGAATAAAATTCAAGCCTCTGCAAGGAATGAAAATAGGAAAGAACAGATCCTTTACTATCTACAAAGCTATTGATATGACAAATCTAAAAAGTGATTTTATTTCTTTAAGTCTTAGCAAGGAAAATCAATGCTTTGAAACTATCATTTTTATTTCATATGATACAATATTTTGTAAAATTTCTGGATGTCTTACGTTATTTGTTATCTTCACTTTTGTAAGTTCTCAATTTTAATCTCTCCGCTGAGACTTTATGAAAAATGACATTGTGCCGGCTGATTCGACTCTCATCTTAGTTTTGCGAAAAGAGATTTTACCGCGAAAGAATCATATTATATTTAGAAAAAAATACTATTATTATTATTGTGTCATTCACACATTAAAGCTAACAAGAATAATTTATGGTGTTATATTATAGGTTTTCAGTGCGTTCTCAAAATATAATAAAAGGAACAGAAAGATAATCTAAAACATAAAAACAGTATATGAAGTGTGTGACAGTTGAATTTGTAAAGTCCACTGCATCAATAGAAAACATGTCATATGTTTCAAATACGACAAGTAGTAAAAATCTACCTTTGATATTTTGTGAGCACATAACATGAGTTTGTGTAATTTAATACTCATTAAATGATACAAGCGTATCTTAGTTAGAAAAAAGTTTATACTCGTTCTCACTTGCAGAATGCGGTAACATATTCACTACATTTTTTCATGTTCTAAGTGAAAGAGTACTGTAAAGAACAATCAACAAAAATAAAAGCATAATCAAATATGAATATGAATTACTGCTCCTGATAACAGTTCAATCAGATATATTTTCTCTCCGTTTTCCTCTTGGTTAATATATGCACATATATGGAAAACTTTGAGGAAAGAGAATTTATCATATGCTTCATGCAACATCAAATTAAATTTAACAATATTATTTTGCAGTAAAGTGGATTTTAACTGAAGAGCTTCAGGTAATTAGACCAGAGCCCATATCAACTGTACTAATCTTTGACTACTGGCGAAGTCTAACTAGTTAGTTGCCCTCATAAAATGAGGGACACGGTCAGAAAGAATGAAAAAATGAACATAGCTATAGAAACAGAAATTAACACTAACATATTTGACTTTCCGAAAGTATGTTAATGCAGCTACATCTCGGTTAGGGCAACCCTTTCGAAGAAATATTGCGGGGTACTAATAACCGAGCAGGAATCGATTAACCATACTTTGATTCTGTAGTTTATTTTATTTTTATTTTTATTTTTATTTTTTTTTGATAATAGTTACCGACAAAATTGGCAAAAATATTTTCAGCTACGTACTTGGTTCCTTTAAGGGAAGAATGATACTTTAAGCTATTATTTTTTATTTCTTGGTTAAAAGGTATTTTGTCGACCGATCGGTTAAATTGGCAAAATGACTTTCGCCAAGTAGTGCTCTAATTAAATTCTCTACACATATTGTGTTATATTGAATCAAAATAAACGTTATGATATTGGGAACGTATTTGTAATCATTCATGATGTATTTGAGGCTGTCGTTACTGCGGTACAAGGAAAAGTAAGTGTACCATTTGAGTGAATGTACAAAACACATTCCACACCTCATATTGTAGGAGAAGATAACATGGACGTTATAAGCAAGTATAAGAAACATTATTAATTTAATTTCTGGAAGGAAAATTAAAATCCAAATACAGATCTTATAGATGGAGAGACTTTCCATGCATAGGTTTTGATTGACGTATGACTTTTCTACAATCCCTTGCGCTGAAGTTTGGAAACGTTGGTAAATTTGTAAGCTTAAACAGCTCTAGCGAACGATGTTTTTTTAGAGTAGCCATCAGACCCGCTCAAAAATCGCTACTGGCGTCCATGACTCGTACTCAGTCTATATATACCCTATGCTAAAAAGAAACAGGGCATTGATTATGGGTCCTTACAGTTAAATTTTTTTAAGTCCAACTTTAGGTATCTTCGGAAGTGGCAACCAAAATATATCATGTTATTCCCGTAACGCAATCTTCCTAAACTGAAACAACAGTGAAGATGACATTCTGAATATCTACAATGAATGGTTAATGAACTCAGAAAATAAATAAATAAATCTGATAAATTTGCAAACCTTTTTTCCAAGTCCTTAATGTTAGTTTTCAACTTTATTCAAAATCGTGAAATTCCTGCTCATTATTATTTCGGTTAGAGAAAGAATTAAACGTCACCATATTTTGTATTAATTATCCAGGATTCATGAGTATCCGTAATGCTTTGACAACCGAAGCAAGAAATTGACATCGGAAGAACATGTATACATTTAATATTTTATGTTATATTTGCTTTACGTGCTTTATGAGTACAGTAACTCTGGTAATGAGACAACATGCATTCATCACAATTTCTTTGAAAGAAATTACAACCGAACAGAATTTTGAGTGTCGAAGACAAGGCAAAAGAGTTCGACCATTTTAACGTTGTAGTTTAATGATTCCTAGTTATTGTTATGCATCGCGAATATGTATACCTAGGTATAATGCTCGCCAATCAATCAATAAACAAAATAATTTAGAAATGATATATAAAGTTCATATTTAGATTTCATAATATATTTTTCATAATATCTCTTTTTATAACTTTTGAAAAGAATTACTATATTATTAGCACATGCATACAAATATATAAAAACACCAGTACAAATTTCAGAGAACAAATTGGTAATAATATATGAAAAGATAAACATTGAACAAATAACATACTAACAGGACAAACCGATGCTGTAACAAAGCGATTGGGTTAGGACAATATTATCAAAATAGACTATGAAATTAGAAAATATTTAAAAATTCATATACAACATTCTCCAGCAGCGCAACGAGTACCTAGAAATTGCTTGGTTGTTCTATCTTTAAGCTGACTTTGCTGGCTTGCAAATAGAAGAAGCGATTCCGGATATAAGATTGTCTATAAAACATTACTATTTCCGGATTTATGTTCTAACATACTTGTTCTATTGTTGCTAATACCAAAGTAGTATGATTATACAAAAGCCATGCATAGATCAGGCATACAATCAAATGTACCACACATTCCTTAATCAAAGTGAACTGAGTGCACAAATGTAGGGTTCAATACTTTCCATAGCCACATAGAGACGCGTACAGCTTCAGCAACATAACATGTTAGATTCCACGTGTAAGATTGATTACTACAGGAATAACATTTCATCACTGTATAAAAGTTTTTCCATCACTGTGTCCAAGTATATTAATTTTACACAAAACATGAAGGCCTGTCTTCAGACAGTTCATATCTGGAATAGAAAAGTCTGTAAGTGTGATATATGAATGAAATCTATGATGTATATGTATAAAAGTAGTAGGGATAGATTCGTCACTGATTGGTCTTTTTGAATCGCGTTACGATTCTGATTCCTTCTTAGAGTTCACGTGGTCTTAGGCAATGCCCCGCAGGAATTTCGCAGTTAAATATCACATAGTAGAGCCATGGCTGTATAATTTTTGAATCAGGACCTATGGTTAAAGGTTCATGGCCACGGTTTATGGTATCAGGGAGCAACTCTTTTATAGTTTATACATTATCTTGTTCCTTATTTACGTGGTAAAATGCTTAAAAACAATTTTTGAAAGTATTTTACATATTGTATCACCTTTTATGAATCTTTGTTACACTGTGAATGAGCACCAGTGTGATCCTCATAAGACAAGGATACAATGGATCGCCTTCTATAAGTTCGGAAGGGCGAACACTATAAATTTTGGAATCATCCGAAAACAAAATTTATCAAGATATTATAGGACTATAATATCTATCCCTAAATGTTCGTTAGTTTTTTCTTGTTCCCTTTTATGAGTAAAATGCTTGTCTTTCGTATGGTTTTGATATGTTTCAACAAGTTCCTATAGGACCTTATATTATTCCCAGGTTATTATCAAATAATATTCGTACATATCAACGGTGTAGTATATATATTAACATAGTAAACATTTCCAAGTTATTATTACAAGGGGAGACTCTGAGTTAAATTTCCAGTGGTAGTTTGAGAGTCTTGATTTGATTTTGAATGCGAGCTTTCTTTATTTTGGATGCCAACAATCATGAGATGAGTCTAGGTCAAATGACTTACTACTAGCGACTATTACGAACGTTAATTTATCCCAATATACTTCACAACGCAAAATCGGTGAACCGTTATTCAATTAGATTCCGTTGAGCATCATAATTCTCAAAATGACTAACGGTACCTTAAATTATGGTATAAACAGACGTTTTAAATTTGCCATATCATCCGCTAATATGATAAATCAATGTACCCGACATGCCATAGAGCAGATTACTGTAATCGTGAATGTCGTCCATACAATATCAATTCATTATAACTAGAAAAATACTATTTTAATAAATAGATGCAGTCCTTTGTCCTACGTAACTTCTTTCCCATTTTTGAACAATATTATAGACATGACATAAGGAAAGTTAGACGTGTCACTGAGCCTTTAATTATTTTTTACGCATCGCACACAACTTTTATTAAATTAGCAGCAAACAAATTAAAATAACAGTAATATTGTTTCCACGCGGCGGTGTCGATTCTACATACTTTTCTCAGCAAAGAACCAACCATCCTGTAATCATGGTATTACTTGATTTTGATATAATGGAAAATTTATACTTTTCTGAGTATAAACAAGCTAGGTGTTGTTCTCTTTGAAGAAGAGAATACATGCACGTATTCTCGGAATACAGAAGAATAGAGTTAGTTACATGTGTCTTTATATCCGGTCAACACAAGAGAACTCCCTGATACAGAAAATGGTAAGAAATGATTTTACAAATCCAATGAATTCTTACATTTGTTAACGTCTGCCGACAATGAGACGCCAATGGACTCTTGGAATAATGGTTCAAAACAGTGTTTCCTCTCAATAATTTTTACAAACATGTTTCGCTCTAGATCACTTCGAAAACTATAACTATGTATATTATTTATCTACCTAACCCATAACATAAATAAGTACCGTGTTATTCCGGATAGTGATCATTATTACACAAAACTTGTATTATCGTACACAGAGTGATAAAACGTGTTAAACATTAAATAAAAATTACTTTATAAATCGAGAAATAAAATAATTTATTTTTCTCAGGTAGTATCTAATTTATTTCTGCATGCATGATAATAAATGTAACATTGGAAATATGTGCTTCTTAAATGTGCTAGTAGTTGGATTCAGAGGATCATCACTTTCTTTATTTTTTACGTCCAGCTGCCACACCCATGCCCAATCCAACTGCCTGAGCATCTGAAATAAATTCATAATACCAGTAACTGTAGTCATATGAAGATTAGATAATTACTCTATTATAATGAGTAGATATAAGTTAACAAGCTACAGGGGAAAAGGGAAATTGGAGAGATTTGGGTGTAAAAGGAGGTGGGAGTTGATAAAACTATAATAGGTTAAGAACTTTGCGTTTAAATGGACTATAACGTTGTAATTATATATATCAGGTTTAATTTCTAATTTATAGTTTATTACATTAAAAAGGAAAGAGTATATAAATAAATCGGTAGTCCCTTTGTTAAAGATAGCATGACATTATCTCGTATTATCTATGCGTGGCACCTGCTAGGTGACATGTAGCATAAAAACGTAAATAATAAAACGAACAAAATTGTGGAATAAAACGCTAATAATTTTAATCATTCATTGGTTGATCTATCTGTTACACATTGAAGTTATTTTCGTTTTAAAGATTTATGTAAAGTTTTCTTAGAATTATATAAATGTATAGGGGTCCCTGAGGGAGACAAATGTTCACTTTTAATTTTAAGCAAGGCATCTTTAGAAAAATTTCTGTCTCCAATAACTTGTCTTCTCGTATTTGTAAGTCAACTGAAACTGACGAGAAACAAATATATTTGAAACAAAACTTTGTTCCTTGATCTTATTAAATACGATATATACCTACCTTATGTCTCAAATACTTTAAAACTCCTTTTCCCTGGCAATATATTAACAGTTACATGCAGATTTGTAACATAATGTTCCAAGTTCATATGTTTCACGGAAATTTTCAGGATATGTATTTTTGATTTGATTTGATTTGATTTTGATTTGATTTATTTGCGTTCATTTGACCATACAGAGTACACAAATTTGTACATATGGTATAGAACATGTCATTTCACAATAATACATTGGTTAAATACAGAGTTAATAAACACATACAAATAAACTATAAGCATACGATATAAAACTAAATTTTTTACAATAAAAGAAGGAAAAAATAAATATTTGTTATTTAATCTAATGGTTAAAATATATCTACGTACTAAGTTTTATTGCCTTCAGAAATAATAAAGAATTATTCACCTATATACTCATCTACAGAATAATAAGATTTACAAATTAGCATATTTTTAACCTCTCTCAAAAACTTTATATCATCTTTTATGTATTTCAATTCTCTTGGTAATTTATTATATAGCACCGCACCTCTATAAAATGTAGTTTTTTCAAACATACTTGTTCTGTGTGACGGTATTACAAATTTATCACAGTTTCTAGTTTTATATTCATGTACGTCGGCATGCGTTAAGTAGTTATCTATGTTTTTTCTCACTAATTTTAATACCTCATATATATACAAACTCGGTATCGTAAGCAATCTGAGTTCACGAAATTTACTTCTACAACTACTACGAAAATGGGAATGTGTAATGATACGGATTATTTTCTTTTGTAATCTAAATATTGTAAACAAATCATTAGTGACACCCCAGAAGGCAATACCATACTGTACTCGGGAATAAAATGACGCATAATATAATGAAATTAAAGTGTCTAGGTTAAGAACAGAGGAAAGTGTATAAGCCATATAAACAATAGAAGATAAATTTTGGCATAAATTGTTTATATGATGTTTCCATTTAAGTTTGTCGTCTAGGTTTAATCCTAAGAATTTAGTATTTGAAGCACATTCCACATTATTATTATTAATTGTAAACGAAGGTTTAATTGGTGATGAATTAGTTGGGAAAAAATATAAACATTTGGTTTTTTCGGTGTTAATAATTAAGTTGTTGTGGTGTAACCAAGTTTCGAGCTCTCTTGCTGTTATATTTACATTATTTTGCAGCTCAGTTAAATTACTTCCTTTTACAAGTATATTTGTGTCATCTGCATACAGAAATAACTTCCCATGAGTGATATAAAGTGGTAGATCATTAACATATAAAAGAAATAATATTGGTCCTAAGACTGATCCTTGAGGAACTCCTATGTTAACCATAGAAGGTGTTGATCTGTGAGTTTCGATATACAAGTTGTCTTCATTAATGAAATTTATCTCTACAAATTGTTGTCTATTTGTAAGGTAAGTTTGAAACCATTGGTTAGCAACACCCCTTATTCCATATGCATTTAATTTACTTAAGAGTAACGAATGGTTGACACAGTCGAAAGCTTTACTTAAGTCACAAAATATAGATAGTGGGTATGATTTACTTTCTATTGAGTCTACTACTTCTTGCAAGAAATGAAGGGCAGCTGTAGATGTGGATCTATTTTTAAGAAAACCATGTTGCGAGTCAGATAAAACATTGTTACGTTCCAAATGCGTAATTAATCTATTTTTCATTATGGATTCTATAATTTTCGAAAATTTAGAGGAGAGAGCTATTGGTCTGTAATTTTCGCATTTCTTTTTGTCGCCCTTTTTGTGTAATGGTTTTATAAGGGCCCATTTCAGGCTGTCTGGGAATATACCTTGTGAGAATGAGTCATTAATTATGTGAGACAGAGGCTGTGCAATTGCGTGGATACATCTTTTGATTATAAATTCCGGGATGTCATCTGGACCCCTTGATGATCCGTATTTAAAATTCCTTACTACTGATATTATTTCCGAAGGATTTGTTGGAATTATAAATAAAGAACTACTTATTTGATTAATTCGATTAGGGTTATTCTTAATATCATTCGATGGTGTTTGCGATTTAAGTAGGTTAGTAGCTATGTTGCTGAAGTAAGAGTTGAAAAGCTCAACAATAACATGAGGGTCTTTACACTTTTTGCCGTTCGCGAGTTTTATTTCAGTATTTTGAACATGTTGTGGTTTATGATTTGTTTCTTCTTTAATTATTTTCCAGGCCATTTTGGTCTTGTTTTCTGCATTAGAAATTATATTATTATAATAGGACTTTTTGGCTTGTTTTATTACCTTTTTATATATGTTTTTATAATTTTTACAGTAAATCTTAATACTATTATCCTTAGTAGTTTTGCTAAGATGATTTAGTGACTTCATCTTTTTACTACTCACTATTATACCTTGCGTCACCCATTTCTTTTGTTTATTGTTCTTGATTGTAAACGTTGCGTATGGGAAACACTGATCAAATATCAGCTTAAATTTACTGAAAAATATACTAAACTTATCGTTCACCGAATAAGATGATTTTGACATTACACTTGACCAGTCCTCGGATTCAAGATACTTATTAAATTGTAAAATATTGTCTTCACTGAAATTTCTTTTTCTCATTTTTATTATTTTTGAACAGCCAGTTTTTTTGTTTTGTGGATTAACTAACACATTTGCATTGTAAGAGTTCACAGTGGCTATTTGTGCCCGATGATCAGAAAACCCGCTATTGAAAACATTAACGAAGCAATAGAATTTCCTTTTGTTTATAATCACCTGATCGATGGCAGTTTGTGAATTTTCCGTTATTCGCGTTGGTTCATTAACTATTGCTTCTAGATTATGGCTAAGTAGTAATATTTTCAATTGACCATCAATAGAATTTTGGTCTAAAAAATCAATATTTATATCACCCACTACAACTACATCCTTCGTCTTTGTTTCATAATATGAAAGAATATTTTCTAAATTTCTGATAAAAATATTTACATCACTCTCTGGGGTTCTATATATACATATAACTACTACCTTATAAGATAATAATTCAACAATGGATGCCTCAAAATGTTTATCTATGTTTAGGTTTTCAAATTTCGTTACCTTTTTAATTAATACATCTGATCGTGAAAATATACAAGATCCTCCCTGTTTCATATTTGTTCTACAGTAACTTGCAGATAGGTTATAATTAGGAATATTAATAATACCAAGTTCATTTTGTTTTCTCCAATGTTCTGTTAAGCAAATTAGACTAGGTTCCTGCATATTTTTAAATAAAATTTCCAGCATAATTTTCTTTGTTGAGCTAAGCCCTTGTACATTTTGATGAAAAATCTCTAGTTGACTATGTTGAGTAGAGGTTAAGACACTATTGGACTTTTGTTTCGCCATAAAAGAATGATCGGAATCATTATAATGTGCTATAGAGGAAACATGAGTCTCATATGAAGGAGTGACAGTATTATTATTCTTTTGTTTAGGAAATTGGAATTCAGGATTAGCAACGCGAATAATAGTTTTTGGATTTTTTGACCTTTCTTGAGTGCCGGTGAGGTTATTAATACCCTTGTCCGCAATCATAGTATCAATTGTAGAGGCCAATTTCGTATTGAAATAATGACTTTTATTTTTGCCGCCAGCTAGAGTAAAAATATTGCATTCCTGAATTTCAATTTCGATACCATTCAGTTTTTTTGAAGCCTCTTTGATTGTACAGTATGTAGTATCATGCGACAAAGTACATTTTTACCTGCGTTATTTAAATGTAATCCATGGTGTGTAAAATGATACCTTGGAATACGACTGGTGTTTATAAATTCCACATTTTTGAAATTTTTACCTATGCATTCAGCATTTTTATTGAATTCAAAAATTTGCCTATTCAAGGTTCCATTTGGACGATGCGGAAAATCGTATCTATAGGGAACGGTGACCACAACCGAGTTTATTTTTTTCTTATTCAGACATGCTAAAGTAGATTCGAGGGCACATAGTGTTTCTGTTTGTGGGAGATTATTTGTGGGGGATTGTGGAAAATTATTTGTACCAGCAAGGAGAACGACGAAATCATCATCGGTTAAATTTGCAGATAGTTTGTTTATATCTTCACACACTTGTTCAAGTTTGGCATTTGGCTTTACAATGGAACTTACCGATATATTGTTACTGAGGTTTTGGAGTGTAGATGCACAGTTTTTTCCCTGACTGTCGCTTAAGATTAATATGGTCGGTTTTCTGTCAGCTGTTTTAGACCTATCATTGAATTCCTTTCCTTGTCCTTGAAGTCCTTTCAAGATAAACAAACTACATGGCGAGAAAAAATATTAAAAATGTTATTTTTAAATTACTCTTTGTTGAGTGCTACTCCCCTTACTACATTTAAAAGTTATATTCACGCATTTATGTTGGGAATCAGAGGAAACAAATGCTCAAATATAAAGATTTACTAAGTATAAATTCAAATCTATTGTAGACGTATTACCTGTATTAACGATATTCAGCTGTCACAGCTATAAAGAGTAGAATCTGACAAATGAGCATGGCTTAAATATAATTTAGAAATTATATGAACTACTTGGATGCATAACCAAAATTATTCTTGAGCTCAATAAGCATTACGGGCATTAGAAGGTATGTTTGATGAATAAAATCAATGTGCATAATATCTTGGGTAATTCCTCTCTTTTGACCTATTGTTAAATTTTAGCTTCATTAAAACTCGTTTTTTGAACTTTATGTGGATATAAGGCGAGTATGTTTTTAAGATAGGACCATATGTCCTCAATTTTTTTGTGAAGTAGCAACGAAACTGTCTTACTGTTAACACTGATATGGTCTCGAAAAAAAATGAAATGAAATCTTTGAGTTTTACGTCCCACGGTTATGCCGGTTAGGCTAAAGGAGACGGTGATGATGAGTAATGAATGAAACGGTGGAATGAAGAAAGTGGGAGGAAACGGGAGAACCCCGAGAAAACCCACGCACACGGTGTTTGTCCACCACAAAGTTGATATGGTTTCGAGTTACTACAATAGTAGAAAAATGTCAGGACTGTGCCTCGTCTTTTTTCATTTTTATAAAATGAATATATACCTAGGTATATGATCTGAACTATTACGAATGTAAATATGTTAGAGAGGTCCAAACTTTGAATTTAAGTTGTAGCGAGAAACGATAAAATTAATGAAGTGCTTTATTAACTCATGAATTCCTTCATTTCCCTCAAAAGAACTCTTTGAAAAGTTTATTTTTTTTTTCTGTGGTAGAAAATAATTTCAAAAGATTTTAATATCGTCAATATTATATAGGTAAACACTGACAACACTATGATTGAAGCATATCATGTCCTCGATTTTACATATTTTACAAAATTATGATTTATTTGTTCAAGAGGGAAGGTCTTGGCTTTCAAGGGACAGTCGAGACTACTTATAAATAGGTCGTAACATAGGAAGATAATTTTGACGAACACAACACATGGGTATAGTAACTATCAAATAAAATATAGATTCCATGCAATATTATTGAAGTTTATTTTTTCCTGTATACTACAGTTAACACAGTGCTGTCAGTTTAATCATCTAAGGTATAATGGTAACCAAGAAAGTTTTGTCGCTTTTTCTGGAGGTCTGTGTTTCATTGGCTCCCACACCATGAGATGAACGGGAATGGGGATAAGACGAATGTCAGTTCCTGGTGTGGGTATATCCAACATAACACCTGGTTCAGACAGTTCAGTTACACCGTGCACTTGCGTATGCACAGAGTGAAAATGAGACTTCCACAGAGCGTCATAAGGGCTTGTATGCTTTACGAATTCAAACTCGGGTCAAACGCCGCTGCAACAGGGCGAAAGATATTCTAGGCCCTTGATGAGGCTGTCGTGAATACACGGACAGTGCAGTGGTGGTTTATCAAGTTTAAGGAAGCTGACGAAACAGTCGAAAACGCACCACGCGCCGGAAGACCAACAAATGTACAAAATGAAGGTCTTTAGGCACCAATTGAAGCGAACAGTAACCAGACGGCGAGGAACTGGGACTACAAATTAGTGTAAGTGGAGAAACCATTCGGCAGCACCTCCATGAATTACTACAAGTCAGGTCGATGGGTCCCATATCATTTGTCTCCGGACCAGAAGGCGACGCGTGCAGACACTTGTGTTTTTTTTCTTTTGCTATCTCGTCTGAGGAAGAGCCATTTATGGACAGCATATTGAGATGTGATGAGAAGCGAGCCCTGTACGAAGCTCCACAGCGAGTCATCATTGGTCAGCATCACATGAATATGTTCCAGACAGCCAAAACGAGCACTGCATCAGAAGAAGTCCTCCTGTGTGTTTGGTAGACTGCTCGCAGCATCATGCATCGCAAACTGCTACTAGCTGCTCAGAGCATCAATGTAACTGTGTAGTAGTCAGTAGTTAAACCTGTTCAAAAAAAAAAAAAAAAAAAAAACCTCAAAACTCTAGAACCAGTATTTCCGAATCGCAAAAGCATCCTCCAGTTGGAGGACAATTCTAAGCCCTACGTGGCTAGGATGACACGGAAAACCATTCTACGCCTTGAATGGAAAACACTGTATGATCCGCTGCACTCCTCGGACATTGAACAGTCCGACTATCGCCTGTTTCTTTCCTTGGACAATCACCTTAGAGGACGCCAGTTCAAATCCCGAGTAGAGGTGCAAAATGCACTTGATACCTTCTCCGCTCCACCTCCCACCAAGTTCTACCGACATGGAATAAATGGCCTTTCAGAACATTGGCAGGTCTTCTATGCTAATGGGGATTAATCTTCAGGAACGTTTTAGGAATTCGAAGGTGGTGGATGAAAAAGCGACAAAACATTCTTAATTACCTTTATATAATCTTGAAATACACCTTTCATACTACTTTCTTCAAATTTTTGAATCTGCTTTCTGTGATTCCTTGAATTTCCTGAATGTCATAGACTTATCTCTTCTTATTTACTGTTTCTTTCTCTTTTATCATGTTCTTATTGTTTATGCAAGCTTGTGCTTTTCTGATTGGAGTACTTGATGCTAATGGCACATCAGTAGATTTGCATGATG
This sequence comes from Thermobia domestica, assembly GCF_964235325.1. NCBI lineage: Eukaryota > Metazoa > Arthropoda > Insecta > Zygentoma > Lepismatidae > Thermobia > Thermobia domestica. Next base: position 18,640,768 of record NC_137457.1, read on the forward strand.
ACCTTGCTGCAGAAACCCGATTGTCAGTGTTCGAAAGATGGTCTGATAACTCATGTGAGGGAACATCCTGTGGTCGATTGGTGAATCAGGAGGAGTATTCCCCACAGCCGAAATCTCAGTTTTCAAACTTTGTTTCTGCCTTTCACTACAACTCTTTCAAGACTCACGTCATTTCTGTCTTTGTGTTCTCGCTTCTAGTTCTGTCATATCATTTGTCTTTTTCAATTTACTGGTTTCCCTTCTACATGCAGTTCGTTTTCTTTCATATGCTCTTTTAGCGACAAGTTCTGCTGGATTTAGTCTGATGTCTCATTGCGTTCTTTTCTTTATGCATTCTTTCTCTTTTATTTATCAGACAGTTGTTACAATTTACACTTGGTAGTCGAACAATCTAATAACCAACGAATGTAAGATTTTTCTTCAATTTGAATAATGTAAAATAGTGAAAATTAACCGTCTCGGTATCAAGGAATATTTCAAATTATCGTGTACTTTGCAATCAAAAGTCAGGAGTACATTCAAAAGTTAGCCATTTCCAGAGAGATAAAGAAAATAACTAACTAATTATGTTGTTTAATGCAAAAATTAATCTGAACCGTTTGTTACATCATTTTACTGTATGAAATTCAGTTCTTGTTTAAAGAGTAGAATGCCGATCTAATAGATGGAATCATATAACTATATGATTATCCACATCACTTTTTATCTGGCTTTGAATCTTCGCAATTGGTCATAAATTTTGGCGGGATTAGACTTTCGTGTCCTTTTCAGTAGCGAGGCTATATGAGACGTGGACTTCCGTAGTCCAAACTTCCGTAATCATTCAAATACTCTCCCACTGGGAATCAAAACTGGAACCCCGAACACCATCCTAATAATTGGAAGCAAGTAGTGCGAAATGTATCTATTGCCTAAATTGGGAGTACATGAACATTGTTACAAGTGTTTTCATCTTAATGCCCTTTTCGTATCGGTGCTTTATATTTCTCTCATCCAAACTTTAAACCAAAGGCAAGGCCGTCCGCTAGTAGTCAGGACCAGAGATGGTCATTTTTTCTAACCCTCCCTCACCCACATCCTCAATTGACGCCCCTCACCCTCCATTGACGCCCTCCCCTCACCCTCCCTTACACTTACCCTCCATTGACGCCCTCACACTCATCCTCCATTGACGCCCTCCCCTCACCCTCCCTCACACTCACCCTCCATTGACGCCCTCCCCTCACCCTCCCTCACACTTACCCTCCATTGACGCCCTCACACTCATCCTCCATTGACGCCCTCCCCTCACCCTCCCTCACACTCACCCTCCATTACTTTATCGCCCTCACCCTCCAACGCCCTCACCCTCAATTACTAAAATGAGGGTGAGGTGAGGTTGAGGGCGGCCCTCATGATGGCAAAATGAAGGAGGATGATAATTATTTGATAATTAAATATCAAGTTATTTATTGCGGCTTGCAGCTTTGTACTTTTCTTATATATATTTTTCTCTTACTTAGAAGAAGAAATAAAACTTTTCCTTAGTTACAATTTCAGAATGAATGAATATATGAATATTTATTAGTTTCTCTTCTGAACGAATATATGAAAAACAATATTATTTCCTGAGAACCTCTAGTATTTTTAATGGGTTACTTTCGTTAAACTTTGAAATTTTCGGTAGCCAAAAACTTGCAGTAGATATTTTTTTTATATATTTCGTAATTATTATTTCTATAAAGTGAAAATATATAAATATATAAATATAGAAAAGTAATAAAGCTATGAAAAACATCTTGTCTTCGTGCATGAAAAGCGTATGAAACTGATGTAATATTGATATGACGATTTTCTGTGATGACGATTAATTCTTAAAAAAAAAAATAATTACATTTTCTAACATATTTTCCAGAAATGAAGAATTGCAAGATAATTAATTTTATGAACCCTTACCCTCGCCCTCACCCTCGCATCCCTCACACTCACCCTCCCTCACACACCCTCGATTGACGCCCTCACACTCACCCTCAATTACTTTATCGCCCTCACCCTCCAACGCCCTTACCCTCAACTACTAAAATGAGGGTGAGGTGAGGGTGAGGGTGGCCCTCATGAGGGCGAAAAGGAAGGGAGGATGATCATCTCTGGTCAGGACTGTCCCCATCATAGGTTGTCCGAAAAGTGGATGGTCTTCATGAGAACGGTCCATTTTAGCATAAGACTGTTGTATATATTTTAGTTGAAACATCGTTTTCACTACGCCAATAGCTACCGCTACAAAGAGCGATATCATGGAGAAACCTGTACAAGAGTACTAAATTTTGCTGTGAAAACACTTAAATCGGACTTGACAGCAATAAAATCACGCATGAAACTTCCAACATAAGTTTCTACTTATTTGAAAGGAGCCACTTTTTTCACACAAGTATATCTTATACGCTGCCATCTTTGCTGACATACATGATGTGCTTTCGACTGCTATCAGCACCAACTAGTAGCGTTTAATTGAACAATAAATAAAGGGACGGCTTTGACATCGTTTGTTGGTAACAAAAAAAAAAAAAAACTATAACTAAAGCTTAAATATAAAAAAGTTATTTAAGACTGTAAGGAAAAAAATAAACAAGCAACTTAAACAGTATATATAAAGAATAAATATTTTTGCCAACTCAAAGATTGCCGTACAGGATACTCTTGTACTTGAAAATTAACTCGAGGGAAAGGGGATGGTCATAATATATTAATGTCTTGTTTTTCATTCAAATACCAAATCTTGTTTTAAATACAATTACTTGCAATGCGTTTTGTAGGTAACCATATACCCCGTCCAGGAGAAAAGAATCAAGAACACTCTCCTCATATGCATCTCAAAATTGTCAAGTGGCTCCGCGTAGCCTAGTCACTAACGCTTTCGCCTTCGGTGCGAGCGGTCCCTGGTGCGATTCCCGGTGAGGTTACTGAGTCGAGAAAGTGTAAAACGCTTTTTTCAGGCCAGCCACCCTGAATGAGGTTTTCCTGGGTTTTCCTCTTTCATAGCAGACAAATACTGGGGTGGTACCTTACTTAGGTCCCAGGCCGCTTCCTTCCTTCCCCAATCCTTTCTTCCTTCCCTTTCCCCGGATAGTGTGCTCCCCGAGGAACGTCATCCCTCAAAGCGTGACGAGCTCCATGGCTTTAGATGCTGAATGCCCAGAAATCTAAATCCTAAATCCTAATTAAAATTTTTAAGTGTCTCAAATGTTTAAAGTACTGAGGAATTACCCTCGTAATTATGAATTTGGCATATTTAAATCGTCAGGCAGTTAACAAGGCAAAATTCTATCCTTGTAAACTGACTTGGGACTGTCATTTGAGCGTATTGGCTAGCTCTGCTTATTTTGTTCTTCATCTTTATACTATTAATAATAATATTATTAAGGAAGAACGTGATGATCGAACTATACTAAACGGGCGAGTAACAGCGGAATATGATAATGAAATCTATGAGGCCTCAATAGTAAAATCGTAACATGAACATGTTTATAGCAAGACCGTGCGACTTGCCACATAGTTAACCAGACTATGCGGAATATTTTCCAAATGCGTTAAATGAAGAATTCAATGTCGATGCCAACTCCCCGCACGCATTATGTAATCTCTTCCCCACTGGAATTTGTTATATGGGTTTTGCTCAAGTTCCAGGTCTATGAGATTAATCTTAAATAAATTCTTAAACTTGAAGATAATAGAATCATGAAAAATGGTATTACAATATTACCGAACCACATGTGTTCAAATGTTGTAAAAACACAAAAAAAAAAGAAAAAAAGGTCTCCAGAATTCCTTCCACTAATGGAAGCACGATAACACAAATCAACGATGTTGTAACCAAAACACAGTTAATTAATTTATTTCTACTACAGTAATAATAATAATAATAATAATAATAATAATAATAATAATAATAATAATAATAATAATAATAATAATAATAATAATATGTTTGTAATGTTTGATAGCCGTAAATATAAAACAGTCCTGAATTTCAAGACATTAATTTAGTATATAATGATTTCGAGTCTGAAACGCTACATACTTAGTTATGAAATATTCTACGCTTTGCGTACAATCTCGAGGTTAAGTATTTAAAATTCCTCAACTTTGACTGAAAGAATCTAACCTGATTTACAATAAAAGTCAGAATGATCATTATATTACTCTGAACTTTTGTACTATCATACAGTCCCTGTCATATAACGATAGTTTTCGTAATTCTAGTCACATTATTCCACTAGCTTGCTTGGATAGTTTAGAGTCTTACATTCCCTTAAATAACCAGGTTATATGAGTTTTAGCATACCCAAATGATGTGAACTTTCACAGGGAAATACTTTAGAATCTCCCACGTTGCATACTCGTTCGCTAATCATTTAGGGACGAAGGACTCCTCACTTTGATTTCCACTAACGTTTATTCATCCACCAGTGTGTGGACCGTTGCGTTGCTGCAGAAATTATGTATAAACACCATTGTCTGTCCTTTACGACGTCAGCGTCAAAAAGCTGCAATTCCATTGTGATATCTTTATGGTTCGACGGAAATGAAGATCCGGTTATCCTAACGTTCATTTGTTACGACTAAACTTGTTACTGCAAATCAGTCTGAATTAATGCTAGTAGTTGTGCATTCTCTTTTTAGGTATATTACTTCCAAAATCACTTTACAAGACTGCAGGCTTCTATTCTACGCAATGCAATGTCAATTTATGAGAAGCATCGCTAGTGTCGTTCGATCTTATTCCTCCACCAAAAAAAAAAAAAAAAAAAAAAAAATTAAAAAAAATAAAAAAATCATATATTGTGAATTTGACGTCGATGTCTCAGTGTTTGATTGTCCAAGTTTGTTGTGTTAGCTTATCCCTATAAGTGGCTTTCTATCACCCAAATCATTTAATAAATAACTGTCTTGAGTGAGCTTTACTTGTCTTAACATTGAAATTGTAATCATTCTTACACAATATTCTTTGGTACATATCTGAAGAGCTTTCAATCATTTGATATTATTGCTATCTATTTTAACAAACACCAGAATTTATTAACCGAATCAACATACCTGCAGGCCCGGGGCTAGGGGGGCCTGTCCCCCCTAGACCTTAACACAAAATGCTATTATTAATACAAAACACACAACTTAGCTATGTGTAAGAGAATTTTTAATGACTTGGTCCTCCTAACATACTCATGGCCCCCCAAACCTTTGTGGCTGGTTGCGGGCCTGTATACCTGTATTGTATACAGGTGTATACTTACGTTTGTCTCAATCTGCAATAAATTTTTAGAGCATTCTGTTTCTTTGGATTTTAATGTATAACACATCGCTTCCTCTTCTTGTTGTGCCAATACATAAGATTAAATTTGGAATGATTGATTTTGTATTTCTAGTTTCAGTTGAAAATTGTTAATCAAGACTGGTAACGTCTAATTTGTATTGATTTAGTTAAAAAATATGTCAGTTCAATTACAGTATCCAGCTATGTTAGTTATTGTGATTGAAGTGTATTTTGCCAAAAGTAGGATGTTACTAAGTGGGTGGATACTAGTGTAAGGGATGAGTTCTAAATCAGGTTACTATATTATATATTCGTGGAGAGTTCTATGAACTTTATTGAAAATTTAGAAAGAATAAGAAGATGGATTAGATTCAGAGACCATTCTTATTCTTATTATTTTTCTGATTTCATGCTTGCATGTAAAGATGATTTTTACCTAAGTTTTAATTGTATAATATAGGTACACATGCGTAGTTTAAGATTAAATTGTTTTATGATTATTTACTGTATTTGAGAAGTTATGTCACACTAGTCACTTTTAAATTTAAGTTGCTTATAATTTAAAATATTTTCAGTGACCAAAGTAGTTTGTATAACAAGTAAAAACATAATAAGCTACTTCCTATTTTATTGTCAGATATTTCTAGTTTCTCTGCATAATATTTCATCTTATATTTTATCAATGGGATTTTTATGGAGTGTAATAAACTTGTCTCTAATGTTGATGTGCATGTCAGTATTTGGAATCGATAAATTAGTGTTAAACGAAACACTAGCTTCAAAGTTTGAACTGATCAAGTTAGCACTGATGTTCAAAGTTTGGAACATATTAATCAAAATTTTAACTTGAAAATTTTCTCAGGAGTTGTATGCAATAACCCATACAGATATGGTACCGACCATAATATTCTATTACTATTAATGTTATATTATTTAACTAATTACTCGAAGAGTACAGGCACAAACAAAACTACCAAACCACAGTTTTTGTTCACTGTAATTGTCAGGATATATTTACATTGATGTTTCATAGTTAATTTACAATTTACAATTTTTTTTGCTATATTGGAGCATATATTTGTAAATTGACACATTCTGAAGTCATAGTTTACTTAATTGGTAGTCAGTGAGAAATTGAAGTACTAGATAGCCTGACGTCAATAAAACAGAAGTGTTACAAGGAAACAAGAAAATAAATAGCATAGTCAATGATTTTGTAGATATGCTTGTTATACATCAAAGAGTGTAAGTAATATGCCATTATAATATCAATGTTAGTTCCGACTCTACTTTCATCAATCTGTGTTTCTCTTCGTTTCATTTCTAAGTCAAATATAACCAGTTGGAACTTACTAGTCTAGAGGCCAATATATGCAACTACTGCCATTAAGAATTTTATACTCACCAGTTACAGCACTTATCTGGAAAATAAAACAGAAATAAGTAAAACTAAAATATGTCAATACAGCATTCATTTTCTAGAAAATAGTAGTTTATTTCTGTTTGTCGGTACTTTTTCGAAAGAAGTTGAGAAATAATTCTTTACCACTTTTTTAAATTTAGAAATGCCCGGAAATAAAGCACATTATCAAATGCAAAATGTTATATGCTATTGTACAAGGGATGATTTGGTTTACAGGTTTGCATGATCTCAAATTTTTAATTATACTGATTTTTGTTTATCTTTTCTGATCATTAAAATGTCGAGTATTCAAGTGGAGAAACGGACCATTTTCGCAAATTCTTTTTTTAGTCGGTATTTTAAAGCCTCCTAAGCTTTCAATGATATTTGTGCTGAATATGGAGAAGAAAAAGTGCTAAGAAGTATCATTTGTCGTTTAATTTCTTTCAATCGCACACTTGTCGACCAATTCAGTTAATTAAAGGACGTTTGAATCAATTTCTTCACAAAATTTCACGTTAAACGACGAGAGAATTACCACAGCGGATTTTCTTCATTTAAAAATAGTATGGCGAATCTTTCTTGCTAAGTGATTGTTGTCCAGCATCTCGTCCTTACGAAGCGAGAAATAGAATGGTTCAGCCCAGACAAGCAACCAACTACGCGAGTAGTACTAGCATATATTCCCCCAACACGATAAAAATTGCATAGTACAACTAAGACGTAATTCATGATGAATTACTTGAGAGTAACCTAACATTATGTGCGGAGTCTTCATTCAGCATCATCATAGACTAAAAGAAACAATTCAGCAGATCAGAAAAGAAATGGAAAATGAGATACGGATTAGAAAAGACGAAATGGCGTTCTGACGCAACTCGAGAACACTCGATCCAGTATGTCTAATATGACCAAGTATGTCTAATATGACCAAAACCGCGTATCAAGGACCAAACGGAAATTGCATCCTCCTACCTTTCGGACTTCATACCGTTAAATTTCGGTTCTCTTGAATTGCCTTCGAACGTGTTTGACTTTTGTAGCTTTCATTAATGTTGTTGTTTGAACAATTGTTGAAGACTTGTTTGGATAATTTCTTTGAGCCACAGACAGGAGATTTTTATCGCGGAATCTTCGAAACGCTTATCGAACGATTGGAGAATGAGAACAACAGAAAGTATACTATTAATTAAATTGTTTGAAGATTGTTTAATTAAAGTAAATGTAAGGGATTTCTGTGAATTCCTGAAGCTAGTACTTAATAAATACGATTTTGATATCATAAGTAGTGAAAAAAAAATTCTGACAATTCATTTACGAATACAGATAAGCATGTCCTAAATAATAGTTAGTAAATTCATGGAATGTTTTGTCAAGTTAATATGTAATCTTATAAACAGACTATATCTCATAGACGCATATATGCTTACATATATGTACTACCGAGATACATAATCAGGATTCTCTTATTTAAGTATTTACATTTCGTTGTTTGGTTAATCTCATGGGCAGTATGGTTTTGCACAAGTTTTATTATTCGTTACTTTCATATTATTTAAAATGTGATGTTTTATACTGCGGCTACGTGCCACGGTAGCAGTAGATATACAATTGCAGCGGATTGTCATTTTATATTTATTAATATATTATGACGATGCACTTGTTTTCAGTTGTAACACCTAAGTAGCAAATTTAATGTAATGTAGAATAATGTAATTAACGATATCTTATACAGTATACTGAAGTGGCTGTAGTTTCTTTTACACACACACCCACACCCACACCCACCCACACACCCACCCACACACACCCACACACACACATATATATATATATATATATATATATATATATATATATATATATATATATATATATATTCATTCTAACAAGAGCAATTGGACGGAGATAAGTTTTAGCAGTACGTGGTACTTTAGATTATCTACAAGTGAATGGAAGAGCAAGTTATAGCTCAAAAAGTTAATATTTGTATTATTAAAGAAATCTACTTTTAACAACTGCAATTCATATAAAATTAGGAACTGATGTAGTATTTGACACACAAATTATTGCTAAACACTCTTTGCGAAATATTATAAAGAGAAATCTAGTTTGTGAGCTCTCAGAGTATATTGCAATTTGTTTGGTAAGAAAATATAATTAGTCGAATCGGGTGGTTCATGGGGTCCTGAAGGCCTTAACTTTATAAAAGAAGTTGGACACCGCATTTATTTATCGTCAGGAGACGCTAGAGCAATCTCTTTTCTACTGCAACGCATCAGTATAGCAGTACAAAGAGGGAACGTTGCATCAGTTCTGGGAACGCTACCCTCTGGTAAGGAACTGGAGGAGATCTTTTGTCTGTAATCTCGGCGAAGGTTTGAGGATGCTGTTACGAGGCTTATCACAATAACGTGTATTAGTGGATAATTTTATTTTGATATTCTGTAAAATGTAAATTGTCCACTGTTAAAGGAATGTAATCTTTTGTAGTTTTGCCAGCGGACTTAATGCAAAGTGGGTTCTGTGCGTAAAATTGTTCATGTGTGGTTCCTTATTTTTTTGCTGTTTTTCTTACTGTTTTGCTGTTTTTCTATCGCTGTTAAAATTTGCATGTGTTACTACTAAAAGATGCACAGAGGAAATTTGTCCAGGATTTGTACCAAAAACCTGGACAAAATGATTTACTGTTTCTTTAAAAGTTCCTGAAAAAGTATGTATATTAACGTATGATGAAGATTTTTTTCGTGTTGAAAGGTGTATTACAATTGTAGTTTGCTTGTCAAAAATCTATATTGTACAGTGTAATTATGTAACATGTTTAGGAATATATACTAGCAAAATGTTAAAAAAAATAGTTTTGTGTTTATATAATTATTTAATGTCATGTCCCTTTGATCATTATTAAAAATTCTTGAGCGTATTACGTTTCTATAACTTGAAAAGTATGGTTGCAGTAGTTTTTTAGCAGTGATTTCTTTATTCCCAGTCTACCACCTTCAAAGCGATTATCAGTTATTTGCACACTTCTTAATTGTGACATATACAATAATGAACCTTAAGAGTTATGTGATACTGATTATTGCAATCAAATCACTTTAAAATGAACATGTTTCAATATTTTAATATGTTTTTGATTACTTATCCTAACAGCAATGATATGAAACAAAAAAGTATCCAGTGTCCGGAAATTTGCTTCAAAAATATATTTTGTATAGTGCCTTATTTGGAAGACGAGAGGAGCGTCGAGTCACAGCTTTTCTTCCTAGACAACCTTTAGTTTTCTCCATCAGGAGACATTATTTTCGCGACCCAATTCTGGGTTGGGGCCACGGTGGCTCAAAAGTAGAGCGTTCATCTCTGGTGCATGAGGTCCGTTGTTCTATCCCAGCTCGGGCCAAGTGAACTTCGTGGTGAACAAACACCATGTGTGTGGGTTTTCTAAGAGTTCTCCCGTTCCCTATCACTTCCTTCACTCCCATTTCATTCATTTCTCATCATCATCGTCTCCTTTAGCCTAGCCTGCATAAACGTTGAACGTGAAACGTAAGGATTTCATTTGCTTCATATATTTCGAGGTTAATGTAGCGTCAATATTTATCTCTTAGATAATATTCTTTTGAAGATGAAACTTAATTTTGCAGAAATATATTGGAAAAGAGAGAAGAGCGCAGTTTAGGCTCTAGTTATACACTGATCATTCTACTTACTTCGGATTCATATTGCAGACTTTCATCAACTATTAAATCACGTTAATAAAGAAACAAACGATCAAATATAACTTTTTTTAGCAAAAAATAATAATAATGACGACTGTAAGAAACAATTTTGAAATCAGCCTGTACGGTTGCATTAGCCTGTGTTTAATTTCTTTGGAAGAGAAGGTAATCTTCTTGGAAACGAACTGTTCTGTGAGAGCTGATATTAGATTGAAAGTCAGTGCTCGCTAAATTCACTTGAGCCAAGTTGCGGATGGGATTCGGATTGAATTTTAACTCTTTTATACCTTATGGTTTATATATCGACCTTGACGTCTACCTTCGGAAGTTTCCTCATAAATCTCTAGTAAAGCTTTTTACACCGGATATTTTGCATTCAATAAAGCAAGGAAGCACCAGAGAACAAGTTTTATGGGCATTGTACAGTCACGCATGCGATGCCTGAGGACAGTGACGTCACAAACATGGAAGCAAGAAAAGAGTAAATTTTAGAGCATTTTTTAAAAACATCCTGGCACATCCCTATTTATTTTAGGATCATGGTTTGTATTTCGTTGTGTTTGTAACGAAGAAATGTTTCCAACTTTACCACTCGAAGTTTCCCATTATGTACCAGGACCGGGAGGATTTCGTCGAAATTGAAAAAAAAATTTTTTCAAGAGAAATTTCCCCTTTTCCGGGAATTTCTCACCTTAGGTAAACGATAGGGACATGTGAATTGTACCATTTTAAACCTAATCTCATTCAAACGAAACTAGGTACTAATCATGATTCCAGAATAAACAGGGGAGTGTCAAAGAAAATTCGTTTTATTTAAATTTTCCTCTGTTTACAAATTTTTAGTCAATTAGTTTAGTGAAGTGTTATTACGATTTATTCTAAAACCATGAATCGTACCTCGTCAATTTTGGAATGAATTTGTGTTTCAAACAGTACCACTCGCATATTGGTATCGTGTACCTGAAGAGAGAAAATTTCCTAAAATCCCAGACTTTGTAAATAGGGATTCTTTCACAAGAATTCTCATTTTTTGGACAATTCGTCTCCTGAGGTACATGGTACCGACATACAAGTGGTACCGTTCAAAAGACTGACTTATTCCAAAGAGAACTAAGTACGATTCATGTTTACACAATGAATAGTCCTTATGCTGAAGCTGTTTAAATTAAAATTGACTGAAAATGTATTATACGGGGAAAATTGGTAAATCGGCTAGAGCATCAAGACTATTTTTCTTCGGACCGTTCTTCGTACCTTATTCTCTTTACAATGAAGCAAAGCTTTTCTTGGGTATCATTCTCATGTTCGAGTCATGTGCTTGAGGGGAAAAATTCGCGATAATCGGGGAGTTTTTAAATTTCCTTTTCTACACTTTTTTCGGGATTTTCTCGCCTTATGTACGTAATAGGGAAATTTGACTGATACTGTTCTAAATAATTCTCCGTTCCGAACAAAACGAGGTATAAACCATGCTCATACGATAAGCAGTCTTGACGCAATGACTGATTGAGTAAAAGTCTACGAAATCCCTCAAAACACAAAAATTTAAAAGCATTGTAATATTTCTTGCTGTACATAAGATCGATGTTACAACAGGGCACAAAACATAAAAAGCAATTATTATAATCCTCAATTTTTTTTATCAAATCTTGTATTTGTAACGCTATTATTTTTTTTAAAAGTTTCATCTTCTTGTTTGTTTATCGAATTGTAGTTATATCAATTTTCAATATAGTTTCCATATCAATTTTCTAATAATCAATTTCAATAATAACTTTCAACATCATGGAATCAAAATCAATAGATACTGTACATTAAATATAATTTATTTTATCTTATTTCAAAAGCAGTAGCTACATCGATACCAGAGTATCGTTTCACGCAGTACAATTGACAGAATTAAATTGAAACATTAAATAGATAGAGTACCGCCAATCAAAATATCAGAGTCTGTTCCATATCAAATATTCTGTCATTCAAATTGAAACTTAAAAAAAAAGCGACCAAATGGATTCCGAATATTCTTTCACAGAGTCAACCAAGAAATATATGATTATTTAAAAATTAATATTCATGTTGCTTCAAATGAATAAAAGAGGTAACTGTCGGGCAAACATTGATCGAGAATACAGTTCCATTGATTTGAATAATCAGAGTTTTGTTCTTTAATTCTTCAAGCTTATGTTATATATATTTCACATTGTAGAAGTGTACATTAATAATTAACTTTTTAAATGTTTTTCTTTTCTTATAATGACATCGAATCGCACATAGTTAGAAAACATTATGCAACAATTACCCAAGTGATAGACTATCCATAGGTAAATTAGAGAACACATTTCTGTTCTTTACAATTGAATGATAAGATTTTTCTTTGTTAAAAGTTTTATTTTCTAACGGCCAATCTGAAAATTTGCTCAATCTTACGAACAATTACGATTACAATTATTATCATATTAAAATGATTGTCGAAATATACTAAGATATCATATGTATTTTTGTGGCTGTTACTCTGAAAAGGATCAGATTACTAAACACGTTGTTAAAAAAAATGTTACTACATCATTTTATACTGTCGATATTTGATTCCATTTTATAATCAAAACCGATTTAGTATGCTATGTGTAATTCCGTAACTTTTGAAATAATGTTGATGTTAAATTGAAAGGAAAAGCGATATAAAAAAATTGCCACCACCATCATAGAAAATAAACAATATTGATAATATATATATATATATATATATATATATATATATATATATATATATATATATATATATATATGAATATTATTGTTTATCTTTAATTAATACTTACCCTATCCAATATTTACAATCGGCACGGCAGGATTGCGTAACAAGGATATTTGGTTAGACATCACACTAATATCTGTACAATTCATTGATCTGATTACAAAAGATAACGCACTGATCGAGTTATGTAAGTCAACGTGTATTTGCTGTCATTCTCAGCAGCTTATAACTCCGAATGCAGGAATTTTTGACCTATGTTTCCTTACAACTTTCTCTTTTTCCTTGTATGTAAGGAATCACCTCCGGTGTTTTAATATTGAATTTTTGGACCATAAATTGCACTCATAAATAGACACACACACACACACACACTTTATATATATATATATATATATATATATATATATATATATATATATATATATATATATATATATATATATATATATATATATGGTAAAGCATCCGATATAGCCTGTACTACTATCTAATTAACCAAGTTGTCAAGCAAGCATAAACAAGATCTTTTCCAAATTACGTCTCTTTAGCTAGTGTTAAAATTCCTAGCCTAAACAAAATCTTAGAACATCAAATTTACTGATCTCTTTTAGAAACTAGCGAAGACGTTACACCAGATTAGTCGATATTTTGAAACCCTTTAAAGCAGTAATACTACAAATGTAGCAAATGAAAGCATGCACACTAGAAATATATTGTTTCTCAATATTTTTAGCGTATGGCATATTTTAAACAACGATATATATTATTGCCAATTACATTTATTTAACTGATTTTGATTTAAAGTAATTCACTACTTATGTTTCACACTGTAGCTCTAAACTATGTTATGGGAAGAATTTTGATTAAATCTACAATCACTATTGCTAGAATGTAAAAGGTGCAACGTTAACCAGCTACGACATTTAAATAGTATCACAACCTCTGGCTCTGGTGTTGTTACTAGTGGAGTGTAGGATAACATTCTCCTGCGAGTTAAAATAATCCTACAAGACAGATTTTTAAAAATAAATATTGACTTATACAATATTTTACAGACCAGATCATTTAATTCTAGTTACTAAACACATTTCTATGACTTTTATTTTAAATCCAGCGTGTATTGAAAGAGTAGAGAAAGAGTATAAGAATATTTTTCTTGCTAAGATTCTATGTATTAGGATTATATATCGAACTCACCATAGAGATGGCAGCAACAAGGATGAATAGGCAACATTCATGTTTTTCGGATCTTAGTTATTAATCTCGTAATAATTATTAAGTATAGAGAAATATTACTTTCTGTTATGTGAAAACCAAACTCTTAAAATTGTAACATGCACATTAAAAATTCTTTGTACCATTGACAAATGACTTACTAAACATTACGACTTTCTGAACATAATGTGTGGATTGTTACTATGTATTGTATAGAAGCAATTGCACCAAGGTTACTTCAGGAACAATTGATATTTTCATATGTATTACTATGGTTACTGTATTTCTAAATACAAATGTTAGAATGAAATGTCGTGATTAACGTGCAATTGAATTACTATTCGTTCGTGAATTGCAATGCTTGTTTCCACTAAAAAGGTTTATCTGATGAACAAATCATGGGTTAACAACAAACCTAACCTCGACCTCTGTTGAACATAAATTAATAACTCTTTGTTTCCTATACATATTTCAGAAATATTTCTCTCGAATCATGAGAGAATGTAAACAACATTTAGATTTCCAAAGCTTTAATTTAAAATGGTATATTCTGTTGGAAAACTTGAAATTTGTTGAGTTATTGACATTCGAACTCGGAAATTCGGAAATTTAGTAGAAATGTTTCGCTTGTTAATTTTATTTCATGAAAGTTTTGAGAACTCCTCACATTCCGCACCACGTCACTTAATATCTGTAACAATTTGCTGTACTTCAAAAAATCACTCGTGCAAAGAATTGTACAGCAAGCATAATATGAGATCATTGGGCGAATCAGTAGAATATCGTGTATAGTTTGCTTCATATATCTACTTACTAAAACATATTCTATAAAACATAGCACTATTCAGATATTAAATACATATTGCATAACTAAGTCAACCACCGTATCCGTGAAGCGTTGGGATATTAAATACTCGTCAATGCGTGTTAGATTAGAGCGAAGCTATTCTGAACTTAAACCACAAAGGTGAGGTACATATTCTTGCAAAGTATGCTTCCCTCACTCCCTCAGAACTCACTTGCTTCCCTCATAATTTGACCAAATGAACAACATTTGCCTTGGAATAGAGTGTCATATCATTTAGTTTTCCATCTTTGTCGTTCGTGGCATTACATCGTGTCCGTTTGTATTATCGGGGTATTAATGTTTCCTCCCACATGTCCGTTCCACCAAATCTTCCATCATAATTTCCTTGAATTAACTATCATCTTCCTTAGCCTAACAAGCATAATCGTGACAGGTTAAACTGCCGTGTTTAATTTTCAAATTTGAATACAGTGTATTTTTATAGTTCTATAATGGTAAGATTGCAGTAACGTATGAGTATAATTATAAAATAAATTTATCAATGTGAATCAATTGATTAATACATATCACTATCATTATTCAGTTAGCCTTCGTTCAACGGTGCGGAATTAGCAATCCAGTTACTTGTTTAATATTGCAACTTGTATAGAAAGTACATTTGAAACACAAACTCAAGCCAATCGCACACAAGACGGTAAACGTTAACTTAGAAACCTTAAAAATAATTTAATGAACATAACATTGATAATATAAATGTATTTTACAATTAATTATATAACGATGAATACATATTTCCAAGGAAATAATGTGAAAAGTTTAAAATAGTTTTGCTTGTAAGAATGTGAGTTTCATTTCCTTTTCTAAATATGTCTCTTCATTTACCAAATTACGCAGTGTGTTATTTAAATCGTTCTTAAGTAAGCGCATGCAGTAGATGTAGGGTGTAAACGTACCTTAATCATCACAAGGTGCTGGATCACATTTTGGTGGTTTATCTGGTCCTGGAGAAGTATACATAAAGGTAATTTTAGTTATGTACATTAGTTCCTAGTAGGTAGTATTATAATAGTTCATATTCATAGTATTAATCAAAATACTTGCTTATAACATAAGCTTTCAGAAAGGAGAAGCTGTAAATACAATTTTATGTATAGATAAATCATTAGGCACTTAAGAAATTAGGATTTTAAGGTTTTCGGTAAGTTATATGAATTAGTTATTAATATGTGTTTATGCCACACAGGGTTCGTAGAAGGAACCAAGCGAGCAGAAACGAGTTTACATTGGAAGCCGTACTGTGTCCAATTGTACACATTGAGACCACAGATAATTATTGTAATAAGTGAATGAAAATACTAGCAACAGAAATTGTATTTAAAGTAGATAAGATTACCCGGAAATTAACTGAAATTTTAGTATTTACGATTTCGTACTTCTTATGAATACCGAACAGATATTTGGGAGAACATCAGGATAAAGTATAAAATGGTGTCTCATAGTTCTGATTGGAATCACTAAGTTCTGATTAAATACACTTTATACCAAATAGCATGAAAATAAAGTAAATTTCATACTGGATTAATTTAGAACTTATTTAAGATCTAGTGTTTGATTCTGGGGTTTCACCACTTTATCTTCGAAGGATGTATAAAAGTATTAGTATTATTACTTCTATTCTTGCACAGTATCTCCACAGCGAACAACATCGATTATGAAAGATATATGTATCACATAACATAGTGGTTCACTTAAAAATTATGGGGGTTCCTGACAAGAAGGAATGATGATTCCTCAGATTGCGGATTGAGAAGAAGGACATTAAATATAAAGGTTACCGGCAAACATACTGAATAAGCAGTCGCGGACAGACGAGAGCGAGTGTTTCTCCAGCTTGGGAGTTGGGCGTGAAGCTGAAAACCTCATCTTGTAAAAAAGACACTTGTTTATAAACATTCACAGAAACCACGGACCAGAACTGCAACTTGGCACGATCCTAGCAAAACAAAATATACCTGGAACTTGGAACATGGAATAATTACAGTCTTTACAGAGCAGGAGCGTTAAAATTTGTAATGGGTGTGTTAGACAAAATACAGGATAGACCTAGTTGCAGATCATGGGAAAAAATGAACCATGAAATCCAAAAGTTTTACGTTATCTTATGGCGAAGGAAATAAAAATCAATTAGAAACATGTTTTTCCGTTCACAAACAAATATCAGCAATTAAGCGATCTGAATTTGTTAATGATAGACTTCGCTTTATTACTCTTAAGGATCGATGGTGTAATATTAATGTTTAAAATATAAACACCTCAACAGATGATAAGAATGGCGATATATAAAGGGCAGGTTTTACGAAGAAGTAGAACGGGTACTTGATCTCCTCCCGCGATACCATATGAAAACTCTATGACGGTATTTCAGTAAGAAAGTAGGACGAGAATATCATTTCTAACCGATTATGAGGAACTAAAGTATGTATAAGGAAAGTAATGACTTCCTCGTAGCACCGATAATAAGAGAGAGATTATCATTGAATAAAGGAAATCATTAATGTGTAGAATTTGGGGGATTTAATCTAAAGAAATTACCAAAAAACGTCAGGTGAGAGGGGTATCCAAGATTTAAGTGTCGAATAGATTGTCGGCTTAACAAGGTTTGGAGTGATCTAGTGTTGAGGATATTTGGAGACAAATCAGAGAAAACATTCAATTTCAGGAAGAGAAAATTGGAACATGTGGAAATACGTAGGAACAAACCATGCTTCAACTACGATTGCACCATATTAGCAGAGAAGAGAATACAGGCAAAAATAATGCGTCCAGGTTTAGTCCCAAATTCGTCTCCCCATGAATTTGCCGAACGTGATAGCAATACTGACGGCATCTCGTGGCATCCTACACCTTGGAAAGCGATAACGCAGGAACGGTACGTCTGACCACTGTGGTTCCTTCAGAGTCGTGTTCTATGCATCGGCTCTATCGCTTGCACCCTGGTTCGAGCAAATATATGAGATGAGGAGTTATAGGTTAAGGCTTTGTTGGCCGCACTCTTTTGTAAGTTAGAAACTTCCAAAACGTTTAGAACCAAGAAACGCGTCTTTTTTGAAAGCTATAATTAAGAAAATTAAAGATAATAGTAAACAAAAGAATCGGGACATGTATAAGGGCATCAACGAATTTAAGAAAAGCTATCAATCTTGTGCTTATATATTAAAGAAATCCGAAGGAACAGTTATCACTGATACAGATAACATCTTAAACAGGCAGAAGGACTTCTTTGACGATTTGCTTTCACGCAAACAGAATGTAATGTTCACGAAGAAAGAAAAATACACACAGCAGAACCGTACATTCAACCAAACGGAACTGTATATTCAGCAGAATCGTATACACAGAACAAAGCTAAACGAATAGGTGTAGAATATCGGAATTAAGAAATTACAGAAACATAAATGTCAGGGTGTAGCGGAAATTCGGATAGGGTTAAGTTTAGCTGCAGATGGTTTTAAAGTTTACGTTTTGGTTTCCCAAGTGATGGAAAGGAGTACTACGTGCAGAAAATGGATACATGTACGTTAAAACATAGTTCCCGGGGCTCCTAAACTGAAAAAAATGATGAAATTGATGAAATTCAAGTCAAGGTTTGGTCAACCAATCAGCTAGCTCAGGAATTAAGAGACAAATCAATGCTCAAAGCGATTATCATTGTTAAATATTTATTTTACTGAAATGACAATTACAACTGCAAATGCAAAATTTTTCGTTTTTATTCCATTCGTTCGTATTCACAGTGTGAACGCCTAAGCCGCTGCTCGTCGCTATTTATTTCAGTAATTAGTTTTCCCGTTTATCTTATTTTCGGCATGAGGGAACAAAATGTATCCATAAAAGGAGAGGAGAAACATCCATAACAACGGATATTATCCTCAAATTCATAGTTTACGACAGACTCACAACCTGAATGTCATGATACGCTCATGAAGCGTTGAACGCCATGGGAATGTCCTAAAATCTATAATTAGAAAAATGATTCTATATCCACAAGAAAGCTAGTAATAGTAGATACTTTCGTTTTTAGCATGAATCCTTTAATAAAGAAGTAAAATCAGTCATGATAAAGCAATGTCATCAACAGGCGGCAACAATGGTGAATTCCACTTGCTGATGGTTTGTCACTGTAAAATAATGTTTCCTTCTTTGGTAACTTACGTTACCATTAATACGAAAGCTATTAGGTATTTAGTGATGTGAAGATTCTGTCTTGTCAGTCACTGATCAGTGCTTAATGGTTTGGTGACATGAATAGTGGCGCTTCCACGACATTTGTGTCCAACTATTGCTCAATTGTTATTGGAAGCAGGGGTTAGTGGTAAAATGGCATCTCCAAACCGACCGATGTTACTGTCGAATTCGTAGTCTATGGGTACCAAAGCTGATTGGTGATACTTCTGATTACATTGAAAATTAAATTTAGCTGATTCGATAATTGATAAGTATAACATCGAAGGAGTTGTTCTCCATTTTTTATTCATTTAAGTCATATGGACACGGACAATCCTAAAGGCAAATGTCCTTTGGCACTGTACTTCTTACTTATTTCACTTATAATATATTGCTTAAATCACATCGTTTTCGGATAAAGAGTGAGTGTTTTAGCTAGTATATTTATAAAGAGATGATATTTTATTTTTATACTTACGTTGCATCATAAGCTGAAAAATAAATAAAAATACAAATAAATAATAAGTATTGTACTCAAGTACTAACATATATATTAATAAGACATATTTTTAAATATGTTTATTTAGTTAGACTATTTTTGTACGGGTTAAAGTCTAAACTTAATATTATTACTACCCCTTGTACATAACGATTGGGATCTAAAGTATCACATACCAGGTTGTGTAAATATAGATCCATAGGATTATAGGATGGCAATTCATTTTTGTTGTTTGAAACTAACATTATGAAATTCCATAACTATTAATTTAATTGATATACTGTCATTTTTCTTGCAGCATTGAGATGACGTTAGTACCAAACATATGTGGTATCCAGTAGGGAAAGAAAATAAGTAATGGTGTTTATAGGCTTCATTTGAAACTAACTTGATCAACCAAGTACTTCTACAGAGTATTGAACAAATTATAGTCGGACGATCCCAGATCCAAGTTTACGATGAATGCACTAAAAACCTTAGTCAAGCTCTAGTACATCATTACGGATCATTAAATATGTATTGGATCTGGCTTGATATCGTAGTACGCGCACCTTTTCTATTGACTACTTGTTTCAATTTTTAAAATTGTTCCGTATTTTTAAACTAATTGTCGACAGCACAAGTGGAAGTCTACCGTTCTGTAGTTGCAATCAACTCTTGATGCTCAATGTCCCTTTCGAGTTCCATTTAACGCACAACGTAATATTCCCGGGAATGTGCGTGGAATATGCCAGAGGCTAAGGAACGTTCCTTGCTTTCTCTACCAATTTCTTTGTAAACTATTGACACAACATATCTATCTTTATCCCTCGTGATAAGTGATTTAAAGAATTACTTATACCTCTTACGTTTCTTTCGATTTTTGCACTAAGAAATTCGATCGAGTAAATTATTATCCAGTCTTTGTGGCATCCTTATGTCAAACTTTCGTTTGTAGTCATATTTCTTAAAATAAGTTTTCCATTGTTCCTTTGTCTTCCTGTCTTTGTGTGTGTGTGTGTGTGTGCATGGCAACAGGTGCCATAGTTCTTGGTAATATCATTGCTCTTTACATGTATCTCTTTTTTGATATTTGTCACAATGTAATCGTATTTTTTCATGATCGGTGGCATGTTGCGGGAAATATCTTGGAAATCAACGTTTCCAGAAAGGATGTTACTGCACCAGTTTTCATCTCTTGATTATGTCAAAGTGTATTGCAAATTGAAAGCTGAAATTTATTCACCTACCGGCGGAACTGTTGTATATTTTGTAGAATAAAATTGCAAATTGTAGTGCCGTTTTTCGGAAAGTTCATTCACGTTCAAGGCCAAATATCTTAAGTCTGAATTTAAGATTTTAGTCGTTTTTGAATACCTACCAACTTCACCTATCAGCTATTAGAATAATTAGATGTGAATGCTGCAACACATATACTTTGATATTTGCAACATTAATATCATCTTTAGATGATCTTGTATCTCTATTTTTACAGTACCTGAGATATTGATATATTCATATATCAGTAATCTTATAAATGTCTCAATACAATCGAACTATAAACCAATATAGCATACGACAAAAGCATTGATATATGTTATAACTGATTGAAATGATCATAAAATAGAAAAAATATTAAATGTATTTTAATATTAAACTCTTACATATAGAATCTGAATTGAACAATATATCGTACGAGACTACCTTTCTGGTATTCACCCAATATAATAAGAATATCGTGAAGTAGGGAAACAAATGAAAAAAGTTGAAGGATTAACAAAGACAACTGAGAAATAACATATTTGCCTCGCAGAATAACTAGATGTTTCAGTGTAATATAATGATATATTTCATTTAGCGTGTCTCTTATCTTCTGTAAGAATATTCGTGCTTTCAGGAGAAAGTATAATATGTAACCAAAATTTAAGTAAGCGTAAAATAGTATTTGAACTTTCTAATTAAAAGATAGATAAAACTGTTGAAAAAGGAGTCTTATTGTCTTAATTTAATAATTTACTTTGAAGGATAAACATGTAAAAATGTTTTTCATATTTACCATTACAACTATAGTTACAGTCCACACCAGAGCAAGATTCATTTTCCTTACATGTAGTATTCAAGGTTCAGTAAGAGGGTTCTATAAATTAGGATTGGATTTATTCTACCTTTAGCTACAATAAATCAATAATTGTCTAAAGAAAATGTAATTTATTTTTATATATGGTAGTTTCTATTCAAAAATTATTTTATGAGATACATTATGTTCTAACTTATGATTGTAATTACTAGTGTTAATTAAATACTAATACAATAGTATAATATAGTTACATTATGATTTGTAGATATTGCATTCTAGGCAATGCCAGAATCCTTTCATTTGAAGAGAACGATCGCAAAATATCGGCTATAACGCTGGTTACATCCATATATTGTCCTTTGTTCCTGTCATTTTCTAACTGGTATATCGATATCACACTGAAAGAAATATTTTACTCTCTTTGTTCTACAATACAACATTATTTTTTAATTCCTGCACCGAATTAGTAGCCACTCAGATATTGTCCATAAAAATATAATTATGCTCGATTAAAGTACTTGAATATAAGTCAAAGTAGTTAGCTTGCATATGTATGTAGTTGTCAAATTCTGTTATATCTGCATCTTTTCTTTCGGTAATTCAAACGTTTGTGTTAAGTTATACAATAGGAACTTTTTATTGCATTTTTTGACGTTTAAAATCTAAAACGTCTGAATTTGAATTTGATTATCCATTTGCTTTGGCGTTTTGCAAATGCTATCCAAAATAAAGTTTCAGATCTAAACTCAATATCTTTTATTATTATTTTATTAATGTGGAGTGATTTTCGTCTGTGTGAAGCTCATATATAAAAGAAGAAAGTATTTTAATTGGAAAATATTTAGAAGTTTATCAAAGTTAGGATTCAAAGGATAAAAAATCTTATTTTTCTGTCACAATTTACTATGTATCTAACCTGTGTTTATAGCCACTCACACTCGTCAATACAATCAAAATTTGTACTAACTCGTTAGTTGAACTATCAAGCTTAACCCACGAACTGCAGCAACATCTGCATTGGTTCCATTAGAAAGAGGTTGAATCTCAGCAGTAGTTAGCATAGGCTAGCACAACTCCGAATAAATCTAAATTTTAAATCTGCCACTATAAAAATATAGAAAACTGATAATAAATAAATATGAAGGTAAGTTTACATTTCGGTTTGGAGGCATCGCATTTTGGTTTTCGTTCTATTTTTTTATGAAGTGACTTTTTCTCTTCAACTTCCATTTGAAAAGTATAAGAATACTCAAGACATCTAATCAGCATATTGGATTCTGAAATTAGCATTAATCTCACAGTACATTACGGTTAGTATATCGTTTCGCGCGCTACGTACCTACATTAGAAAGAAGACTCCCAATGTGGCATTATGATTACCAACTTGAACCAGTGGATTAGTGTTAGTTTTAAAGCTGAAATAATTTCGTTCATATTCCATTTGAAATATAGCAATTCAAATAAAGGAGTTCTCAGAAAAGTCTCTACATTTAGTATTATACACTCTATTTCCTCTTAGCATCCTAGCGTTTTTCTCTTATTGACTGTTCAAATGGCCAATCAATCTGTTAAGATAATATTCTGCATACATGAATAAAAATGGTAAATGAAGTATACGGACATCAGAATCGTAGACATTTAATTTCATTCTATTGTCTATTTCTTTTCCCTAATTTCAGTAAGTCTATATATCGTGTATATACATTTTGAATATAAATAAGTTTAGTAATTCGAGTGCAAAGGAAAGAAGCTGCCGGTTTAAAGTAGTATGACTGTTGTATTCTATGTGTCGTATATCTGGATAGCTAGATAACACGTGCGAGAACGGATTCCAATATTCGAATAAGAAATTTAGTTGTTTTCTTCATTTTCCACTATTTTAAGAATATTCTTGTCTTTGGAATTGTAATAGTTGTAATTGAGCTTGTATAGCACTAACTTCATCTAGGCGACAGAAAAAGAGAAAAATGCGTTTTATCCGTAAAATTTGAAAAATAACAGGTTTATCGTTTAATGTCAGCTGAATTCCAAAGAGGTGTTCCCTATATTTACGTAAATGTTGAATTGTTCGTCCTGGTACAATGCATATGTGCAGAAATAATAAAGTAAAACATATCACGACAAGCTGTTGAACTTAGAGCCTTATACCCGCCCTTTGGTCATACCTTTCAAACATTTTGTTTCTCGGTCTGTTCTAATGACATGTCCACGTTATTTTAAATGAATGCGGAAACCAGAATTTATGGTATAGAAAAATATACCTGATGATTCTGTTTATATATCATCAATTACCATTTTGTTAATATTATTGTAACATCTTAGATAATTTATAGAGTAAATATCATTGATAGAAATGTTTGGACGGCTCTTTAAAGAAAGGAGAAATGGATTTTGAATATGAGTTTTAAGTAAATAATTTATTTACTATCATACAGCACACGATAAGTGGTTTCACTTGAATTACGTATAACAGGAATATTCCTAAGTGCTAAAATTTTAGGGAATATAGAAAATACTACAATTTGGGTTACTTACGAATTGTACTGAAAACTTTGCAACATAGAAGACACGGTTTGAAACTTATTTTTACACAAGGCTAATTACTCTTGGAGTCAATTGTTAAAAGTTCATGTTCTGAAAATGCTAATGTTCTTTAAATATAAAATATCATCATTCAGTGACAACCAACCAGTGACAACAAATCTGTCGTTGAATAATGATACACAAGATTAAATTATTTAGGTGATGTTTCCTTTTGGTAAAATTACTAGTTTGTCAACACGTAACAAAAGAATCCCTAAATAATATCTTCTTTAAGCGATAATTACGTTCAGTGTACTTATAATTTTAGACATAAAAAATATGTTCCTTATGTAATTAACGATTATTGTTTTCTCATCCTGTAATGAATAATGATCGGATATCGCATATCTAAACTTGATAAAATTATTCGATGGAATATAACTAACTAACTAACTAACTCTATGGCCTATGGAACCCGGAGGTTCAGTGCCGCGTTCACAAAAGCTCTCCACTGACTTCTATCCTTAGCTAATTGGATCCAGTTTCTACTTTGTATTCCTATCTCTGCGAGATCCATCTTAATATTATCCTCCCATCTGCGCCTAGGTCTTCCTAATGGTCGTTTTCCTATGGGTCTACCAGTCAAGACTTTGAAAGCGTTTCTACTTTCTTCCATTCTAGCTACATGACCTGCCCACCTAAGCCTCCTAGACTTGACGACCCTAACAATGTTGGGTAAACCGTATAGACTATGTAGTTCCTCGTTATGAAGCTTCCGCCATTCCCCATTCTCGTTCCTCTTGGGTCCGAATATTCTTCTCAGGATCCTGTTCTCAAATACTTTCAGTCTATGTTCTTCCCTCAGAGTAAGCGACCATGTTTCGCAACCATACAGAACAACAGGCATGATTATCGTTTTATATATTTTAAGCTTCAAATTCCTCGACAGAATTCGCGACGACAAGAGATTTTGAACCGAATAGTAACACGAATTCCCTGCTTTTAGTCGACATTTAATTTCTTCGTGAATATGATTTTCGTCTGTTAATATTGATCCTAAATATTTGAAAGTATCAACTTTATCAAAAGTATTATTTAATATTTTAACGCCTCCACAATTTGCCGTATTACGGTCCCGACGCACTTCCATGTATTTAGTTTTCTCAGCATTTACTTCTAAACCCATGTCCCTGCAAGCGTTTAATAAGATCTCTGCATTTATTTCTACTGTTCTCCTATCATCCCCTATTAAATTTACATCATCAGCATATGCCATAACCTGGTGAATGCCGTTCAACTCTAGGCCCTGGTTGCTATCTTTGATTTTCCTTATGGCGTATTCCAGCACAAAGTTAAATAATAATGGCGACAACGCATCTCCTTGTTTCAGGCCATTTTCGACGTGGAAGCTCGTGGACAAAAATTTTCCTACCCGGACCCGATGGAATATAAGAATGAGAAAGTACTATTAATTATGTTTGCTACAATTTTATTTTGTAAAACATCTTACAAATTTATACAGTTTAAAGTAATTTCGAGTATGTACGTTCCAGATTAAGAGCATTCTTTATTTTTGTCTGTTATTCAGTCCTTGTTCTTAGTTCAGTTTAATCATTTACTTCTTTCCAGCAGCAGCAGCTCCAGAAGCAGCAGCAGCTGCTGGTGGTGGTGGTGGAGGAGGAGCTACTCCTGCGACGGCCGACCCAACCGCTATCTGCCCTTCTGTAATAGTAGTAAAAGATTTAATTAGTAGTAGTTTCCATATGACTCATTAACAATTAGTTCATTTAGTTTGTTATGTGTAAACCTTAATATCAACTAATCATCTGTGATACATCTTTTTATTGACAGTAGGGGCAAGAATGCCCAATGATGATACATATAATGTCACATTCTCCTTCCCGCACTGAAAGTAGGACGGAAACCCATGCACGAAAAGAAAACAGCAACTTTTACTTACCGAAGTAACACTAGCAAGCTAACAGAATTATAGTTTCGAAAGTCGTTAAGATTCTCCCGCCAAATATCTCCCTCGTGAAAATCGTCACTAGGTCAGTACTGGCAATAGGGGTGCTTTCTTGCTTTTCAACGTAATCCACTCTCCCAATTCGCAAAACTTTTCCTCCCTATTCGCTATCTAAGAGATAAGAAGTGCTGCTATCTTATATTTTCTGAAGTTTTTCACGTCTCCTATATAAGCAGTTAGACTACATTATATCAAAAGAATAACAATTAAGTTATGCTGTCCCAATGTGTTCGAATTAGTTTGTGTTTTAAACCGATATTTTCGATGCTAGAATATATTTAATATCAACATGTATTTTTTTCATATCAACGACATCTTGAGTGATTCGATTCTGAAGAAATTTTATGTGTACCCTAAAGCACGAAGTGTTTATGGTGTCTAATCGTAATGAAGCAAACACCTACAGCCTACGAGTGAAACAGCTCATAAACAAAGACTAGGATCATTGTATTTATTTTATTTTTATCGTAAACATTTAGATGAAATACACTGATGTTAGAAATTACTGCAAAATGTAATGCGAGTTTAGTATTTGTCACTTTGTGAGTAACAATTGAATCAACATACATTCTCAATTAAATAGTATGGGCTCAAATCCACTTATAAAAAAGTGTATTTAAATAAGTAAACGTATTATTTTTTATTCATATAATGCATTGTCGTCTGTGTTTTGGAGCTTTTAAACTTCGAATAACTATTTTTTCTTCATTTCTGCTTCTACTTCACATGTGAATTCCACTGATGAATTCTGAAATGAACTTTCTTTTTAGACTTACTTGTACTCTGTGCAACTTGGAAGGAAAATATGTACAACATCAACAAATGATATGAAGAAATAGAGATACTGCTAGTAATAAGTTGTGTTAAATATCTTCTCTGTAGAATGTACTGATGCAAGATGTTGGGCGTTCACCAAATTTTCATGAATATACAAAGAAATTGCATTTTTCAACTAAGAAATAATTTGCTCTTTGTGGATAAGGAAACACACGAATCTCAATCATGAGACGCAGAAAGTAAAACAACTTCTAGATAAAGCCAACAGTGAATGTAAACAGTTGGTTTGTTGGAAACATGTTCCTGTTGATGAGGACGTATTTCTGTTCATCAGAAAGACATTGGCGAAGGTCTTAAGAAGTAATTTGGGGCGAATCTTAATCGTGGAGAAAAAAGAACTTGCATTAGCAGCAGCTGATGGACGGTTGCTAAATTTTTGAACCTTCAAGAAAAACCGAACATCTATACTCTAAAGTGTTGAGATGTTATTGTTAAAGATTTACCAGTCGAAGGGAAAGATGAAATATAAATCTGTGGAAACACAAAATAAAAACACATTGTAATTGTTTGGATTAAGACGACATGTTGCACATAAGTTTATGTTCATTTATGATACTCCATAACTCTATGGATTGTTAGGCCATAACTATATAGAGGTTGCAGTTGTAACAAAAGGGATTAGACTATCTGCTTTGTCACAATCGAAAACGATGTTTAACGGAGAAGACAAATATAGATGCTCATTGAAAGGCTAATGAAAAAGATCAAGGGCAATATGCAAGAAACGAGACTTTTTTGTTTCCCTCTAAAACAGTAACTCGTTCTAAAAGTTAC
Organism: Thermobia domestica; assembly: GCF_964235325.1. Lineage (NCBI taxonomy): Eukaryota > Metazoa > Arthropoda > Insecta > Zygentoma > Lepismatidae > Thermobia > Thermobia domestica. The sequence goes on from NC_137457.1 coordinate 18,668,896, forward strand.
ATGTAACGTGAACATTTTATTCAAATTTATATATACTTCATTCCTATTGGGTGAGTTTTAAGCAAAGAAATCATTTTCATAAAAAATACACATTATTTTGCAATGAAATGAAAAAAGAATATATTAATAAATTGTGCTACTAGTAATAGTTTAATTATTACTACCTATAGTTTAATTTTTCTCACTTTGACACTTAATAAATTGGTAACGTTACCCAAAAACTTGCACGGTAACTCAAACATCGTAAACTGATACTGATAGCCAAAATATTCGAATAAATACACACTTGTAAAACTATATTGAGAGTGAATTTCTACAGTGTAACGAACATTTTGTTTTAGTGAGTTATTATGTACAACAAAAACAGCAGTACATTTTTGGTGTTGAAAGAAAAATTCAGGGACCAAAAACTCTAAGATGTACAAATTATATGTGTTTACTTAGCTTAATATTGCTTATTATTGTAAACAAAATATTCTTTCATTTTCTATCGTTTTTCTTAATGATGATGAGTTGGTACAGTTTCAATACATTTTCGTTCTTGTACTTCATAGGTTGTATACAAAATGTTATGTTGTTGTATACATTATACTACGGTTGTGGTTCTGTTACTCATGCGGTCGTGGTTCTTCAATCATTTCTCTCCTCTCATTCATAACTGGTATCATTGGAACTTCCCTGTATTCCTAACATCTGCTCCTCTGGATTTTACACTACATTTCCGTCTCCATAAGCAATTTCTGTATACAAAATTTTAAATCCAAGTCATTGGTACCTTATTCTGATTTCTGATATAGCTATACATACATGCCTTTGCATTACGTTGAACGTTTCTAGTATATTTTTGTTAAACAGACCTAAGATAGTAGACATTCTATCTCCATAATATGTTAGTCCATTTTTTCTTGCTTAATGATAACATTAAGCTACAGAAACTTAAGTAATTTAAAATCAGGTGCGAGTTAGTATGAATACATTAATAGTGTTGCAGGGATAATTATTACTTTCTCTTGTCTTTCGTCTGAGCATATACGATTAACAACCAACAATTAATTTTTTTTAGATCGATAGTTCAAATTAATCTTAAATTTTATAGGACGAACAAAGTAAAATTTATGTATTCTGAAGCCTGTGACCAATCGGAGATAATTATTCATAAAAGACGATTGTACATAAATAATAGTAGAATTGTGCATATCCAATATTATTTTATATGAATTTTGTCATTTCTTGAACATAATATAAATCTCCAATCGTTAATCACCGTAAGAAAGGGAATGAGACAGATTCGAAATTTTACATTTTTTAGAAGTTTGTAGGGGAAAGCTGGTAACCTAGCTTACTTCAAAAATCTTAGAGCACCTTTCCAGATAGGATTTCGAACGAGTAATACACTATTCGCTGCATACCTTTTAGACTGCTGACACAAAAGTCATTAACATAATATTGTGACTATGTGCAAATAGAAATCATAAGAAATATGAATGATCAAGGAAACCACACGTTTTGTATTCTAAATATTTCTTTCGACCAGCTTTATAGTAAGGAAATATTTTTGTTGATGCGTAAATTCAAATATTTGCATATCTCATGCATTCTTATGCATTTCTCTTCCGTACTGAATGAACTAATGTTTATACATATTTTATAGTTATTTCCTACTACTTCAACAGTCAGTGTAAAGGATTGGTTTGACGAAGACGATTAACATCTTTTATTATTTGGCAATTTGCTATACTCTTTGACAAACACAACTTATGTATTAGTTAGCCTCAGAACCTGTTATATGATTGAAGTTATGGCATGATCCCAATTCGCGCACAATAATTTTTCTGGTAACGAGCACTGTGTAAATGATTTCTAGGGAGGTTGTCTCATACTTTCAACTTACTTCATTTCGCTATTTCATATCTCCTGATCATCATATTCTTCTTTAGAATACACAACACAAAACGTAGAATTGCCTTGTTCGTTTATTTTTAAATTCCAAATTTAAGATGCTATTATTGCTCTATCAATTTGGTGATTATCACCTACTTTAGCAACAGAAAAAGATGCTTAGTATACTTTAATATAATAATTTTATGTTGATTAAACAGTGTTTAAATTAATGTTTAAATGTAATTTTATCTAATATACGTTCGCAAGAACTAAACGATTTCGTTAAAACAATATATACTTTTGTAATATATGCTGGATATTTTAAAGCGGAATTTTCATATCATACATTGGATTACAACAAACAGTGTCTTTCAAAGAATATTCTATCATAGGCAGCAAAATGTTAAATCTTTTCACTGGGATATATTCTATTAGTTGAGTTACTATATGCGTATTTTTTTTTAAAAAAACGTTGTTTGCTTAGATGTATAATTATTTCGTCATTATTGTTCTAAATTCTTTATAAGAAATCTTCTATAGATTGTACATATATCATTTTGTGTTTCAAATATGTTACTATATCTAGTAACACCTAATATACCATATTAGCTTATTGTAAAAGTAAAATATTTTATTTAAGAATTTTCTTTATAAAACAAAACAATTATGTGTTAATGATTTTATAAGTAATTACTCTTTTCATCCAACTTCTATAAATAATTTATGTTGAATAATTTTTTATAGCCCATAGACATGACACGTATCTGAAGATTTGTTTACAATATTAGTGGTAGTACTAACTGTAGCAAGTAAAAGAAATTAACTAAATATATTGTTTTTACTTACCTACTAGAGCACCAACCTGGAAAGACAAATATACCAAATGATCAAGTGTTAAATTTTCAACTTGCTTGGTTACAATTATGAATATCTTAACAAAACGTTAAAAGCTTGCACCTAATATGAATTTGCGTAAAATCTTTAAAGGATTGTAGTTTGAACAAAAGAGCAAATTTGCGTGCCTATTGATGGGTAAGAGTTTCATTATTTTGCACCGATAAAGAAATATTTCTTAATCGTTATATTCTAGTTTTGTATCTCGTTCTATTCGATCTATCTATCCTCATTATTGAGTAGCACTTTGAAATCTTACTCATTGAATCCTGTATTTTTCTTTTGCAATGTATCATAGTAATTATTTGGTAGTTTTAAACAATGTTAAAAGACAATAAAAGTACTTTGGTACTTTTACAATTGAGATTTATAAGAAAGTAGATATACCTTGGTAGCTATCTCCGGACAAGTAGTTCTTATAACATAAAAAGGAGGATGCGTTCAATTGAGTTTCAGAATATTTTGTTAATAACTAATACTATATTTGTCGGGCTGAATATTATTATTGTTGTGAACTATACTCCAGACCTATTCCAGGACGGGAACCAATAGCCCACAAGATCAACTTTAAAACCGATCCATGGAAAAATGTATTCATTTTAGGGCTGTTTGGTACTTACTATAACTATAACTATACAATTCGCCAGTAAGAATATTTTCATAACGAAATCGTACGAAGTAAGCTTGTTTGTGACCATTATAGAATAAAGTTTTAGGATATATTGGTCAGATATATTGAAAAGTTTTAGGATATATTTTCAGATATATTGAAAGTGTATTAAAAAGAGAGAAGAGAAAAGAAAAATATGCGATACAAATGGAATAGTAGAAAAGTTTATATAATAAACAGAAAGTGGCACAAAGAAGACATTTCATATGTTTACCAAGAATCTGAGTACTTAGTAGAAACGAAAAGTGAATGAGATAATAGTGTCAATGTTGTGTATTGTATATAATAGTACTTTACATATTTGAAAGATGGAAAACCAGTACATTATAGTACTTCTCTAGAGTGTTTCTTACTTTTCATATAAGAAGTTGTGGCACAGAATGTACAAGAGTGAGAAGGACAATAACAATTTACGACTATACACATCGCAAGATACATATAGAAATCAATAAATTAGCCTAAGACTATGATCAACCTAAACGTGGAACTTTAGGAGTCCAAAGAGTCATGATACATTGTTAAAGTTGTGGGGAAAAAGTACTTATAATTTGTTGGACGATTCAAGTACGTGTAAAGTGTATGTTTTTTCCATTATCGGATTTGTTTACAGTACATAGATATAAATCTTCTAGTATCTGAAACAGGCTTCAGACGAACATCAAAAGATGTTTCCAATCGAACGAAAATCAGAAGATGTGACCGAACGAATACTTTATTTTTCTGTACGCACAACGCGCTACTTCTTGTTTAACTTAACGAACACTATCTAAATGTAAGATATACACCGATGCAGGCCTAATTCATTGAGCTGGTCAAAATTATGTTGGTGAACTTAAATGGTCATTTATAGTTTTAAATTGGTAATTTTGTTGAAAGAAAATGAAAATTTTGTAAATTTGAAAGTGTTCAGTTACGACAACAACACTCATTATTGAGATAAAACAGAATCTGAAGATCTCTCACCAAGCTTTCTAACATGTAACTAAGAAGTGGACAATAATCAGAACAATACATATGTTGTAAATCAATTGCTAACTGCAAAACGTTCATTTTTGTTTAACTATACACTTCTAAAAAAAACTATACATATGTGAGTTAGTAGAACGACTGATACTCAATTATACCCCTGAGAGTAAACTCTCATCTATAATTTTCTAGAGATCGAAGGAAAACTGAGTTCTCACGGCGTCATATAGCAAGGCGTTTGTTCACAACAATAATTGATTTTTCATTCTACTTGAATACAATAAGTATTTATATCACATATATGTAAAACAAACTATTTTTTTAGCAAGGAATTATATCTTGTGTGATTAACATTTTCCTAACTATGGCGAATGTAGTCAGTGATAATCGCACAATATTTTCTTCGGGAGGAAATTTTATTGCACTGGGGATGAAAAATATTATTACGAACACAGTGAAAGTCTAAACTGAGCATTTTACAAAATATTTGCTTGGTAGAAATGGTTCGGCACCAGATGGGAAGTCACCCTCGATCATCACTTGAAATTATCACGACAAATGCATCAAACAGTAACACGCAACACAAATTTGGAGGAAATGACTGGCTAAATATACAAGAAAAAGCCTGTGTTGATAAGTATGAACTTTTGAGTTCACACTCTAAGCAATCAACTGTAATCTTAGGAGAAATATTGACAAAATCTTACCATGCTAAGAACGACAAGGACGAACATTAGGAAATACTTCATGTTGATTGTTTGATGAATTTGGTACTAGACACGAAAGAAAATTTCCTTTAGTCGAATGCAGACGACATGATTTTTCTTTTCCCTTTATATAAGAAAGTATTGATCATAAAAACTTATATTTCCTCTGGAAATTACCCGTTTGTAATTATCATCTTCATGATAAATCTGATAATATCAGCACAATCCTTTGTCGTTTTATAGTGAACATCAAATAGTAATTAATATCACTTTAATAGGCATGAATATTAATGATATATTGCCAGAATATTGTGTTTTGTAATTAGACCAAACAAAGCTATTAATCACTAAAATATTTGAATATTATTTAACTGCTTGAGCGTAGTGACTACTAGGCGTTTCAAATAATGGTGAACATATTCCTTAAAAACAGCTAATCTATTTTATTTCCTATTATATTAAATGCCATTGTACTTAGAAATGTGTTGCTGATAGAACGAAAGAATAATATCATATTTAATGTTTTATGTGAAATAATATTTAATGTTATTGGTAATGATAAAGACAATTGTTCATCAAAATTAATAAACAAAATATGAAACTGAATGAAATTTAATGAGAGTGTTGCGAAACAAAGTACGCTCTTCCCAAATGCAATACGCGTATCTTAGCTCCGTTAATCTTTAGGTGTACCATTAGAAGAATATTAAAAGCTTTCGCTTACACTTTAATTATCAAGTCTCATTCAGGAATAGTTAAGGCTGATTGATCAGGACAATAATTAGAATCAATGAAATTAAAATGTAGTTGACTTTCAGATGGCAGTAACCTAGCATTGCTTGGAGCTAAGATTTGAAAAAATATATTACTGTGACTATTGAGCTAAACGTTATCTCGTGAAAACTATATCAAAATAATATAGTTTTACGAAAAAAGTAAATTCCACTCATTACTCGAGAAACAGTGTTCATGACGCATATAAAATATGCATAACCGCATCATCAAGGCAAGGTTTTATGGTGCTATTGCCAAGTGATTAATACGTTATGGCTATAGTAACTAACTAATACACGCCGACATTGACCTATTAGTAGAGAAACGAGAAAGCTCGTATAAATTAACAAATGTTAAAAAGTAGGCAAAACTGAGTACTCAATAAAATACTATCCAGTGTTACCTGTGTGCGTCTCGTAACACTTATCAAATATTCTGTAGAGCCGTAGGGTCACTTAGATCCTGTTTATATGGTATTCCTTCTCTCCACTTATATACTTTATTTATTTTCTTATATATAATTTTGCTGTAGTAATGTCTTTTCCGATCGGCACCCGTTAACCACAATCAATATTGAGAACTGCTACACACTTGTTACTTTCACTTGAACGATGAGTTTCTTCACAAAAACTAAGCTTTCGAATTAAAGTATTTTCTTGAGTATTTAATGAGTAAAAATATTTTTTCTCAACAAAACAATTTCTTTTCACTCGAAAATACTTATATGTTATTACCGTTATAGAAATAGTAAAGTATATGCATCAATAAGACGGTTAAATATTAAACAAAATTTCATAGCGAAATGAACGAACATTAAAAGCATTGCGTAAAATTTACGTCTACAGAATATGGGATGTAGGTATCTATCGCTAAAGTTCTAATTATCCTTCAAGTTAAAAACGGACTGAATCCATAAACAAATTCAGAAGAGATACATGTTCCAGCTATCTATTGTGAAGACATAAAATATAAGAAGTCTGTCGTTCAAGACTTACCTTGTGGAGTAATTGCGGGACGTTGAAATTAGAGTTTTTGGTTAAGATGTTAACGAAATATATACATTCAAGGACTCTGAACAGATAATCATTTTAGAAGCCTATTCTAGGAAACAGAATTCTACAATTTACTTTAGTTCAAGATTTCTGGCGTTCAGTGTATGGACGGCAGTGTGTAAGATGTTGACAGATTGACTCCATTAGAGAACTCAGTGCTGATACTAGTTTTAGCTATCTCTTGCGTAAAAATTATTCAATAACTTAACTTCGCTCAAGAGGTATAGCGTGCAGTAATAACAGGACATTAGAATCACCGCTATTCATACAGATATTAAAAGAGTAACTCCGTTAATGAACATTATAGAAATAATTGAAATTTCAATATATTCCAGAAAGCAGATTTTTTGGGTGAGATTTCTTTCAACCCTTATTGTGTGGAGTAACGGATGAATATAAAAGTGGACGGATTTGTTAAGATGCTAACAAACTGACTCAATTAACAAATTAAACTGAAATAAATAACCTAGCTGTTCATTCCAAAAAATAATTGAACACACTCACTTTCGTATAACCCTTAACCCTCGACGTGAAGTCCCATGAACCCCGAGAGCAATCTAAAAAATATGTATGTCCTTTTGTTTTTTGTGTAGCTCTACGCCCTCCTCAGTACCTTCTAGTCAGTTGAGTTTGAACGCTGTTCTGCTGCGGGCTTGCTGGAAATTTATTTCAGTACTGGTCGAGCATTTGCGCGGAGTCCATGGGATCCATGTTGGGGTTTATGTAATATTCGTGATTCATAACTGATTTTCTGTTTCCAGCGGATTATGTGGATTTACATTATGATATATGTCGAAATTGAATTGTTTGTTCACAACCCAGTTTGAAAATGTCTCCGCCGTGCACTTAAGGCTTCTAGATCAAAAATTTGCAGGAAACGTCAAAAGAATAATGAACAATGTGTGCAGCGATTTGCCTAATGTACTGTTTTCGAATGTGAATGATGAAAATGCTGTCAGTCAAAGTGACCATGAAAGCAAGTCAGAGATAACACAAAATGACAGTGATAATTCATCTGATAAAGCTATATGTGCTACGGGTGAATTTTTATTACGGAGGTAACAGACAAGGAGTAGAGTGCAGGAACATTGGTGATATTCGTGCCGTGGAGGTTTATAAACTCTTGTGTTTGTTAAAGATGCGGTGGTTTCAGTGTATTTTGGTATCCTTTTTTAACAACAAAAAACAGAATTTTTTGTTGAAAACATTAAACAATTTTTTTTAGCTATGAAAAATACGACCAACGAAATATTTGACGTAGTGTGTACCCTTTGTTTTTTAACTCAAGTATGTAATAATACATTATAATGTACATAAAGCACTACAAAATAAGCAAAGGAAGTAAAATTTTAAAAACAGTAATTTTTACGTACACAAATATATAGATCATACTTCGGAGTCCGTGGGAATCCACGTCAGGGTTTACGTGAAAAGTTCTGACGTCGTGTTAACAGCTATTGTGTGAAGTAAAGAACGTATGCACTTCAATGTCACAATCGTATCAGACATACCGGCCTAATAAAGATAATAACATTAATTAAGTACTTTTTTAAACATTTGTATGAAAGTAGATAGCCCTATACTTAGCTAATTATTTTCTTCTACGTTCTGCCTAAAGAAGTCAACAAATGATTATCTGTTAAACAATTTCAGTCTGAAGGTCTCATGACTGCAAACGTTCAACATGTGACATATTCCTAGAATAAATTTGTTTCATTCTGTGTCCGAATGTAAGCGATTTTAGATATTGTTTCTTCGTCAAATCGGCATTTCAAATTCTAATTTATTTATTTTGTTTGTAATTGTTTACAGGAGTTAATCAGGAATTCATGATTTCATTTGAATCAATATTTCAATTTTAAATTGTTACAAATGCTACTTTTGATGATTAATAGCAAAGATAATGCTCTCGAACTAAAAGCGTCCTATTATTTATTATTTTATCTGATGGATTCAATTCCTTTACATTAAATAATATCAACTCCAAGTGTTAATATTTTCTAGTGAAAATTAAACCTACACGTAATAAAAGTTCAAAAGTATGTTTATTAAAAATATATTAAGCGAACTTTATAATCAATTTCAAGTTGAGTAGATCATATTTTCTATGAGCTATTTCATCTATCAATAATAATTAAAACATTAACAGACATGTAGAGGCTATTTTTTATGGAAGTGAATGTTTTTCTGGTTGTGTTTGCTCTAAAATGCTCTGTGTTGCAAATATGTATTGTTCCTTCTCTGAAATCTTAATTCCACATTGCAAGTCTCCTTAGCTGCATAAATTGTCACCTATTATATTGCGCAGGATTGACAAAAGTGCATGAACAACTCCGCTGTTCTGTAATTCGCTGCTAACCTATTTGATTACTTAGATTTAGCGAATTTGGTCTATAACACTGAAGATCGACAAAGTCTGATAACTTAATTGCCATAATGCTTAGAATCGTTAAGCTCATTACTAAATAGTAAGAAGTGTATTTTTATTGGTTATTGTTTTCAAATTTGTATAGGTTTTGGGTAATACAAGTTCCATTCTCTAAAAAGTGTTAAAATGTTACCACTCCGTCAAAAATGCATTAAGAAATAACATAAAGGCAACATGACTAAACAAATCGCGTCGCCTTTACCAGACATTTTTATTTGTGTGATGTGATTTTTTTGCTAATTATTATTGAAACCCGAATTGCTTGTATACACACAGAGACACACAGACACACAGACACAGACACACACACACACACACACACACACACATATATATATATATATATATATATATATATATATATATATATATATATATATATATATATATATATATATATATATATATACAAAAAGTCAATTTTTAACATAATATTGAAATGGAGATAAAATACATTCTCTGCACACTTAAATGATTGCAGATAAGCATCATGTTCTGTATGCTATCGTTTTCACTCTATAGCGATTCCGATTTAATATAGGCTTAACAATTTAAATGAAATATACTGTTTGGACGCTTAATTGATTGCAGAAAGCTACTTTACTGTATCGATTACCGTTTTATATATACTTTACTATAGTAATCATCGTTAAAGTCAGAAGTGATTGGTATTCTAATAGAGTGGAGGTGTTATCGTTTTCACTCCATTAGAAGCAAAGTTGGAACAAGAACAGGTTGATTTATGCCACTTATGGTTTCAGTTTAAATATTAGAATAGAAACGAAATATATATTGGGACGCTTAATTATTTAAAAAAAAAGTTCATCTCTTAATATTACCGTTTTTAGTGTAGCGATGAATGTTAAAACCATTAACGATTGAGTCCTACCACTTCCATTTTCAGTAGATATACTAAAGTCAGATAGAATTTATTTTTGGGACACATAGTTGATTATAGGAAATTGATTCCCGTCATTTCTTCCACTGCGATCAGTGTTGAAACCAGAAGTGGTTGAACTATGTCACTTCTGGTTTGAATGGAACATATTATCAAAATCGATTGGACATATTCTGAGCACATTAAATGAAATACAAGAATCGATTCTTTTTACTGCTATCATTTTTTTAATGCAGATTAACATCGAAAGTGGAAGTTGCAGATTAATGCCTGACACTTCTGGCTTTGGTTGAGAGTTAAGAATAGAGATGTAATAAATTCTTCGGATTCTTAATAAATTGTAGAAAAAATGTTTCTTTGTTATTATTATGGTTTTATGATGATCAACATTTAATCTGAAAATGTTAATTTCTGCCAATCGCATTTTGAATATGGGCTAAGAAAGCGAATTCCTAACTTTCTACCGCCTACACACTGATCAAGTTTAGCAAAGAGATATCAAGTAGTTCTTGAATTATTTTGCTTCCGAACAAACGGATGCAGAGAGATAGTAAACATATAAAGAAAATTTGGATACTCACTTCCTTAAGAATTGGTAAGTTGTATAAGCTAAGCTTTGAAGAATGAACATGTTACAGTCTTATTCTAAATGGAAGTGTGGATGCATTATGAAATTGATTGAAGACTTAAACGTAAATTCAACCTGTTTACTAGAAGAACAAAAGAAGTACTAACGGAAGCTTCACAAATTATATTAATGGTTATGGAATAAGTGTATACGCTTGAAGTTTGGGCAACACTTCAAGCTGATCGATCTTGCACAAAAGTGAAACGTCAATAAACGTTAACATTTATGTAGTATGAACATCGAAAGTAAATTTGTTCTGAAATAGAACTTGTCCATAATGCCATAATATCCTTCAATGGTTTAAATCTTTTGAGATAAAATACTTTGGTCTATTAATCCTCATCATTAATCAGTTTCAAAGTGTTTCTTTGCCGACAGATCTACTTTTAAGATAAATCCATATTCGAAATAAACTTGGAGAGCAGATCATATAAGTTAATATTCTATACCGAAGAATTTTCAAATACATGCTATCAAATCAGTTAATTTTTCCACTCCTGCGATAGTATGTAGTATCATGTTAAGGAAACACGAATGATTTCCTGATAAATCTTTGTCTTGTGATCAAGTGTCTTCCAAGATATAAAGCCAAACATTTAAATAATACGTAGCTGAAAATAAAGGAAATATTCTTTCACGATCTGGAAAGAACTTACATAAACATCAATTAATATATCTGGGAAATTGCAAAGCCATGGTTGATCGAAATCAGGATTACTTAAAATAACAATCTTCTGTACAAATGTATACAAATATAACTTGACTATCAAGAAATTGAAAGCTTGTCTAAATTGTTTCGAGGCATATTGAAGTGTTTATATATAATGACATACATATGACACATTATGAAGTAAAAACAAGAAAACTCTGTCGCATTTCTGGAGGTTTCTCTTCAATTAGTACTCACACCGTGAGTTGAATGCAAATGGAGATAAGGTGATGGTCGGTTGTTGGGGTGGGTATATAAAACATTCTACCTTGTTACGGCAGTCCAGTTGCACCGTGAATTTGCGTAAGAATGAAGTGAACATGGGTCATGCAGAGTGCGTCAAAAGAGCATGTATGTTGTACGAGTTCAAACTGAAGCCAAACGCATCTCCAGCGGGGTAGATTATATGCCGGGTCCTTACTGAGGTTGTCGTGAGTACCAGATAGTGCAGCGGTGGTTTAACAAGTTTAAGGACGGTGAGAAAACATTCGAAGATGAACCACGTGTCGGAAGATTTACACACGTACGAAATAAAGATCTTTACGCAGCAATTAAAGCGAACATTGGCCATACATGTAAAGAAATGGGACTAGAGTTCAGTGTGACTAGAAAAACCATTCGACAGTACTTCCGAAAGCAGTATAAGTTGGCTCGATGGGTCCCGCATGATTTGACTCTGGGCCAGAAGACAACGCGAGCAGACATATGTGTTTCTTTACTGTATTGTCTGAGGAAGGAGCCATTTCTGGACAGGATGTTGACATGTGATGTGACGTATGTTCTGTGCAAAGCTCCGCCGCGTCGCCATCATTGTTTAGCATCCCAAGAACCAGTTTCAAAATAGCCGAAACCAGCACTGATCCAGAAGGTTCTCCTGTGGTTTTGGTAGACTGCACGCCGTATCGTGCATCGGGAACTGGTATTAGCTGGTCAGATCATCAATGCAACAGTGTACGTCAGCAGGTGAGAGATGTTCAGGAAAATCTCAAAACTCTGGAGCCAGCATTTCTGAGTCGCAAAGTTGTCCCTCTGTTACTGGACAACGCTAACCCTCAGGTGGCTAGGATGAACCGGGACAACATTCTACATCTTGGATGGGAACACTATAGCATCCGCCATACTTCCAGGGCATTGCATTGTCCGATTATCAGCTACCCCATTCCTTGGAGAATCACTTTAGACGACGCAGTTCAATCCCTAGTAGAGGTACAAAATGCAGTTGATACTATCTTGGCTTCACGCCCCACCAAATTCTATCGGGATGGGATCCATGGTCTTCCAGAACGTAGACAGGAGATCTTCGATGCCGATGGGAGCTATTTTTGATCTTGCTGTACGTCTTAAGCGACATGTCGATGTTCAGATGTGGTAGTTGAAAAGGCGACAGAATTTTCTTTGTTACCTTAATAGCATACATTACAAATCATATTGAAGAAAAGTTGAAGGAAAAATGTTTTAGCCTAATCATTTTATCATCTGTGCATGCTAATTTGTTTACAATGATAATATTATATTTACTCAAAGGTGAAGTAATTTTTCAACTATATTTTCACCAATAAAAGTTTCAGAGCTCTATTATGTAGTAATTGTTTTCCAAAAAATGTACATATTTTCTAATGGTCTAGTGCTGTAATGGTTAAGCTGGACAAGGAAAAAGTAAATAAATAATAATTATATTCGATTGAAAAGGTAGATTTTATTGATAAAATAATATTATCGGTTTATGCTGATAATGAGGAAATTTAGAATCCCTATATTGTCTATACATTGTAGTTGCTATAACTTGTGACAATTAGATAAGGAAATAAAACGTACAAAACATTGATTTCTAAATAAGACTTTCGTAAATGTATGCTCATAAATTTCCTTCAAAGCGTGACTTCTTTTGTAGTATATGTGCGTGTCCGAATATCTGACATATTAAACTATTAAGCACTTGCTATTTATAAGCGTGGAGAATAAATATACTGAAGTTAAATATAATTGTCGTTTAATTCTCATAAAGCTACGAGACTAAGGGAGACAATTGTTAGGAGACTGAATAATTCGCTGGATGAAGTATATATGTGTCAATAAACTAATATTTGATTAGGAAATTTGATATCGTGTTATTGTTTGAAAATTCAGGAACTAATTGAGTGAAAAATTATTTCTAAAAGATAATTGCCAAATCTTATTAAATATTTAATTCTAATTCCATTAATAAATATATGACCAAGTACTTGCAATATATCGTGAATTGTTTCGTTTTTCAATTACACAAGAATAATAATTAAAGCTTAAAGATGATCTGTAGACCATTCATAAACCACTAGTTCTGATTCTGTTCATATTTAGCAAAATAATAAAACAAAACGATACTAGTCCGAAATTAACGCGTGTTTTTTTCAATATAATTTACAATGACATTAATTTAAACGTAGTTTGTGCTGCTTGAATTGGAGTATCATTTATCTTACAATATAAAAAAATCTCACTAGCAATGAAATTATTTTTATTAAAATATAAAGAAGTTTTAGGTGATTACCGTTTCTTAATGACTATTTACTAACAAGAAGATAGTCATACGTTGATAAACCTAAAAATTGTTTTCCTCGCTTTTCCAAATACGACTGCAACATTGAATCACAAAGAAATTATATTCCTAGATTAATGTGTTCAAGGTTGTCTTAGATACAGAGAAACGATAGTTATGAAAGTTTACTTATTGTTTTTGGTATTGTATTTACTCGTTCCCCGAGTACCAAAAGTAGTTTGGTACAAACAAATAAGACTCGGATCATGTGGAAGTTTTGTTATGTCTGTCTCGTTTATAGAGTCAATATTTGCAGTATTCATACTTTATGTAGGACTATGCTTAGATACGTGTACATATGTTTTTTTTTAATTAGTTACTGACATGATGACCCTCACAATATGTAAATGGTGGTTCTAGTTAAAATCTGTAAATCATACGAATGTCACAGGCTTTCGAGTTCTTTCGCTGTTAAATTTAGTACACATAAGTCTCTACAATAGAAACTCTGATCACCATTTCTCTTTACAAATAGTTTAGACTGTATCGTAAACAAGTCCGAATAATAGATAGCGCTGTTGACACTGCGTGAAGTATGACGAAAAGTCAAAGAAACAACGAAGACAGTAGCTCAGCACAAACATGTAGCATGACTTCTATATATTCTGAAAGAAAATTCTTGCAACGCCTCTCATACAGCGGTTGCGACTACCATTAGACTAGAGTTCCATCTTCCCAGTCTTTTTTCTAAAATTGCATAAGAATATTTTGATTGTAATATGTTGTTTGTGACATATCAGGTATACTTTTACCTTAGTAAACAATATACCCTTAATATGTCCGGATATAATCTTCAAGAATTTGAAAAAAGAACACATTTGAATGATCAGAAAGTTAGTATACTTTGTGCAGCTTCCCAATGAGTGTCAACAAATATTTCTTACAGGAAGCAATTAATTCAAAGCTATTTGTGAAACTTTTCTTCATCCTATTTGTCAATAATTTAACAGGGGAGTACCTATACTCTTAGTAGTTCCAACAAATTCCATGAATCGAATTCTCACTGACAATTTATGTTCTCCTGGATTAAACGATTTTTGTGTATGTAATGTTCTTTTAATACATGCCTTGAAAGAAAAAGGGCAGAAAATATATCTTCTTATTCTACAGTCCATCTAAGACAGCATAGCTATTGCAGTACTCACGTGCTGACAATTACATTCAATATATACAAATTTTACTTCCGTAGCAGTAAAATATATTGAGTATTCAAATAACCCTTCCCAACTCTTGCTATTAACCAATTGTCTTTGGAAAAATATTAACAGAATTATTGGTAATAGTTAAATTGTATATGACTGTCTCCTTCCGCTCTCCTGCATCACGAAACTTTTCATATCCTGGCCACATTTATTTACATGCCTTTGTATTACCAATTGAGTATTTCCAGATTTAATATCATGTTACATTTACCAAACCAGATTTTGTATTCAATGGATATTCTACGTTGCAACTATGAAATGTAGTATTGAAATCAAACTCCAGTAATCCATATCACACATTATCTAGAACTGTGGTTCAGTTTCTTCTAATAAATACCAGAATAATATTTTTAAACATACATAAAGTTCCCCTAATTACATACAATCAAAGAATTATTGTCTCTTGATTTTCGTATAGGAGCCGCGGTGGCTCAGTGGTAGAACGTTTACCTCTGGTGCTTGAGGTCCCGGATTCGATCCCAGAGCCCGTCAAGTGAACTTTGTGGTGGACAAACACCGTGTGCGTGGGGTTTCTCGGGGTTCTCCCGTTTCCTCCCACTTTCTTCATTCCACCATTTCATCCATTACTAATCATCACCGTCTCCTTTAGCCTAACCGACCTAAGCGTGGGACGTAAAACTCAAAGATTTCATTTTTTATTTTCGTAAGAGATATTTGCGGACCAATTCTCTTTCTTTATTATTTGTCAAATAGAAACAAACAGAACAGCCACTTTCTTTAAAGAAAATGACGAAATTCTTCTATATAAATATAAACCATAACTCTGTATATTAAGAAACCAGAAAATACGAGGCACATGTAAATATGGTTTAATTTTTTTTTAAATGACGAAACATGATAGGAGAAGACATAATGAGCCTTATGCAGAGTCGTTCTGACGCGTGATTATTGCCGTGCTAAAGAGTTCGATTAACATATGTTTCCTTAAGTAGTCAGACTTATAGTGATACTTCAAAACGACTCTGCATAAGGCTCATTGTAATTAACATACAAGCGACTTTCTTGCCTATTTTCTGAAATAGTCACTATGACGCTCGAGATATTTCTGGTAGTGAGGCACAATTGTAATTAGACATTTTATGTAACATCTGCCGTCTTTAACTGTAACCAGTTCAGAACAGATGTTTGATAAATTAACTGTCATTGATACTTTTGATGCAAGCCCCTTTTTCAGCTAAAGAAGAAAGGAATTGCGGGAGCCAATGTCCTGGCTGTGAAGAGAATGGTTTAATAGTTCTCGTCTAAATCTGTGGATTATCTCATTAATACGAACCTGTACGTACAAGATGTAGGAATGGAGATCAGAACAATTCCAGAGTGCAGCATTCTTGCTGACGACTTTAGATTACGCGTTACAGTTTATTCAGTGTTTTGTAATACCCGTCTGATGTATTTCGTATTCGTTCATCGTATTACTAAGAATACTACGAGACTCACACAATTTTGTTCAAAAACATTGTTGTCATTAGTTTGTAAACTAATGGTGTTTGGAGGTTTTGTTCTAAGGAAACAAGACTGCTGCCAATGCTTTTACTGCTGGCTGGGCTAACCAGAGTCGGGCAATATCCAGATTTCGTTCTTCGTGATTATGTTATTGAACGAACCATCCCCATTCTCTTCAAGAGGACCAACAATCCTATGCATTGTCATTCTTTGCTCTTTATAAGCGTCTATAACCAATTTTACTACCCATCATCTACATAGGGTGTAATAATCCAGTTGTGTAAGTAGCACTTTATTTACTACTTTCGAAAATATTTCTGGAAATACTTTGGGGAGCCCAGTTGTTTTGCGCTGTCCATTGGATTGCACTTACTCGTTACCACAATCCGACGGAAAAGTAGGCCTTCCTCTTACACTAATTGTCATGAATATTTGAACTCCCTTCCCTAAACTCTTAGCGCCGAAGCATAGAAAAAAAGGGAGAGAGTAAGTGTATGCTTAACGTCATCACCTTTCGCAATACCGTGTAAAAATATATCGGACCTTTTCTGACATTTGCCTCTTAGCTCAAGATATAATATATTTTCTTCAAAAATGCATTAACGAAAATAAAATTAATCATCTAATCTATTTTGAAGACTTGAATTTTGAAGCAAAATTGTATCTATTGTTTTAAATTTTCTAATTAAAAATTCATTTATGATTACACATAATTTGAATTGATGTTTTGGTTTTGTTTCAAATAATTCTGAATTTTTTTCTTTCACTAGGAACACAATTTACACAAGATAACTAAACACGTGATGGAATAATTATGTATAAAATTTAAGTTTGGTACGCAAACTGAGCAGTACATAGTATTTCTTTTTCTTTTCAACCTTTCCCAAGATATTTCGCAATCAGAAAATATACCAGATTTATTCAAGAAATATATTGTATAAAGTTTGGTCTTTATACAGCTTTCCTAAACTTTGAAGCTTACTGTAGTGAACATACATTAGAAATATCACAAAAGGTAGTCTCATTGTAGGATCCGAGATTTTTCATGCATGTGCATTGATACACGTAAACAATTGTATCTTGACTTGTTGTATTGTCCTAGTTGCCATGAACAAAAATAAGAGTTCCAGGCTTCATGCAAAATCTCAAAAAAAAAAAAAAAAAAAAAGGATTAGTTTATGCCATGTTTGTCTATTGAAATTATTATACAGATTTTTGTTAGATTTTTAAACATTTTTCTTGGTATTAACTTTTAACCTCCTGACACCCTGCGTAGAGCCGGCTCTACAAACATAATGACATTTGCCCGTTCGTTTCTGCGATATCTCAAGCTTTGCTGAGTTGAAACCTTCTGTAGGGTAATTTCTACACTTCAAATTTTGCTTTGGCAGACAAACAATAGCAGAAGCGCCTTATGTTGTGCAATCGGACAACAGTTTAAGATTCCTCCTGCTTCATGTACTCGATTTCCTCTGGGCGTCAGGAGGATAAGATATTTAAATAAATTAATACATTTGAAAACCGTTCCTGGATAAACCGTTCCGTTCTCTGGTCTTATGCAGAGTCGTTTTGGCGTTCGATTAGCATGCTAAAAGTCTGACTACTGCAGAAATCATGTTTTAGTCGAATTTTAATATGTCACTAATCAAGCGTCAGAACGACTCTGCATAATGCTCACTTAGTTAAACAGTGTAGCACGTTAAACTAACAGTGACACAAAAATATGTAAGGTTGTAGTATATAATACTTGTATTAAAACTGACTAAGCCAATTCTTGCTATTTAAGCATGATTTTATTACTTAGAGCATTCAACATTTTTCTTTAGAAAAGCTGAATTTTACAGTTAGCAAGGTTTTTCGAATATTTAAATGTCTGATTAAATACATGACAGTGCTCTTCTTGTTTCTCGTTTGTTCTTCTTAGTTTACGAGTACCGTTTACTTCTTTCCAGCTGCAGCGGCTCCAGAAGCAGCAGCAGCTGCTGGAGGAGGTGGTGGAGGTGGGGCAAATCCAGCAACAGCCGAGCCGACAGCGACCTGAGCTTCTGTAAAACGTAACAACCAGAAATATTAATGTAAATATATTTTTTATAACTTTAATACAAAACAATGATACATTTTCGGCGTATTTTTCTCTATTGTAACATTATTAATTAAAATGTCACATAAATTTACTACCAGCTGTAAGGGTCCTGGCTAATCCCATCTCCTCACTTCAGAATTTTTTTGAATGATATTCGACCAATTTAACTATACCGAAATTCTAGAAAGTGTGCCAAATGGTCCCCTCAAACCTCTGATACTTTCGATAGTCCATTATTATGAAATCATAGACTGTACACCCGAATTTTAAATCTACGAGAAAGTTTTGAAGTCGATTTGTAGCTTATTAGAAACGTTTTTCAGGTAGTCTTGGGCATTTTATAATTTTAATTCTGTGTAAGCTGAGCTAACCTTAAAACAAAGAAGCTTTTAGTGAACTTAGTAAGAGCCACAACTAAATACTCATTCCATTTCGAACGATAACTTTAGATACAAAGGTTGCCCCAGAGAAGGTGAGACAGATTATCTCTGGCTTGGCAACACTGACTATGATTTTGGTAAAAGTCTCGTTGAGTAGGATCATTAATTATCTATCGGAAGTAACTTGTGATACGTTTCTGAGAAATGTTAGTGAATAGGTGTGTTAACTTATGTGGCTCATGGTTCGTTTACTTTTCCAAGTTTATGTATGTAACAGTGTTTTCCCATTACAAATCAACAGCGACATGCCATACACTTTTCTTGGCGTTTACAGAAAAGCGCTGTGCAAACATGTGCAATGTTTCAACAGATATATGTTATTCAAAACAAAATGAGCAGAGCCACAATGTACGATTACGTGTTGTTCGAGAAAGCGCGCTGTACTTCCGTATCCTAGACAAACACTGTCATTGATTAATGAGACGCAAGTGAATACTGTTGCAGCAATTATTCTTCAGATAGGCAGATGTCTGTAAGAGCACTAACTCCACGTTTGGGCATTTGGAAGCACACCAACCACCAATTTCATGTGATCATTTTAAAATGAGCACCGCATTTTCTACTTCAGAATAGATGCAGCTGCCAGAAGACGTATACAACATGATCCTATCATTCTGGGTCAAATTATGCCTGCTGATGAAACACGGATAATCCGATCCATGATTTTGACCCGCTTACAAAATAAGAAAACAGCACGTGGAAATCACCACAGTCGCCTAGCATCAAGTAAGTGTGGCAACAGAAGAGTGCTGGTAAGGTGCCAGTTTGAGATCGAAGGCGCACACTACATCAACATATTTTATCCCTCAGTCAAACTGTAAATTTAGTGTAATTCCGAGGGATCATCGAGAGTTTGTGCCAACACTTAGCAAACCATAGGTCCTACTAGAGGATTTCGTTCATTTCACCACCATAAGGAATGTAAGCAAACCACGTCGGATTTTGGAAGTTAAGAGAAAAATATGCATATTCCCGCATGTAGCATACTGTCCGAATCTATCACCCTGCGGCCTTCGGATACTTCCACATTAACACTGCTTAACGTGAACATCATT
Organism: Thermobia domestica; assembly: GCF_964235325.1. Classification (NCBI taxonomy): domain Eukaryota; kingdom Metazoa; phylum Arthropoda; class Insecta; order Zygentoma; family Lepismatidae; genus Thermobia; species Thermobia domestica. The sequence continues at coordinate 18,689,322 of NC_137457.1, forward strand.
TTATGGCCAACAAAGAAGTGACTACCGTTAGGCAAGTGTTCTTCAATTTGCTACCTGATGACGAATTTTAAAAGATATTCACAACGTGACATGAGTGTATGGACGCTTGTTTAGCTGTCTATGGTGCCAATTTTGAAGAAGAAAGAGAAGTAAGTCTACTCAATATAACGTATTCGCGTTAAATATTGTTTGGTTCGTGAGATTTTAGTTTAATTGTAATGATTCTTGGAGGAGTCCATGCACATGCTTGTCTTTTAACTGCTGCACATTAAGAGGTTTTAGAGTACTAATTCCAATCTCAATCGGAATCTAATGAAACGAATTTTTAATTTGTACATTTGTAAATGGAGGTTGTTGTTTTTCTATACAGGAATTAGTCTTATCTTTTCTGCGACAGCGTTTACCTAGGTATATAATTTAAATCTGTAGTTCAGAGAAACCAAATTAGTAAACTCACATATTTAATTTGTATTGTAGTATTAATTGATTAATTTAGCGTATTAACGAGATGAATTACAATTTTGTTTTAATTGTAAATGTGATCTATTATCTAGATCCAATTTCTCACTATAAATAATTTAATTGTTCATCTGATTTAACTGGTTTCAAGCAAATTTGTAATACCTTCAAGTAATACCTTTTGATAAATGATATTGAAGGACTAGTTACAAGTGGGCCATTGCGCGGAGAAACAAATTTGGCATTGATAAAATTTGGAATTACATTTCTCAGTATATTTTCAACAAGTAATTGAACTAATAAATCCTATACAAGCTTTGTAATTTAATTAATAGAGATACTTTGAACAATCTTATGATAAGTCAAATTCACCTATATAAATTTTCTTTTTTAAAAATACAACTATTGCAAACATTTAAAATTTGATAAAATGCGTTGATTTAATATAATTTAGGCTGTAATGTTCTTGCAATTTCATTAACTCTTGCAATCTATAGGAGTTACCGTACTGGCTGATCTCAAAAAATGTTATTGCGAATATGATCTTCCTTGTAAAAGTTCGTGCTTTACAACTATAATATAAAGGTTTCACAAATAGTGACTTGTATATAAATGAACAGTATTAAAACAAAATTTACAATATACATCAAAACTTAAATTTTTCATTAGTGCTAGATTAAAGTTATTGACTCACTTGGCTCTCACTAGGAGTATCACTGATGCACTGCATACCATAGCCGTAAAATAGTCCCTATACTTGTTGGAGAGTATCTTGTGTTATTGCTGATACTGCGACTGCAGAGCAGTCTCGAACAATTACAGGAGCAAACACATAGACGGAAGTTTTACCAACTCAAACAAAAAATCATACTGAGTACTGTATAAGAGACCAAACAGCTCAGAACAACGTAAAACAGCAACTTGCAACTGGCTTCAAAGAAATGTGTAAGTTTCAATATATATTTCAAAATTTGCTGGATTTTTTCTTCTATCATCTAAAATTTATAACCTTATTAAATTGCTTTACTACTGTCGAAACTCTTTGTATTTCAAATTTGTATATCCAATTTTAGTATAGAAAATTGCCCTCGTGGTTGTCGAGAGTTGAATAGGAATTGATAATTCATTATTTAAGATTTTATGCTTGAATCTCTAAGCCTTAACCTTAATATATGAGAAATAGTTAGTAAAACAAAAGTTATAATAATTATTAAGCTATATTTTTTCTATACATACCTACTAGAGCCCCAACCTGAAAAGAAATATAAAAGATGTCATGAACATTTAAATCTACTAATCTTCGTATTGAATATTAAAATTAACTAATTTTACAGGACACGTAATTTAGACATACATTGGAATAGGAAGTAAACACATTATCTTGAAAACGTCATTGATTCTCAAAACTTTAAAAAAGTTTATTTTTTATTAAGAAGGAACGTTTACCTGTCTCAGAAGAATCTATTTTACATTATTTGACAAAAATAAAGTCTTTAAATCAATTTAAGATTTCCTTGAGGTAATTTAAGTAATTGGTATTCAATTTTTCCAACGTTTCAATATGCAAAGGATCTTAAATCTATATTGGTTCAGAATATATATTTTAGCACATGTTTTCAAAATACTAAACATACTCTCAAATAAGTAATAATGTGAAGTATCTGAAAAATATAATAGATTGATAACATATGTCTAATAAGCACCTGCTATTGAGAAGTTGTTTCAATAAAGTTTATTAAATTAATTAAGGAACATAAGTAAACTTTCCTCCACTACACAAAAAATATTCACTTGTACGAATATTAAAGTGGTACATCTTTACGGGACGAAACTGTGAAACTATATTAATATTATGTGTGGAATTAGATCAAAATATGCACAAATATTTTTGGCATAATGTAGTCGATAAATGAGATTCACCTTTACTACAAAACATGATTGTGAGAAAAGCGACTACTTATGTTAAAACATGCAGTACTAATAGTAATTATTCGAAGATATATTCAAATAAAAAGTATATTCCTGTTACGTTTGACGCCTTCAATTTAAATCCAATGCAACCCTTTAAACCAATTAGTTTTAAGTTGTTTGTTCTTATTTAATAAATGTAACTAATTCAAAATCATTTTAAAACTCAATTTGTTTTGCTTGAATCATAATACGAAATGTCATAATTAAACGCTGCATGTCGAAATCTACGTAGTACCCAAATATAATGAGCCAGAACCAATAAACATTGAATTATTTCGTTCAGTAAACTAAAGAAATTTATTTTAAGCGGCTGAAACTTCTGAAGATTTGTGTAATAAACAAATTTCAAGCTATTCAAGAGTAGCTTTGAAAAGTATCTTGAAATAAAGAATGCCATTTTAAACTTCTTTTAAGAAAGATAACTTCCGTACTATACCTTAGAGGAAAGTATTATTGAAAAATATGTAATTTTCTTCTAATTTTGAAATTTTCTTTTTAAAACTTTACAACATTTACTTAATACATATAGTATAAGTTATGCATGCTACGCTGAATGTCTACATCCCCAATTAACGCAGATTTAACAAAAAATAGGATAAAATTATTTTACAAGAGTTTTTAAGTATATTATGGCTTTATGTATAATAATCAATATACATGATTAACTTGTGACTCTAGAATCTTAGTTAAGAGGGTTGTATGATATTTCAGTAAACATGATAGAAGATTTGAGAAAAATATTCCAGAAATTACCTTCCGACATTAGCACATGATTAAATGAAAAGTATGTTATTGTAATAGTAAACGTTCATTCTCGAATATGGAAAGGAAACAGACTAAGAATGTAACGTGACCAATTCCTTATTTTATATAAGGGTTATTTAGCGCATTTTTCAGGAATACTTCTTTGCTTTTTTGTTGGTGAGTACTCTTCGTACCTCGATGCTATATATATACATAGCACATGCGTTGCCAATTAATATCAGTGCTTGGTACTGTCTTTATTTGGTTGTCAATGCGCGACTTTCGCACTACTTTTACCAGTACGTCAATCGTGTTTACCGCATGTGATTATCTTTTACTATCTCCACTTGGAAACGATACATTTTCACATTTCTCAGGTATTATCCACCGTATTAATTATTTTAAAGAGAAGTTAATTTTGTCAAAAAGCAGAAACAAAATTATAAAGTTTCTGGGACATAGAGATCAATATAATAAGGTCTTCGTAACATCTTATCTGACCACATAGTATTTTGCTGGTGTCTGGTAAGGTTACTGTATGTGTGTAAGTGTTTACAAAATTCTCTTTAGAACGAAACCTGTTTCTGTAAGCAGTCATATCAAAGCCTGGTAATACAGGAAAAAAGTGCAGAATACTTCTGTTCCTCATCACAATTACATTCTGTCATAGTGTACAATTTTTCAGGTTCATTACATTCCGTGTTTGCTCGTGTATAATATTTATTCAGAAAGTTCTCAACAGTCGCTTACACATCGAGCGATTGCTACTCTCGATAGCTACAATACTATATATGACATTTAGTAATAAACAATTTTTGCATGACGTAAGATGATGTAAGATTGTTACATTTACAAAGTGTCCATGTTATGTTTCAATACTTAAAGAAATATGATTAATGTCTCTAGAATCAGCTATATCTCCGCTGCTATTGATAAACTAAGAATTGTTTCTGAACTAATACATCTCTGGCTTTGTGTATGGCATGACATACCAAATCCGTTTTACACGTCTCTGGTAAGTACGCTACTGAAAGTTGAAGTTTTGGCTTCATTCTGAGATGTAGTCTCACTTTGCAAAGAGTAGTAATTGCATTGTTTTCAAACTTACTCTATCTGTTTGAAACTTTTACATCTTCCACTTCTCTTTTCTTGTTAGTATTGGTTCCTTAATTTCCTGTATTTCGATTACTTATATATAATCCATGTTTCGAATTTTCATATTAAGAACGGTTTAAAAATCATTCATTATATACATAACGCGAAAAATACATTAACTAATAAATTTCTTTCATTTAAAGAAGTGAGTGTGTATTTTCTTCAAACAACAACTCCGCAAATTATTTTCTTATTTCCTCTTTTTCCCAGATACTACTAAAAATTAGGAAGTAATGTTGCTATGTAATGAGGACTTTAAATTTACAAATCATTATTTGCTCAATTTTATGTTTGACAGGTTAGTTTTCTTGTTTTGTTCAACAAATACCCATTAAAGAACAACATGGTTTTCTCTGAAAGTTCCAACACGAATTGACTACCTAAACTAACTCTGCTCTTTTGAAATATTTTCTAACTTGAATTCCGAATTCTTAATCCGTACTTTATTGTCTAATGTTTCAAATGAAATACTACTGCATATATAATACTTACCATACAAAGAACAACAAGGACGAACATTAGGATGTACTGCATGTTGATGGTATTTAGGAATCTAAGACTAGACTCGTAATCAGATCTTCTGTTGTTGAATGCTGGCGATATCAGCTTCCATTCCTCCTTTTATACACGAAAAGCATCAGTCGTAAAACATGTTACGTTTTGTTCTTCATTAACAACTTTTGAAATTTTGATTTTTATTGTTCTTTGCAAAACAGAATAATATCCTCTGCTATTTGATTTTCCAATAAAGGTTAATAACCAATTGTTAAATTGATTAAATCGATTTACATTTTCAATGAGCCAATAATGGTGTTTAACTAGTTGTAACAGAATATGGTGAGAAAACCACTAACTTAAATCCGCCCCAAATACAGATTAAACTCTTAAAGACTTATCATTGTTTCACATGAGTCTGAATAGTATCCTTAATAAATTAGTTCATATTATATTAAATGTTAATTTGGAATATGGCATTGAAAAACTTTAATCTTATTTTCTTACAGACTTGACAGTGAAATAAATTACCTATTACATTGTAGCATCTACTCATCGCCTTAAATGGAAAAATAGTGTTGGAGCGACAATATCCTCTACTTAAGTTTTATCTTCCTACAGAAGGCTGCTTATTCATATGCAAGTCTTCGCGTGATTTGCAAATATATTGGACTAGCCTACATCACATCTTCTAAGTGATTCAAAATGCCGAAAAATTAGTGAGATTAAAAGTGAAAGAAGACAAAAGTGTAACTGCAATGAGTGATTTAACAGTACTAAATATTAGCACAACGGCGATAATAGTTAAAGAAGGCAATCCAATAACGTTACTTTACCAATATTCAGTTAGCGCATGCAGGACCTCATTCATGACTAGTACTGGTCTATTTAAAACTAAAATCAATATTCAAAAATAAATAAAACATTTATTAAAATGTTCTGGAATAGAAATCAAATGTATTTACAAAATTGAAATTCATAATACTTAATATTATTTCTATTTGAATGTTGAATTTCATAAATGCCAATGAGGGAAAACTGAAGGTGTAAGCAGAGGAAGTTGTTTATGTTATTCTTTTACTATTCAATGAACGATTCCAATGGTTACCAGAATACCTTCGACTTATTGAGTTGAAAAAAATCCATACTACGTAAGAAGCAGTAAAATGGCAGTTTCAGTGCATTGATCAGACACTAATCATTTATAGCCTCAGACCCCTCTGATTTCCGAAAATGGTAAATGGATAGCACTTGGTTGTATAGGGGAAGTAAAACGGAAATGGCAAGTTCGGTGAATGAGTTGAGGTGGTTTCACTACATCTCACGATAGAACCACATTAGAAGAAGAACAGTAGTCGCAGGAAAACTGTCACAGACATGTTCAACCGACATGTTCACAGACATGTTCACAAGATTTCTGTGGCTGTGTGAACCACACAACACGTGCTCCATATTCTGCTACCAGCACTCAGGTAATGTCACAGGAATTTGCTATCACGCGATCAACAGTGATGAAAGTTCTTAACGCAATAATACACCGATATCCTCACAAGATTCACGCAGTACAGCAACTACAACCCCAAGAACCTGCGCAACATATTGAGTTTGTCCTTTTGCTTTTGGCACGGATGTAAGTGCATGATATGTATCCGTGGAGTATCCAGTTTACTGATGAGGCGTATCTTACTAAAAGGCAGTGAACCCGCAAAACTAACGGGTATGTAGCTCGAATAGTCTGCATGTTGTGCAGAAGCAGTCATTACACTCTGCGTACGTGACTGTGTGATGTTGATCCACAGAAACGTTCATTATTGATACGCTTTACTTTGAGATGATACTAGAAGAAATTGTCACCTGTACCTTGACATCGGCTCGGCTTATAGTTACCTTTTAGTGCGACATATGACTTCTGTGTTACGAAAGAGTTTCGAGACAGCTGTTTTCGTGCAAGACGGGCAACACCACGTATCGATCACCATATGAAAGATCTGGTTCGTGAAACCATCACTGTTGATCACACCATCTCCCGAGATTTTCCAGATACGTAGCTAGCAAGATTTTCCGATCTAAATCCAAGTGGTTTCTTGCTGTGGGAATATCAGAAAACTCTGTTCTACCAGGGAAATGTCCAGTTTATGGCTGATCGTAAGGACAGCATAAGGCGACATTTCGCAAGAATTCCGTCGGAAATTCTGCGAGCAAATGTTGCGCACATTTTGCGAATACAACATGTGGCTGATGTGTCGATGTGGCCACATGGGGCATGTTGTGTAAATGTGTCACTGTAACCTCCAATGTTAATGAATTATTCCCATTACCCGTTTTGTTACTATTAAATGGAACTAGAGTTTCACCTTTTGTTATTCTCACATTGTTCCTAAAGTTGTTCCCTTTCCAAGATTTATTACAATCACCTGCCCTTCAGCTTGGTTGCATTCCATCTAACTTACATATTTGACCCCTTTGACCTAGTTAATCATAATCATCTTATCCATATATTTATTACCATTTCCATATGCGTATTACCTGTGCAGCGCCACATTTTCCCCTTGGGGAGAAAAGTGGAACTCATATTTTTTCCACGTAACTCGTTTTAGCATAGTCCCATTAGTGTATCTACCAAATTTCAATGTAATACGTTGATTACAGCCCGCGCTAGACCGCCGTGAACAGTAGCAATTTAATTGTAACCACTGTGTATATTGTACGTTCTTAGTAAAAAAAATACTAACTAAATGCTAATATGTGTGATGTGCATGATAGTATGTGAAAATAATTACCTACTCAGTCATAACCTACGGAATGATACATTATATTTTTATCACTATACTAATATACTTCTACTACAGGGTTGCGAAAATTGTATTTCGCATGAACCAAAGAGCATTGTGCGTTATTGATATACCTACGGTTCAATGGCTGAATTAAGTAGGTAATTATTTTCTGACGGTGTACGACTTACACAGTACAGTTTCAGCTTCTATCACTTTCATTATTTGCAAGTATATTGATCGCCGCTGTTATATATTAAATTACACTCACAAATTCTGTAAAACTAAAAAGGTATGAGATATATAAGATGAAACTCCGTTCTGGATACACAACGGAGAAAATTGTCTACTTTTGCGGTAATTACCAACCAGAAAATATAATCAAATATTGTCAATTAGAAAAGGTATTTTAATTCTTTTTGCTTAGAAACTAAATAATACCACTATATTGTTATCTCATTCTCCTCGAAATTAAGTTATTACCATTTTCAGGTAGTTTATGATCATCTCAAAGATGATACACATAAAATCCCTGACGTAGCGGACATACATAATTTCACATTTTTGCATATCTCAAAATATATATTTAGTTTAATGCAAGTGTGATGTATCTCCACATAACTCAATTTCAAAAAAAAAAATATCAAACTTTCAACAAAAATATCATCTTTGAGATGATACACATAAAATCCCTGACGTAGCGGACATACATAATTTCACATTTTTGCATATCTCAAAATATATATTTAGTTTAATGCAAGTGTGATGTATCTCCACATAACTCAATTTCAAAAAAAAAATATCAAACTTTCAGTCTACTGACCGTTTTATCAATATTATGGTATTTACTTTTCTAGCGATACATCACACAGGCAGTATTTTTCTAGTGGTATACAGATAACTAATTATGGGAAGTTTCATCTTATTTGCAAGAGTAAAGTTGATATTTGTATATAATTGTCTCAGATATAACAACTGATATTTCTTCATAATTTCTCTTAAATTATATTTACTTTGTGATTTTACCCTCGAATTATTTACAGAGGAAGACACAAAGTAAAAACGGTGTTTTGTTATGTGTTATCCATACTGTCCCCTTTCCCGCTTAAATTTATTGCTTCGATAACGAGAAACTGAAGATTAAAATCCGATATTTAGCCATCCTCGCTTTTACTTGCTTTTCAACTTCACACTAGTTATTCGAATTATGAGGTAATAATCTTAATAATAAAGACTAAACAATTTCCTAACTAACTAACTAACTCTATGGCCTATGCAACACGGAGGTTCAATGCCGCGCTCACAAAAGCTCTCCACTGACTTCTATCCTTAGCTAACTGCATCCAGTTTCTACTTTGTATTCCAATCTCTGCTAGATCCATCTTAATATTGTCCTCCGATCTGCGCCTAGGTCTTCCTAATGGTCGTTTTCCGATTGGTCTTCCAGTCAAGACTTTGAAAGTGTTTCTACTTTCTTCCATTCTAGCTACATGACCCGCCCACCTGAGCCTCCTAGACTTCACGACCCTAACAATGTTGGGTAAACCATATAACTTATGTAGTTCCTCGTTATGAAGTTTCCGCCATTCCCCATTCCCGTTTTTCTTGGGTCCGAATATTTGTCTCAGGATCTTGTTCTCAAATACTTTCAGTCTATGTTCTTCCCTCAGAGTAAGTGACCACGTTTCGCAGCCATACAGAACAACAGACATGATTACCGTTTTGTATATTTTAAGCTTCAAATTTCTCGACAGAATTCGCGACGACAAGAGATTTTGAACCGAATAGTAACAGGAATTCCCTGCTTTTAGTCGAAATTTAATTTCTCCGTGAATATGATTTTCCTCTCTTAATATTGATCCTAGGTATTTAAAACTATCCACTTTATCAAAAGTATTATTTAATATTTTAACGCATCCATAATTTATTGTATTCCGGTCCCGACGCACTTCCATGTATTTAGTTTCATCTGCATTTACTTCTAAACCCATGTCCCAGCAAGCGTTTAATAAGATCTCTGCATTTCTTTCTATTGTTCTCCTATCATCACCTATTAAATTTACATCATCAGCATATGCCATAACCTGGTGAATACCGTTCAACTGTAGGCCCTGGTTGCTATCTTTGATTTTCCTTATATCGTATTCCAGAACGAAGTTAAACAATAATGGCGACAAGGCATCTCGTTGTTTAAGGCCATTTTCGACGTGAAAGCTCGTGGACAAACATTTTCCTACCCGGACATTACTTTGGGATTCATTTAAACATATCTTAATTAATCTAGTTAGCTTTCTCGGTATTCCAAGTTCTGTAAGAACGTTGTATAATGTTTCTCTCCTAACCGAGTCGTACGCCTTTCTAAAATCAATAAATAGTTGATGTACCGGGATATTATATTCCCACTTTTTTTCGAGTATTTGGCGAATGGTAAATATTTGGGCGATAGTTGATCGATTCCGTCTAAATCCACATTGATAATCTCCAATAATTTCATCTGCGTATGAGTTCAATCTTGCTAATAGAATATTTGAAAGGATTTTATAGGATGTTGACAGAAGAGAAATGCCTCGATAATTATTACAGTCAGTTTTGTCGCCTTTCTTGTGAATTGGAACACTGATTGATTCTTTCCACTCTTGTGGCAATTCTTCCTTGTTCCAGATAAGGAGAATGAGTTTGTGTATCTTGTTCCACAATGTTTCGCCTCCAGCTAGAATTAACTCAGCCGGAATTTCATCTACGCCCGGAGACTTGTGTTTCTTTAATTTCTTTATAGCAGTTTCTACTTCTATTCTGTTGGGTTCTGGAATATACGGTTCTGCGGTGTGTATCTCCTCTTCTCCACGCACACTAGTTTTCGGTTGCGTGTTAAGCAAATCGTCAAAGAAATCTTTCCATCTATTTAAGATGCTATCCGTGTCAGTGAGAACTGTACCGTCAGATTTCTTTAATATACAAGCATGAGGTTGATAGCCTTTCTTAAATTCGTTGATTCCCTTATACATGTCCCGGATGTTTTTATTTTTACTGTTATCTTCAAGTTCCTTAATTTTAGCTTTCAGAAAATCGCGTTTCTTTGTTCTAAAAGTTTTGGTAGTTTCCCGCCTGATATCTGCAAAATTTTGCGTAGTTATTTCATTCGGATTTTGTAGCCAGCGTAATTTTGCCTGTTTTCTCTTCTCTGCTAGTTTTATCCATTCCTGGTCGAATCATGTATTGTTCCTACGTATTTTCGCATGTCCCAATTTTTCTTTTGCTGAAATTTTAATGCTATCTCTAATTTCAATCCAGGTATCCCCAACACTAGTGCACTCCAAATCTTCTAAAGCCGAGAGTCTATTCGAAACTTCAATCTGGTATTTCTCTCTTACCTAGCTCTCTTCTAATTTCTTTAAATTGAATCTCTACGTTTTCGGACAATGAATATTACCTTTATTCAACGATAACCTCTCTCGTATTATCGCTGCTACCAGTTAGTGGTCAGTGTCACAATCAGCCCCTCTAAACGACCGGACATCAATTATGCTAGATTGCCTTCTTCTATCTACTAAAACGTGATCCATTTGATTATGTGTTTTCCCGTCTGGTGATGTCCAAGTGTATTTATGATTGTCGCGATGTGGGAATTTTGTACTCTTCACGATTAGATTTATGGATGTTGCAAAATTCACGAGTCTAACACCGTTATCATTACTTTCCTTATGCAGACTTTCGTTCCCTATAATCGGTTTGAAAATATCCTCTCGCCCTACCTTCGCATTAAATTCCCCGAATAGAATTTTCATATGGTATCGCGGGAGTTGGTCAAATGTCCGTTCCACTTCTTCGTAAAAATTGTCTTTTATATCGTCATCCTTATCTTCAGTTGGGGCATGTACATTTAAAGCAATAATATCACACCACCGTCCCTTAAGAGTAATAAAAGAAAGTCTGTCAGTGACAAATTCAACCCGTTTAATTGCTGGTAATATACGTTTATGAACGAAAAACCCTGTTCCTAACTGGTGATTTTTATTTCCTTCCCCGTAAAAGAACGTAAAACTTCCGTAATTCTCAGATCCATTTCCTTCCCACCTAACTTCCTGAACTCCTACTACGTCCATCCTGTATCTCTCTAACTCACTCGTTACGGATTTTAACGCGCCTGCCCTATAAAGACTCCTAACATTCCATGTTCCAAATCTCATGTCCATTTTCTTTTGCTGAGTCCGTGCCAAGTTATCAGTCCTTGTCCGAGGCTTTTGTGAATATTTCTGAACAAGTCCTTTTTTTTTACAGGATGAGGTTGTTAGCCCTACCCGAATCCCCAAGCTGGAGGACCACTCCTAGTCGACTGTCCGCGACTGCTTATTCAGTATATTCGCAGCTAACCTCTATATCTAGAGGCCTTCACCTCGATCCGCAACCCGAGGACGCGCCATGCCGTTGTGACAGGACTCCACGTTACACGGACTAAACAATTTCCATCTTTATTATTTCTTAAAATCTGAAATTATTTTATTAAACTAAAATTTTCTTATATACACTGCCTGACATAATGTTCAATATTTGTTTCACCCGAATTTTTTATTTACTAAATGGATAACTGGAAAAAAATATCAAAGTGAAGAAGGATGGAATCGAAATAAATATAATAGGCAAATAAATATATGATGATCTTGAACCTGTGTTGTCAATAAGATAAAGACAGTTGTGATACATGTTTTGTTTCTTCTCGTAAATAAATGTAGAAATCTTGTCCCGTCTTGACTCTACAAGAGTTTCTTCCGTCTTGTCTCGATTATTAGCAACCTTCTTCTTATTTATTTTTTTCTCGAAAATGTCATATCTCGTCTTGTAAATGTATTTACCCGAGTTTTCAAAATAGCACAAAGAGTAGTCTCCAAACTTAATTTAGTAATATAGTGAATGACGGATCATATCTGAATCCAGCATAGCTCGATCGGCGGAAAATAAAATGGTTATTTTTCTGGAGGTTTCTAAACACATATTCTGGTGAACTGCAGGGTATCTTCTAGTCCTATTTGATTAGATTGCAGAAAATTGAATACGAATTCTTGTAATTATAGTTTCACAAATATTGGTAACCATATAATAAACATCACGAAATTTATCTCAGTGTATTTTACGGTAAAATCAAGTGCAATGGGGGTACAAACAATTCAAAAATTAATGGAACTGATAGTTAAACCAAGAGAATGTAAGTTAATATAGACTGCAAGATAGACTCTGGAAATTCGTGGTGGTGTTTTATGCTAAAAGGGAAGGAAATAAGTAATGTCACTAAATTGCTGGAGGCCATGAATTGAAGTTGATCCGAATTATATCTGCGGAAGAAAAACTTTAAAAGTTGTAGACAAGGTAAGAATTGTAAAAAAATAAATACTCGTATAATCACACAAGGCCTTAAGATTAAAATTTTGTTTATTTACGTTAGACGGTATTGTCTATAAGTGACCGTATATTCGAACAAATGGACGGGCATATGTAGGTAAATCATTCATTTGGTATATATTCGCACGTATGAAACTTCTAAATAATTTGAAACTAGAAATATATTTGTTACTATTATTATTATTATTATTATTATTATTATTATTGTTATTATTATTATTATTATTAACATACTTATTATCGCTGCTCGAAACTAGATATGGAAAATACAACTAACAACAATAATAATAATAATAATAATAATAATAATAATAATAATAATAATAATAATAATAATAATAAATGTTTTTAAATGAATTTTCTGTATTTAATACTATAGCACCATAGTAATGTATATAAAAGGTCTGTGTTTCTTACGACTATAAGAAATTTCAAAAAATAATGTTATAATGAAGCACGTTATTAGAATGGCGTTACGTTGCACAATAGCTACAAACCCGTTGAACTTTTGTTGCTTGTCTGCTTGTCATCATCTAGACTAATCAGCTGAAGGCGTTCCTCATGTTAGCACTGGTAGAAAAGACGTCTGTAAAACTTATTTACGACGCTGCCGAGACGTTACCGAGTGCATTACGCTGTCGGTGTAAAAATACAGGTAGGCCCTACTACTTTACATATTTATCAAGAAATGGGACCAGCATTTACGAGAAACTTGATTGTTGTTACAGATGAATGTTAATCATTCATATATTCCAATGAAAGATTACCAGATGAAAGCGGGGCAAAATTCGTGTTTCATTTAACAGAAGCACCCACAAGTCCATATCGGAAGCTAACAGGCAACTAAAATCTCAAAATATACAGAGGATGGAGTTTCCCATAAAATATCGAACTGCATCCTTCCACAATTCGACTACACTTGAACTTAATAGCGACTAACAATACACTTAGGGTACATTTCGGAAATTAAATAACAGATAGTATTTTTAAACAGTATTAGGTCTTCAAACCTCGCATTTGAGTGAGGATACTAACAGATGTAAGAGCTGGATTTTGTATTAGAACAACCTCACAAAGTGCGTAACAGAGAACGTGGTTCCTCGAAATTGAACATGGGGTGTTGTACCATGAAAAACAAAGTTTTCTGTCTTGCTTTTAACTGAGACCATAGTAAATATGAACAATTTTCTAGACACGTTATAGGATTTGTACGGGAAATGACAATGTATATCAGTCTTGCTCTATAAGTGAATTTAAATAATTTATGAGCAAAAATGAATACGAAACATTTTGGAGCCTTGTAGGCAATATAACATATATTGTCCACAATAACTTTACATGCTCTTTACACCCAATGCAAAGGTTACAGAAAACGAGACAGTTAAGTAAGTTCCTCTTTCAAACGTGAATTAAAATATGAAAAACCAGGTAAAACCTTTTTTCCTTAAAAAATAGATTTATTACAATTTTATTAATGAGAACATTCAACAAGCATTTTAGTAGAAAACAAGTTTATAGAACTCTTTTTTCCAATCTCTATGCAGCAGATGGGAGAGTCAAACACGTTTACTCTGTTGTATCTTCATTGTTCCCGGTTCACATAAATCGTTTTCTACTTTCCAGCAGCGGCACCAGAGGCAGCAGCAGCTGCAGGGAGAGTGGAGGTGGTGGTTCTACCCCAGCAACAGCGGATCCTACAGCAAGCTGAGCGTCTGAAATCATAAACAAATTTCATTATTTATAACAAAGAATAAAAATATACAGATATAAACTCTGCTAATGACAGTAAAGTGAATCAAAATAAATTTATAGTATGACATAATGATAGCGAAGCAACAAGATGTAAGAACAATAACTATATCAGTACACCCTACATAGAATAGACAGTCTATCTGCAGTGAAAATGAGAAAAGTGCAGATTAGTTGTTCAGCTATTAACTGCTTTAGGGAGTAAGAAACGAAGCAGTGAATAAGAGTTAATATGGAGTAAAACTATTAGCTTCCCTTCAGCTGCAGGAAACCGTGACGTTTTAATACGATATGTGATGATGGAAGTTGAAAAAGACCAGTGCGCTCTCAGCAGACGTTTGCAGAAGGACAATAATTTCAAAAGTAATAGAAAGAAAACATATTTTACGCAGTTTTACCATGCAGCCGCTGTCTTGCTAAAAATTGGCTGAGGCAACAAATTATTCAGGCAGCACCAGGAAGAATCAAGTAGAAGCCCAGAGTAATGAAAATTATGTTATCGTTGCTACTGTAATATGCAAGATGATTTGGTTACATATGTTTACAATAAGATGACATTAAGGAGCTACACCCGAATCTAGTGACTTCATCGGTAGTTGGTAGGATTATAGAGGACATAAACTTAATTCTAGAGTCAATATGAAGAATAGAAGTTACTGTAAAAGTGAGGCCATGAAACCTCACCACTGGAAACAGATTTCGAATATCACCGAAGTTGACTTGCTCAGTTCTATTGAATAGTTTTAAATTAGTGCAAAATTTATTGTACGATAGAGTATGAAATTCTAAATGTTGAGGATCTTATTTTCAACATTCGTCAATTCGTGACGAGGAAACTAGTTTTTAAACTGTTTCTGAGATTGGATATGAAGGCTTCTTTGATTGAACTTACCTTGTTTAATGCAAACTAAACTAGAATTGTAGAATTTGCCTATAGGGTACGAACACGGAAGAAGCTAATCAGTTGTTGAGTAAAAAGAATGATAGAAAAAATATTCATAAGAACTTACTGTTACTGATAAACAGCCAAGATCAATTTACCAATTCGATGAACGTTATAGAGAGATGTTAAAGGAAGAAAGGGAAGATATATCAAGACGGTAAGAAAGAACTGATAAGGAGTGTCAAAGCAAGCTGTACCAGGTGGGTGATAGAATAAGTAACGAAGTATATTAAGAAACACTTCTAAAAGAGATGGCTAGATAACATAATAGAAACAATTGTTATATTTAAAGCAGAGTTATTTGACATAAATTAAATTAAATGAAGTCTTTGAATTTTACGTCCTACGATTATGCCGGTCAGGCTATAGGAGACGGTGATGATAAGCAATGAATGAAATGGAGGAATGAAGAAAGTGGGAGGAAACGGGAGAACCCCGAGAAAACCCACGCACACCGTGTTTGTCCACCACAAAGCTCATTGGCGGGGGCTGGGGTTGAACACGATACCCCAAGCACCAGAGGTGAACACTCTAGCACTGAGCCACCGCGACCCCTATTTGACATAAACAAAAAGGAGGAGCATATGGAGAGCGTTTGAAATAAAAGGAATCGCAAAGTTGTTACGAAAGTTGTCTGAAGCAGGTAAGGATTAAGTGTTAGAAGAACAAAATAAAAATACTTGAGCAGCGAAATGGATGTATAATTGTTTTTAGTTTGTTACCGCTGTACGTTTCTGAATTGTAACATCATAGTTGAAATGCTAGTCATTTCTACAATACTAAGTGAAAATAATTACTTTTAAATTTAGATTTTTGTAGGTAGCAGCAGACATCTTCCAAAATTTCGTGTAATAAAATGTGGCTGCTTTATTCAATGTAAATTTAATAAATTATATACTATGATTGTGAAATCATTATTCCAGGCAATGTTATTGTTTGAGCTTTATACATATCTGATATCTTAATATGTGGAATCCATTGTAAGGTTTGCTAATTCACTTTTTGTTACAAAATAGCTATACAAACACTTCACTGAAGTATATTCTACTAGATTGCAAAACATGCTGGTAAGTTTACTGATGAAATAAAGACTGGAAATCATCATACATATTTTTTGTATGCAGGTATGACTCGTTTGAAAACTTTGTACGTTTATTAATATTATGTTAGCACACAATAATTATATTGTAACCTACAATAAAAATAAACAGTTATTTCATAAATAGAATAACGAAATATCTACTTAGAAGAAAGACGAAAGTATTTGAAATTTTATTTTTAATATATAAATATAGTATGTATTATTTCTTCATCCTTTAGAAAATGCATTTTGGATTTCGCAAATAAAATATTTGATGCATGTATGAGTTTACATGTCTCGTAGTTACATTCTGTGTGCTTTCCATTTATGAGAAAGGAACTCACAATAGCAAATAAATGTTTATGTACTTACCAACAAGAGCTCCAATATGGAAGAAATCAATAACTATATATTATAAAACAAGACAATAGTAAAATGTTTAATTTACGTGATCTACTATTAAAAGTAATTAAAATGAATTTATTTTGTAGTGTGTTTCTCTGACTGCGTTAGAACTTTGTGACATGTTTCTGAGAATGTGGCGAATTATACTGTATACTAATAAGGATACTTTGTCTCTCACAAGAGGAATGCAAACTATTAGATTGATTCTTAGGAAGTATAATGACTTCATTAATTCGTTTAGAACTGACTATTAATATACTTGAATTTTCCTCAATTCTTTAATTCAAGATACATCAAGCAATAGCTTGGTTAAAAATTAAAAATAACTCTAGCATTATTAAATTTCATTTCAATTCTAAGGGAATTTACATACATTGTTTTCAAACTACGGTTGAGGTAATTTCCAAATTACCCAACCTACGTGAGTGAAAAGCCCGTATCTTCGAAAGAAATTGTAACGTTTACACTAATTGATAAGATCGATTAAATTCTATAACATCAAATACGAACAGAAGAAATATTATTTGGTTTATTCTGTAATACAAAAGAATAGTGGTTCTGGATACCTGGCATAAAATAGCATATTTTAAGTGGAATTACACCACCATATAACATAATTCAATCTTACATGTAAACGAAAGCTTTGAATATCTCATTACTTTATTTGCTGCTACAAAGTAATGATGGTTCAATATCACAGACATTTGTTAACATTAAAATTATTGATGCCTCTACAGCAGTAATCAAACAAGTAAGACTTATGTTCACGATAGTGTCGAAGGACGATAAATGATTTAATATATTTCTAACCAGTGGAAACAAAATTACAACAACTGCAAATGTGGTTTACTTCAAAAATTTCCATTTGTACAAAAGTGATTAGATTAAAATCATAACCTGTCAAATAGATGTTATTTCCTAAAGATAAATGAAAATAATGCCATGTTTTTTTTTTTTATTCCAATGAGAACTCAGTGTAATTACAAGTACCAAAAACACTTTAGAAATGTCAGAGAAGAAGAATAAACCCTTTAAGTAGCAATTTCTCGGTTACGTTATTTTAAACAATACCCAACTATATAAACATGATCTTCGTATCTCAGGAAAGGGTTGTTGTATTAATTTGCTGCAAATAGTATTATTGTATTTAGAATTATGGAAACCATCTAACTGATTGAGGTTTCTTATTTGATCGCCATTTATTCGAAATGAAGCCTTAAAAAAGACAAGTTTGCCAGTTTCTAACTTTGATCCTACTTTTGGGAAATACTATAATATCAGACCATAGTAATTAAAATGATAGTACTTGTTATATACATTAGCATCACTTTTACTTTTCTTCTTCTAAGGTCATTCCCATCAACCATTGTGATCCCCTCCATCTCCACGAAATTTTAGGTTGATTGCTTTTATGTATATACGAACTCAAAGTAACTTTTCAAAAGTTATCTCACGCTCCATCTAAGCGTCCAGACCATAGAGCACTTGTTGTACCACCTTTTTAAACATACTGTGTCCTCTTTTTATTATTTAATATACTGTTTGTTCAATATTGCCAATTTTGCTATACATATATATATATATTAGAAGGTATAAATTTACTAGTATGATCACTTGAAACATTCTTTCCTATAGAAAAAGATACTTGGTTACTTCATTATATACACATATTGAAATTCTTACGGAATGGCTGTGTTAGTCTATCCTCTTTCGACAAATTTAAGAGCAGAAACGATAATACACGTTATATTGTTATTCTAAAATCAATTCAGTATTAAAGTAATAGATTCTATCTCATATCTAAATCCTTTATTCCATATGAAAGTGTTTGAATTCACCGCGTTTGTTTTAACGTTCACTCCTATACAAAAAAATAACAAATTGGATCAACAAGAAGTATCTTATCTTCGATTCAGTGTCTCAGAAAAGTCAATTTCTCAACGCACATAGCTTTACTAAAATCGAAAATAGAACAAATATACTATTGCGATATTTCTTATTTCAATATTCATTTCCATGGAAAAGAGACAGCAAACAGCAAAACACTGTTCCCTTGGGTCGCCTCACATTTAAACGATATGATCTATTACTTCCATTTATGCTACAATCAAACAAAAAGTGCTACAAATTAACCATTGGTCGTGTCAATATTGAACACCATAAAACAAGAATTTAAATAGTTAGCAACAAGCTGCTATCTGGAATTGAGTTATAATCTGAAGAGAAGGTACTATTATACGTTTTTCTCTCCACTTAAACCGAAGAAGTAAAAAAGGGAATGAATTTGGTTCCAGTATTGATCTTGATCAAGCAAAATACAATAAGACGCAGCAAGAAATTCAAAATAACGATATAACATATTTGGGAAAAATATGTACTCAGGGTTGCTTGACGACCTCCATCGTCTATGCTCTTAACTATAGTAGCATGTTTCATGACGCATAAAACAGAATGTCACAAGTGCTCCAAATTCCTTTTGCCAGTGAGTATTGCTATGAATGTTTGTTTATGAACAACCTATTTCAAATGTCGGACCAACATAATGGAAATTACTATAAAGAAATGTCACAAAGTGTGGGAGTAAAATATTTTGTTATACACACAAATGTTTTAATTTTACTTCACACAAGAGAACAGGAAATATATTTGCCTTGATATTGAAGACAATTTGTTCGAAGGGAATGAATTTGAGGTAACAGGAGCATTTTTAGTATAATGAGACTTAGCAGAGAGTTTATAAAAATCAATGATACAATGCTAACAATTAACTATATTATAGAAGTGATAAAATAAATACCTCATTCGACAATTTATTCCAAGAAGGTTTGAGTCACTGAACAAGTTGAATCAATAGATCCAATTTTTTAACTATATATCTATCAAGATTCGCAAAATTTTCTTATAGGCCTCCTAATGTTATTTCGTTTAACGTATTTTGCACTTACTATAAGAAATGATTAGGTCAAGCCACTAAAATATACTCCAGAGTTAGCTCTGTTCCTCTTAAACTGTGTTAATTGAATTTCAAGAACATGACTCACAGTATTTCTTGAAATATCAGTATATAGTTATTGTTTAACAATTTATTCCAACTATATACAAAAATTGTATTCAATTTCCATCTTTAGGACTTTGATATTAATAGAAGTGTGTAAAAAATTGTAGTGTTCTAAATAAGATGTTTTTCTTCGAATATGTTGCTGAACATAACTTTAATCGAACGTATAATTCCATTTCAATTACAAAAAAGTTCAGTGTTCATATTATTATTATTATTAAAATCGACATTAAAGAAAGGGTGTCATTTTTTAATTTATTCATGAAATAACCAGGAGTTTTACACAACGAATTTGTACAAAGCGCTTACATAAATTTTGTTTATGTATATTACAACCTGTTAAATCATTTTCATATCTCACTCATATTATGCTCAAATGATCTGCAGGATTTATTTGAAGCATTGCTAAGCTCAAACTTTAATACCTTTCTTGTTATGATTATGCTAACACATTTGAAACTGTAAGACGAAATTGCTATATTTGACTTGATGTTTCTTTTGTTCAAGACAATCGAGATAATTGTGTTAAAATTATTAAATAAATATATAAAGCAAACGTTTAAAATTGTTGTACAGTTATATGATTTCATTTGTTGATTAGTTCAGCTGAAATTTCATTTCTCGTTAAACGCTGAAGCTGTGTAAGACGTGTACCTACAGCCTTATCTGGGTAACGAAGAACATGAGCCCCCAGGGAATTGATCCAGGATAACGCGTGCTAGAGATTCGTACGCTAGCCATATATATATGATATAAACTCTACTTTCTTATTTTAATAATCTGTTTCCCATTCAAGATCTTTCACTCCGTTTAGAGATCCAAGTTTAGGAATCACTGATCGATTTGATATATCAGAAAACTTTGACTATGAGACGTATTGGCAGTACTCTATAAGAAGCAAAGTGTCAGCACATATTGATAAGAAATAAAAGTCGGCAAGATAATTTAGGTTTGCCATCAACATTGAAAATGTAATTTCCTTCGTTATTTTCGAATACATTCCTACGGAGATGTGTTCTCCATAAACTAATAATCAGTAGTAGTTTATAGATTAATATTCATTGTACTGGTGATTTAAAATGTTAATATGGAAAGTAAACATGGCCTACTTTATGGGATATTTCGTTAAGAATCACATATCTTAACTCAAAGAAAAAATGAAATGAAATCTTTAAATTTAACGTCCCACGCATATGCCAGTTAGGCTAAAGGAGACGGTGATAATGAAAAATGAGTGAAATGGGAATGAAGAAAGTGGAAGGAAACGGGACAACCCCGGGAAAGCCCACGAGCGTGGTGTTTGTCCACCAGAAAGTCCACACGGCGCGAGCTGCGATCGAATTAGGAAGCCCGAGCACTGGAAGTGAACACTCTACCACTAAGCCACCGCGCCCCTTCTTACCCCAAAAGTTCTACCTTATTGGTCGCCTGAGTTATCGTCCTTATTTGAAGAAAATATAAATTATAGGTATAATAGATCTGCTTTTACTGTATCTCTGCGTATTTAGTTGCAAAGGAAATGCCGTAGTATAATTAAGAGCTTGCCATACTAAGGACAACGAGGACAAACACTGGGAAGTACTGCATGGTGATGGCTTAGAAAAGTAAGACCATACTTGTAATTAAATCTGTTGTTGAATGCTTACTATACGATCTTCTCTTCTCCTTCATATACAACAATGCATAGATTTTAAAATTTATTATCGTTCCTGTTCTAAATACCAACATTTTTTAAAGTTATCGTATTAATGGTTATTCAAAAAATTAGTCTTGCAATATCGATTATTCTATTTTACAATAAAAATTAACAGCTAATTGTTGTACTGACCTACAAATCACAATAGGAATTGGTATTTTTAATGTGTCATATTTTTCTCCCGTCGAAACTACTGCTGCAACATAATAGGTAAAATCTATTTACCATTATTCAGATATCTATATACGATATACGTTGTTGTTTATAAGTCTAATAATAGATACTTCTTTAAAAGCCACATAAATTAATTGAAAGTTTACATTTCAGAAGCCAATTCAATTCTCATTTCGTATTTCGTAATTTTGCAATAAGACCCCATTGTTCTGGAAAAGTTTAAACTTTGTTTTTTTTTTACAGCACCCATTTCTTTAAAATGTCTTGACAGTGGATGCAAGTATCGTACATGATATTGCGAAAAAAAGATTGAAACATTCTTTTTTATGTAAAGATGTATGTTGTGTAATCGAAATTTGACTCAGATATGAATAAGAGTAGAATTATTATGTAAGGAGAGACGTATACAGCTTAAAAAGTACCCCTGTCACAATGAAAAATGTTGTCTTTTAATCCTTTGTGGAGAGAATTTTCTAGCGTAAAACCGCTACAAATACACGACAGCGAGTTATAGCAAGAGAGTTTATTTTCAGGCTCTCGTTAAGCAGTTAATTTTGTAAATTCTTATTAAGGAAGGCTTGCTTTGCCTTGTTACTCATTTTCAGCCACAATAATTTGTTGCATAATGTAGATAGTTGATGAAGTTTAAATGATTTTTGCTTGTAGAGCACATTGTTAGTCTAGATTTCGTCAGAAGAAAAACTTTTACTACCTCGTGCATATATTAAATAGAAACACGTAGAAAACAGTGCTGCCAACCCATAAGAAGGTTATATTTTTTCAATTGGCACTACATATATGAAATCAAGATGTAAAACGGAATCTTAAAATATCACTTCTATTATCCACTTTTGCAAACTAAGGATGTCTTAGTATCACAAACATTCAAAGTTTGGGAGCATCTAATATATACACACACACACACACAACACAGGATAATGCACATGGAAAGTACATTGGTCGTCAATACCTTGGTGATGGTATGACTGATTTAGAGTGAATAGGATCAAAGTTACAAGTACTTGAAAATTTTCATTTTTTGAAACGCTTTATTTCAAAATCAAATGCTGCGGTAAATATCATATCTAGTTGCTGATATGGTTTGCAGTTTATGTGTAAATTATTTTGCCACTCACAGCACTTCGATATCTCAAACCGTTCCGGAGATATGATAAACATTGCAGAAGATTGCAACACTGCTTAAATTATGTAATTGCAAGAACATGTTGTAATTACAGTTACTAAAAAGCTATTGTTGTAGATCCATAAAAGACAAGGAAAACAACAATCAATTTTAATTATTTTCCACAGATACTCCACTTTCAGTAGTGTAGAGTAATTAGATACGATTCTTATCCCAGCACTTTTTTCGAAATAAAGCGTCTCTAAAAATTAAAATTTTTATGCACTGATAGCTTCGTTTCTATTCATTCTAAACAAGTCTTACCATCACCACGGCATCCAACTCAAGAGTACTTTCGATGTCCATTATCCTGTGCATCTCTGATGTGTTACAGCCTTCTAAAGTTTGGTTGTTTGTGATATTATAATATCCTTAGTTTGCAACTCTGAATAATAAAAGTTGCATTTTAAGTTTCCGTTTGCCATTTCAATATTGAAGTGGCTGCTGGTCTAATTTACTGTAGTTTCTATAATATAGCTTTAAATTGGATTGGGAACACTGTTTGATATGTGTTTCTGTTTAATACATGAAAAGATGTCCTCCTCCGTATAGTTGCTTCGTACAAAGTTTGGTTTTTCTCTCTCTTTGAAATATACATGACTTTTTCAACGAGTCGAGATGGTAAAAGTATATATATTGGGGCATTCGCTACCTACGAATAAGGGAAGGTTTACTCCTGTACAAAAAAAAAAAGTAGATTCGATGTAGAAGGAAAATATCACTGAAACATTACTTGCTGATATAAGCCACTTTGTACAAACAAACTAAGACTATTGAGCAAATATATTGAAACAAAATGAATTTGTCATCTTATCTCATTCAAATAGCATAAAGAATTGTTTCTGCATTGGGGTGCCTCTTTCTGGATTTACTTCTATGCAACAGAAGATTTACATATTTTCGCTTTTGCGCAAAGAGACCAAGAATTTCGAGGGAGTGCAAAATATTACATGTTGTAAGAGTCGAGGATTTTAGTTAGTTTGTACTAATAGCAGTTAGAGTGTAGAATATTAGTCTATTACAGCAAACAAAAATTTATCGAATCGCCTTTGTTGAAATACATAATAAACTTATATTTATTTTTCATTGGGAATAACTCCACTCTGTTTTTTCAAGCTGACTTACGATTAAGGTGGATCAAGGCTTAGACAAGATTTCGAATGCTGAGTACATTTTAAAGTTGGTATTCATTCATGTAGACAAGGAAAATCTATGGTAAGTGTGAACGGCTGCTTTGTGCTTCAAATCATATTTTTGGAGCATATGTTTCATGACTGTATATTGTTACAAACCGTAATACACAGAGGACATTAATTTTAAACGTATTTGCACAGAACTTTTCCTAGTCTCTCGATTAGGCCCTAAAATAATCTTTCCCACCAATAGCTTTACATTCCCTTGTTTAGTGTTATTCAGTGTATTTATTCGTTGTTAACATTGATGTTTATTGCACTTGTCAATACATTACTTTAGAATCCAATTCATAAACTACCTTCTTTTTCACAATAAAACACATATCAATACTAAACATATTGTGTGCAAACAGTATGTTGGTGTACCGAAATCTCGTCTATCACTGTCAGTTCAGTTTAATTAGATTTCACTTAGAAAGGAAAAGTTACTGTAACTAACCAACTGAAGAAAACTAACTGATAAATATTTTTCTGTTTAATGAATGGCTTGAATACAACACAATACCAACACAATATCTCATGGGACGATAACAGGAACACGTAACTTTCTCGTCATAATAGAAGTACACTCTGTGCACAAACACAGTTGACTAATTTCCAGTTGTTTGGTGTGGAAGGTCAATATTTCATTTAAAAATAATAGAAATAAGCAGAAATTAGTAGTATAGGTTCAATGATGAAGGAGAAGTGTCCCGGATATCAAATGTAAAATAGTTTTCGAAGTGGTTGAGTGCCTAAAGCAATTTTTTTTTAAACAAGACTGTCGTATATATCACCTACGTACTTCTTTCTTTTTTGTTAGCAGTATAAAATTGATCAATTTATCGGTAGGACTCATTGTTATGGTGATCAGAATATTCAAAGGAAACTAATGTCACAATAAATTATCCTGGAAATGAGTTGCCCAATTTTTTTTGAAAATATGTAAGAACAAGTAGTACAATAAATATTAAAAACTTAACACATCAACGCACACCTATCTATAGGTAGGTAGTAGTAACATACCTTCTTTGCATGCTTCCGGTCTACCTACGTTGTAGTGGTATCCACTATTTCCCATTCTTCCAACCTACCTACGTAGTAGTGATCCCTTCTTCGCATACTTCAGATTGCCTACGTAATAGTGACCTGCCGTTCTTCAAATATTTCCGATATGTCTACATTCTAGTGACCTTCCCATCTTGTATACCTACACGCTTCCTAATAAACTACGTACTAGTGATAGCTCATATATTCGCATGCTTCGTGTCTAACTATGTGTAGTAACCTCCTCTTCTTCTTATGCTTCAAACCTATCTATGTGGCAATGTACTTTTTCACATGCTTCTGACTTACCTAGTGGTAGAGATATTGACTTCTTCACATGCTTCACATCTACGTTTATGTAGTTTCCTCCCTTTGTTCACATGCTTCAGATATCATTACGTCGTAGTTACTTTTGAACTCTAATGTTTGAAATGGCATAACTTCTAATGTGTTAAACACGTTCAGGTCGGTGTTTATTATTATTTTTTGAAGAGAATGGACTTTAAACATGATATTAAGGTTCATAATTAAAATATTCTTCAATCCATATAGTCAAGAGGTGTTTTAAACCAAATCATCACTTAGCTGTGAACTTTATGGTAATTTTAATTTAACGTGTGATTTATACTAAAATATAATGCACTTAAATTGTTTACTTCATTACTTTTATTGAAAAATGTCTTGAACAATCAGGTCTAATATTCATAGGAGGTTCCTACTTCTTCTTGCCGACAGCACCAGCTTGTCCCAAGGCAAAACCACCATCTGAAATGGCTCCAGCTTGTCCCAACGCTACCTGGGCATCTATGAAATATACAAATCAGTTTTAAAATTAAATATTTTGAAACAACCTGTCACAGAATGTCAAAAAGGTATTGAAAATAAGATCAAATCGTTTTTTATTTTATTTGGATATAAGTAGATGGTAATACTATAATTATTGCTTGATTCCTAATAATTTAGAACTATATTTTCATTTTAATGGTTATGAAAATCAATTATAGCCGTACTGTATTACATTTGTTTCTTTGTAAATTAATAACGGGAGCCTTGATGCTACTTTTACACGTTTTAGCTACGTAGTTTCTATCAAAATTCACATTATATTTTATATTGTGGATTTGTAGTTTAATTTCCATTTTAGACACTAAACTATATGAGTCGTATAGATATTGTTTAAGTTGAAATATCTATCACTGTAACGCCTTCACGAATAATGTATCACTGAGACTCGAACTCGATCGCTTACACATGAAATAGGACACTTCGTCCAGAAATATCTGGTATGAATTTTCCAAATCAGATATAAGACAAATTTGTTGCGTTACGTAGTTGCTAATTCTTAATTGTGAGATAACTCTGAGATGGTTGGGAGTTTATTTGTTGTATAGATCTGGTGTTCTGATAAAACGTCGTCTTTGGAAATAGTTCTGTATCAATAAAATCGGCAAAACATAGCCTACACGAAATAACCTGCATATGCATATTTTGCAGATACTTGTATAACCCATACAAGTTTCTTTCTAAGACAATTTCAAGATTCGTTACTTGCAAACAACAGGTTTGATATTGTTCACATTGTAATACTTAGTGATTACTTTATACCTAAGAATGCAGCAATACATCAATGAATGTGCAGCAGTGGAAGGGACAGGGTTTGTTACGAAACACAGGACAAAGTTCATGAAATTATCTAAGAACGAAAACTTGTATAAAGCAGAAGAATTTATATCTTGGTTGGAATACATTATATTGTCACTGATATGATTATAGAATCTGTGTGCCATAACTATCATTACACTCCTTTATCTGTTCTTTGATAAGTCTTTTCTCCCCGAATTATTCCTGGTTTTGTACAGGTTCGACAAATTTAACATGTATATGGCTAATCAAGAATTATCCAAATTTGGAATGTATATTGGTGGAAAATTATTCGCACCTTTCTTGATGTCACGTTATTTCCCCAATTATGCCTCCTTTACTTCTTCATATATATCGGTAAAAGGTGTTGTTTACGTTAGCAGGTTTATTGGCTTCTGAGCAAGAATAAAAGAAGCTGTTATTGCGTTTACTTTTAAAGGTAATAATAATAATAATAATAATAATAATAATAATAATAATAATAATAATAATAATAATAATAATTATTATTATTATTATTATTATTATTATTATTATTATTATTATTATTATTATTATTACAATACAATTTATGTGGTAAGAAAACTTTAACTGATCGTCAAATGTGATGCCTAGGTCTATAATAATGCTTACTTTCTCTATTTGTACACCATCGACCTCATATTTACTGACATAATATTGAATTTTATTAGTGTATGTCATAAATTTTGTTTTCTTATCATCAATTTTTAGAAAATTGTTTCTACACCACATATTTACTGCATTTAAATCTTGTTGCAGTAAATTATTATGAAACTAATTGTTGAATAATATGAACAATTTCATATCGTCTGCATATAGCAAAATTTTAGAATATTTGATTTTTTTTTTGCAAGATCATTTACAAATAAAGTAATAATAATAATAATAATAATAATAATAATAATAATAATAATAATAATACAGTAATTCTAAGTACCCGAGCGGTCGGTTTTGTTAGTTATATATAGATATAAAAAGAAAGAGTACACGCTTCTTGATTTGAAAGGCATTGAAAGGTAATCCTATTTTAAACTTAATGGTGAAGTTTCTGCAACTATTGAAGATTACAACAGGACACCCATTGCGCTTGTGTGGAGGTCAATCATTGTGGAGAGCCTTAACTGCTACACGGAAAAGATTTACTGTTCCCTCCCTCTGCAATTCTTCTAGACGCTCCCAATTATACAAGAATAGATCAGTCTGAAGTCAAGTTGCTGAGCACAATAGAAATAGTGGAAGTGAAAAAAAGCTAGTAAGTTATCTTCAGTTGATCCAATTGAACCACTCTAATAACTGTATATTCAGAAACTAAAAAGCTGTGCATTATATATTATGAGAATTCTGATAGTTTGTGTGATTGAATAAATGATTTCTTTGGTGGTGTATTATCAAACAATTATGATTTGATGGCAATTACAGAAACTTAGTTTAATGAATCACATTCTAATTCTGAACTTTTTTTTTACCAGTTATACAGTTTCAAGGCAATTCTCTACTAACATCACAAGTCACAAATCAAAGGGTGAGATGTTCTTATCTATGCTTTTGCCAAGCACAATTTGTACTTACTACATGGTGCAATAAAAGTTACTAATTTTTGTTAGTGAAAATTCAGTTAGAGGAAAAATAATATTTATTTGTGTAGTGTACTTTCATACTGAATATAGCTAGAGTATTATGATGAATTGTTTGCCCGAATGGAAATTAAACTTTCTTATGCTAGCTCAATTCATCTGATTAGTGACTGCAAGTAGTAAGAGATAAGTATCAGTGAGTTTAACTTCGAAAATCCGTTCACTGAAATGTAAAGGTTAACATAATTTTATGAATTATTATAATTTAGAATTATTAAATAACGTTGTTAATAATAGAACCATACTATTACTAACAACGTTACTCTATAAATAATTCTTCCAAGTAATTCTTCAAATACTGTAGTCCATCTCGTTAACCATACAAATTTGCCAACGAAATCGGAAGTATTGAATGCAGTCAGCGGTATAGGATCTATCAAAGTATACCACCTCTCAATTTCTTCCTCGCTGTCTTGTAATTTCAAATTATTTTGAGCAAACATGTATTGTTTTTGTCAATGTACAAAAAATACAATATAATTCTATTCATAGTTCTACCTACAGTTCCGTTATTTAAGTACTACTAACTTTCATATAACTCCTGTAAAACAAGCTGTACTCCTGCAAGTACAATTATATTCAAAATATTCAGCGATTCAAACTATAACTTATTACAGAAGTTAAAATTTGTTTACTCCACAGGCTTACTATTTATATTTAAAATAAACAGACATATGAAAAGCGAAATACTTTTAACATTTGCCTAAGAATAATGTATAAAGTTCCCAGTCTCAGTAGAATAAATCTGCCCTAGATGGTTTTAGCCAGAATGTGTTCGCTTTCTTTGGAATAATTTAAGTGTTCAACTCTAACTTTTAAATACTATTATTAACGCAGATGTATTTTACAATTGTATTTTTTTCCTGCAAAGCTTCTAGTTTAAAAAATTAAAACTTAAGTATGGACAGATAATCACAAATAACCTTCTTAAACTTGTAAACTTCGTTCTAACTAAAAGAGCAAGATACTGGATGTGTTACGTAGTAAAGTAAGTTATTTATTTTAGTTAAAAAACCTACCTAAATTATCCTACGTGATGTATTTATACTTACTCTAATGTATCAAGAAAGAATTGAAAAGCCAAACTATTCCCTTCAATATAACTAAGTATTACTTACCTACGAGAGAACCAAGCTGTAAAGAAAAGAGGAAATTAGTAAGTTCTTTTTTTATAATATTATCAAGAAAATTTATTACGTATAACATTACACTATAATATTATGATATATATATATATATATATATATATATATATATATATATATATATATATATATATATATATATATATGTGTGTGTGTGTGTGTGTGTGTGTGTGTGTTTGAAATCATTCTATTCACAGTGTTGTTAAATTTTGTTTTTGTTCAATGCTCGTGCCATGCTCTTAAAAATTCCAATCTAAAATGTTACATTACGAAGGAAGCTTAGCGTAAATACATTATGTTTCTGGTTCTGTTGTATGATAGAAACTAGTGACGTGACCACTTTGTAATTAATTCTAAGAGCTCCTACTTGTTTAAAAGGTGCCTGATACAAAAATACATCAAATAACTTATCAAGTTATGTATTTACAAATTGTCAGTATGTAATAAAATTCCAAATATTTGCTTATATGAACACAATTACGATTTGTTCTCTCTTACACGAACGTCTTAGTCCCACTTTATTGATATTCAATTAAATGCAGTCAAGTTTCTGAAACAATAATGCACAATTTTCACTTCTTACTGGAAATTAAAAGTTCTTATCGATTCTTACCGTCAAATTGCTATCTCTTTGTTTGTTTTGTGAATTGAGTTATGTAAGCTAAGTATTGAATATTAAATTATTGCTGCATGACGTTCAATTGTCTCTAGTCGCTAAACCAGCAGAATGCATTTCGTTTAAATTATTATTGTTTTACAAATATATGAAAGAATATACTCCACTCAACAATTTATTTATGTGTTTCATTAAGTGGGAGATATTGGGAATGGCAACATATTCACATAAATTAAAAAACAAAAAGGAGTATGTAATTATACGAAAAGGTGCACAAGAAAGAAGAATGTATCTGGTACAATGTTGTTTATTGATTGCTCCACTGTCGTTATAATTATTGATACGAAGATGAAGAATACCAACATACTTTCAGCATAATAGGGTCGTCATACTCAGCAACCCTTCTAACTGTAAATAAATACCAATTGTACAATACAGAAACCATGATATTATTATTAATATTTGTTAATCATCACGCATATATGTAATATTAAACCAAATTTAAGTTGCAAATATAAGTGCTGTGAGCTTAGTATACTAAATGCATTTGTACTCGTCATCTTTACATCAGAAACAAATTCGAG
Organism: Thermobia domestica; assembly: GCF_964235325.1. Lineage (NCBI taxonomy): Eukaryota > Metazoa > Arthropoda > Insecta > Zygentoma > Lepismatidae > Thermobia > Thermobia domestica. The sequence goes on from NC_137457.1 coordinate 18,720,460, forward strand.
CATCTTTTTCGATTGTTCGTATGATGCTTGTCGTTTCCCATTTTACAGTCAGCTTCAGAATTTAGCATTTTGTCAATAACACAAATTTGGCATTTTGTCCATAATATTTTAATAACAATATGACAAAGAAATACCGCTGATTCTGAACGTCATTATCTCATAATCGTCACGTTATACCATGTCATTTTCTCCTTATGTACAACATTAAACCTTTGTTTCTTAATAATTACGATATAACGATAAAATACTAGAATTATATCTGTAGAATCTGGAAAACTATTCGAAATTCAATTCCACTTATCTTGCTGTGTTTGTCTTCAATCATTACTATATTTCATGTGAAATTATTTAATAGCAATCTAGTAAACTCCAGAACCGCCGTCTTTTTGAAGAGTGACTTTTAGTGTTAGGCCATTGATGAGAAGACAGGTTACACCAACATGAACATTACGAAACACCTACATAAAGTGACATTAGAGGACTTCTTCCGATCCTTCAGCAGAATGTCATTACTTCTTGAAACATGATTTATAATATACAATCCCTTCGAGAAGGTATGTTGCTGCATAGTAAACCGTAAGTCAATTACTGTAACTTTATGGTTATTTTTGAAACGGTGACAGTGTGTTTAAGCGCTAAAAATGTGTTTTAACCCTCATCTATATTTGATATCAATTTTGCATTCAAAGCTAGCAGTTTCTTGCCAGTTATATTTTGTGGTAGTTATTTACTATTACAAACAAAATTTTTCTAAAATTGTAAGAAACAAATTGAATTTATTATTATTTTCTTTCCCATGATCCTACTCGTTTTTGTAGTATATATCACACCAATAATGACTTTTACACATCTTAATAGTCAGTGATTAGCACAGTTTAACGATAAATAGCGATTATGGAAATTCCTTTTTGCTATATCTAATTTAATCGCGTGGTCAATTTGTGAACTAGAATTCTGAGTGTATACTCAAGTTGTAGAACGTAATTGTAGGGTTGGTGAGAAAAATAGAAATTTACGGGACATGTATCACTACGCTAATTATGGAAGTAAAGTGAACTGTAAGTATTTTACTAAATATGGGTTAAAAACGAAAGTAATTCATTGGAGAATAGCAGAAGCAATATTACAGTATGTTACTGTTGCATTGTAAAACAACAACTCATTTTTCTTTCTTTATTGTTAAGTTGTGTAAGACTTAAATTTCGCAATATACTACACATAAAAGACTTTGGAAGTTTTAGCTACATTATATGGACTTTTCAGCTATTTACAAAAGTCAGATCTTAGTAAGACCGATCGCCAGCTGAAAGTCATTTGGATTCGAGTCTGTCTAGAAAGCAATGATGTTTCTAAATATGCTCTAAGTTTCAGTGTTTTTGCCCTAACCAGAGTAACTAGAAAAATGAATGCGAGTAACTAGAGAAATGAAACATCGTGTAGAGACAAGTTTCAAGCTAGGAAAGTAAACAAAAAAGTGATTCAGTGCCCACTTCTGATGTAACAATGTGCTGGTTTAATGGCACTACATAGGAGTTTATATTATACAACGTCGTGTTATGGATTTTCTGCAATTATTTCGTATCCTCCTATATCAACATGCCACAAATTATTTCATAATCGTTCTATTTAATGAAACATTCTTCTCTTTCAGCCTATAAGACAACTAAAAAATGTTTTTTTTCTAGTTTAATGTCTCACCATTATGCTTTCTAGGCTAAAAGAATGCGGATGATTCATGAACGTAAAGATTGTGAAATCATATTTCGTACTCGAGCACACGAAATCGAACATATGAAACCATGAGCAGTAGACACATGAGGTAGCCACCAGACTACAGAGAAGGACTAAGCTATTATCATAGGATGATAAATTAAATACCTCATTTCTAATCAGAATATTTTAACGTGGAAAGAGTATAGAATGTTTATTTCATACTCTGAATGAAAATAAGGAGAAGGATGGATGGGGGGTGGGATGGAATTTAGATTTCTGGGCTGTCGGCATCAAAGGTCATTTAGCCCTTCACGATTTGAGAGATGACGTTCCTCGGCGAGCAGACAATCCCGGGGAAAGGGGAGGAAGAAAGGATTGGGGAAAGAAGGAAGCGGCCTGGGACCTATAAGTTAGGTACCACCCCGGCATTTGCCTGGTGGAAATGTGGAAGACCCAGGAAAACCTCATTCAAGGTAGCTGGCCTGAAAATGAGTTTTACACTTCTTCGACCGAGTGCCACCACCGGGAATCGGACCCGGGACCGCTCTACCGGAGGCGAGAGCATAAGGAAGAAAGAGTAGACTGGTATTAAAAATGTAATATTTTCACGAGGAAATGCGAAGCAAGAATAAAAACTGTTTACCTACAATCCACTACATAGTAAACGCTAAATACTTTTACAAGCTAACACCAAGCCTTACCAAGCACAACACGAGAACTACTAGAAACAACGCCAAATGCATTTTAAAATGTGATACTGTCTCGAGACAGATATTGTTCTAACTTCAAACGACCTTACGTAATATGTGATGTGCCATCCAAGACACTACTTCTTATATCAAACTACTTAAACAGCCGTGAAGAATTAGATTTTAATGACAATATAATTTAAGGATAATTTGTCCATTGCAAATGGCCATTAATTAATGATTCATTGTTAATCATTTCAGTTTATGTCTTTCATATATTTTTTGTTCGAAATCATATCTCCAACAAGCATTGTGTATTTCTTATTATCTATTCAGAATTTCAAAGATAAATTTTAATTCCTAAACTTAATTTTGATATTTGAAAAGAATTATGAATATATATACCGTGTATAATAGGACCGCTGTTAAACAATGAAGCATTACTAATCATGACTGTCCGTTTCTAATTTTGCAAAGATATAATAGTGGCATTATTAGCCATTAACATTATACTAAACAATAAAATATTTCCAGAAATAAAAAAACATTATTACAAGATAATCAGGAACTAAGAGAGCAAAGGGATGTACAATTAGTAAAATAATCAAGTTTCCACTTTAGTCTTCTATCATTCAAGTGTGTTGTTTTTATATGTATCGTTTCCAATTACACTAAAGGGACCACTAATATTCGCTGGAGATTTTAAGAATTCACGTTAGAAGCAGTTTTTGATAAAAGCTTATTTGATCCTAGCAAATGTCACAGTATTGCAAGAGAAGACAATATTAACTACTTATTTCTCAGCCTAATTCCGGGCAAAATGTATTTCCTTCTTCCAAATTAATGTCATTAATTCAGTTATATCTACGCGTGATATCGTAATTTTTTAACTATCACTAGGAAGTTGTTAAGATATGATGATACAATTTATCAGTATTATATTTAATTCTTATGCATATGATGATAAGGAAATTAGCTCGTAATGATTCTTATTTATACAGGGTATGATGAAAATGACCAAAATGAAAGATGGATGAGATTGTGGCTCGCAGTGTGATAAAGTTTCTGCATTTGATGAGTAATAATGCCAGACAAATTGATGACTAAATGATTGTTGTGTATGGCGATAATTGCCTATCTTATGACACCGTTGTAAAGTAGAAAAGGAAATTCCAAACTGGTCATATATCTATCACAGACGACCCAAGACCTGGGAGGCAATCTCTGACGTATAATGCGGTTACTATGAAGAAAGTGGAGTGTTTAATCCTTGAAGACAGACGTGTACTCATCCAAACAATTATGAATGAGACTGGTATCAGTTATAGTAGTGTGTGGAAAATTATCATCGACGAACCACACATGTCTAAGGTATCTGTGCACTGCGTTCCTCGTATGTTGATACCTTTTAAATAGCAAACACGGGGTGATATTTCCCAACAGACGTTAACCTGTTAGAAGAAAATAAAGAGGATTTTTTCTGGCGTCCAGTAACATGGATCAAATATGAATATATTAGTATGATCCGTAGACCAAAGCCGTGAAAATGCAGTAGAAGCCCACCGAATCCTCTCTCCCTAAAAGACAAATGTGAAAAAGTCCTACCGGAAGGTCAAGTTGTCAGTTTTTTTTGGGGGGGGATTATCGTAGGGCAATCCTAACATATCACCTTGCAATAGGACAAATCGTCACTGAGAAGTACTGCAGAAATATCCTGGATAAATTACGTGATGCTTTGAAAACGAATGCAGTGACATGTTCTCGAAAAGCGTTCGTCTCTTAGCTTACGAGGCATCAACTCATTTGCCTAAAGTTTCCATCGACAAAGCAAGAGCGTGTGGCTTCCAGGCATTGCAACTTCTGCCTTATTCTCCCAACCTCGCACCCAGTGATTTTCTTGCGTTTCCCGAAATGAACATTCCGCTGTGTGGTAGCTATCTTGAGAACACAGATGACGTAATTCATGAGGTGGAAGAGTGGTTTATATCACAATGAGTAGATTTCTACAATGACGGTATTCGCAAAGTGAAGGAATGTTATGAGAATGTTTAAATCTGGGTATTGAGTATATAGGGAGGGTTTAACAACTCCAAATCACAGCGATTCCTGTATTCTGATTTTTGTAATATGATTTAACCTCCACTTCTGCCTTTGGCGCCGGATGGATAGCTTTTATGTGGAAGTGTTTGACGAACAATGACACGTAAAATTCAGCTCTAGTAATTTTGTTAAGATGCGAGGAATTTCACAACAATAACATAATATCACAACTGTTTTCATAATAAGAAAATTTATACTTGTTATTAATGTTTTTTCAAGATACTGTTGACGAAATATAATGTGTACATATTGTACAATAATATTAGAGTTTAGCAACAACGAACTTTACAAAAATGAAACACAATAGTCGATAGATATTGTTACGCTGAAGGAAAAGTATGTGGGTGTAAAACCGCGCGGAAGTTTGAAGAAAATTGAGAATAACTAATCCAGTTTTATACCTGGGATCAATTTTTATACCTCTATGAGAACTGTGCCTCTTTTTGAGATAAAGCTAATATAGAAATAGTGTAAACCCTATTAATGCTGTTCATTCTAAAACTAGTAAGATGCTTAGCTAGTTGAAACTTTAAATCGTCACTTAATTTTTAATTTTAACTTCTATTTAACTAAAATATTATCCCCATATCAGATGTATATCAGACAATAGGGTACTTTGAGATACACTAGATAGCTTGTTTCAGGGTAAACTTTCATGTTTACTTTTAGAAGAAACATAATGAAAATAAAATAAAATTTGTACCGCAGATACTATGTGGATCATTGTCAATAGTAGGGGAAGGCGTTGTACCTGTGAACCCTTTTAGAGTGTTCGAAATTTTGGTGATAATATTCAGCACTTTTCCCACAATTTTTGTCGTACATTTGAAGCGTCACCTCTCTGCTATCAGATAGGATGATTTTTAAACGTGTTACATGATTACAATAGCTTTATAAGATAAAATAAGAACAACTCCGTTTTGTTCACAGGTACATTATGGTCGTGTACCATTGAACAGAACCTCTTGTACCTTTGAACAGTGATAATTACAATGTTTCTGCGGCAATAATATAAAAAGAAGCCACAAATATTAACAGTTATAAATTGCAATAAAAGATTTAGCTATAGAACGTTTAGCTCAGAATTAAAATTTTATCAATTAAATTAAAAATTGAAGAGAAGTTCTAACAAAAACTTGTGAACAATAAAGTTGAGCATATACAACTCTTAACATTACGTTATAAGATAAGCGAATATATAGAAACTACTTAAAATTACAATTAATAACTTTATATCCTAACCTAACCTATAAAATATATCAATTGTTTTAACTACTCACATTGTGTAGCTTTAAACAGTATAATTTATCGTTCAAAGTTACACGATGCATTAATGTTCATAGGTACAAGAGGGTCATCATTACGAAAAGAAGTTCTCCACAAGCTTAAATATTGAACAGAAGTTAAAACTAAAAATATTACTGTATTCACCAATGATTCTACTCCAACTTTGAATAAATAAATATCACAAGTTGCGAAAAGCGAAGGGCACAAAACTCAAAAGGTAACTACAAAAAATCTTCATTTAGGAGTGAAAAAATTAAAAGGAACATTACTCGACACAACACTTAGTAAACAACAGCCACACTCGCTTGTAGTGCTTTTTCCTTTTAATCTTTCAAATGAATTTTAATCACTGCACCTAGATAGCTCTGAATTTGAGAAAAACACAGGTGTTCAAAGGTACATTGTTTCAAGGGTACAACGCCTTCCCCTAATTGAAAATATTTAGTTTAAAGGATAGTAGTGCTATTTATTTTTGTAGTCAGGAAATTCAGGAATACATATGTCAGGAAATTCTTACTTCCAGGCCGTGTCTGTCGTGAGAATGGTTCTAAACAATGAACCCTTTGTATACACCCTCCATTCCAAAAGAAACCGAACTTTTGAAAACAAGTAGTACCACTAGTGCCATCTGTTGTAGTATTTTACCGGTAGATGGCGTAGTCCCTCATTGACAACTGGTATAAATGTCATGACATTTGGATGCACGGTAACAAAGTTATTGCGTTTAAACTGTCAGTGTGTAGTGTACATCGGTCGGAAAATGAGTTTCAAACAACGAGCTGCAATTGAGTTTTGTGTTAAACTGGGTAAAACTTTTAGTAAAACGCACCAAATGCTACAAACTGCATATGATGATGAATGTCTATCCCGTACGCAAGTTTACGAGGTTCAGGCGATTCAAATCGGGTAGAGAGACACTGGATGATGACGAAAGATCAGGCCGTCCCAGAACCGGATTATCGGTAGAAAACATCGAAAAAGTGCGTGAATTCATCAAACATATCAAAAAATCGTCGGTGAAAGTTATTGAAATGGAATTAGGCATTCCTCAAACAACCGCATACCGCATTTTGACCGAAGTTTTGGGCCTTAAGAAGGTTAATTCGCGGTTTGTACCACACAAACTCACCGAAGACCAAAAAGTTGATCGAATTGCGCATTGCAAAGACATCGTTAAAAGTGCTCGGCAGGATCGAAACTTCTTGAAATCGATTGTAACTGGTGACGAGACGTGGTGTTTTGAATATGAGCCCGAAACAAAGCGGCAAAGTGCTGAATGGAGAGCGCCGGATGAAGGAACACCCAAAAAAGTCACTTGGTGAAGTCAAAAGTTAAGGTGATGCTGATTTGTTTTTACGATTCAAAAGGAATTATCCACAAAGAATTTGTTCAGCCCGGCCAGACAGTCACTGGAGAGTTTTACTTGGGCTCATGAAGCGTTTGCTGGCAAGAATTCGTCGTATTCGGCCCGAATATCGCGAAATCGGCAGTTGGACTCTTTTGGACGATAATGCACCATCACATCTTTCGCGACTTGTAACTGAATTTTTGGTCAAAAATCACATTATTCGGTTGCATCATCCGCCCTATTCACCAGATCTCGCTCCGTGCGATTTCTATCTGTTCCCGAAACTGCATTTGGCGATGAAAGGAAAGTGGCACGCATCGATTGATGGCATTGAGAAGGCGACGACCGCCTTCCTAAAGTTCATTCCAATAAAGGACATGGAGAAGTTTGACAACTTGTTGGAGCGTGCAAATATGTGTATCGATGCAGAAGGGGAATACATTGATTAATAAAAATGATTTGTTCCGAAATGTACATTGCTTTTTTGTTTTTTTTTAAACGTTCGGTTTCTTTTGGAATGGAGGGTGTATATTGTCCAATCTCAGCACTAGTGATGAGAATCGACGACTTCAATTGCTTATTCTTCCGTTCATCTTAGCCTAGGAGTTTATTAGTCTTGTTTAGAGTTTGAGGCAAGACTACTATCGTTAGTTTGCTGAGTCCGGAAATTAGATCGTATAGGTAAGATATTTTTAAAGCCGAAAACTAATTCTCAGTTTTGATTCCATTAAAATGTAAAAAAAAACAGGCTACACCAGAATTGATGTGTACGTTGATGTGCAGGTAGTACTTAATAGCAATGTACTGCTCAACGCTCATAACCGCGTATAAGGAAAAACAAAGAGTGAAACTGAACGTCACATATTCATTAAATTATAATAACTCTAACTGCTTACAAGTGCTCCTCAACTAAGTCTACAACTGAAGATAAAACCGAATTAGTAAAACCGAAGTATTCTTTGATGAATGTGTTCCTAATGAGATATTACTATTTCAATTTGGTACTAGTAGTAGTAGTCTGTGTGAGACCGGAAGATAAAATATTACTATGGCAGTGTAAGATCGATCTCCTTCAAGATAGGCAACAAGCAATGCTGACCTAATATGTAAATCAATCTTTCTTTTAAAGTGACAGAGCTCTTGCTCACCAACAACATACACTTAAAAGAAAATGTGTTTTGCGAATACTGAGCTCTTTCGTAATAACTCATTGCTACTAGATTCGTACCTTTCTTCAACCTTTGGCTGATCATCTTAAGAAACACTCGACACACTATTTAATTTTATGATTATGAGTGTTTATTTACATTACTTGTATAATTAGGCTATATGAGTGCCCTATATAAAGAACTGCATCAAAAATAGAGATTTGAAAGAGCATTTGGATACCTATATACCAAAGATATGAAACCGTTGTTACGTTAGGTTTAAAGTATAATTAATTAAATTGATTAAAATCAAAACAAAATAATAGCTAGACACTCGATAGGACATTTTGCGGTGATTTATTAGAGGAACTTCTTTCAGAGTGTATCCGTTAGAATTCAAAAATTTACATTGCAAGAACTAGTTACATTGGCCGCTTGGTTTGGTCCCAGGTTCATGAAGCACACATGAACGGAAATTTATACACTTCGCGCACTAATCATAATATTTGTCCTTTTGGTAATTAAACTACAAAGTTTCTTCACAAGCTCTTGATGGATTGAAGATACTTCCTTTCAGCAAAGATCCTCTTCTGTCCTCTGTAGTGGAACGCTGTTAACTCCTCATTGTCTTGGTGTCCCAAACTGCTACAGGCAGAGTGGCTAAGACTCCACAAACGAACCCAGGCCCTCCCGGGTAAAAGTAGTTGTATAGCACACCAGACTTAGTGCATGAAGCCGTCTTGGAGTACAAGGAGTGGAAATTAACGCAATTTGTCTAAAAGCCTCTTGCCGTGGATGGTTGGTCAAATGATGAATTCAGCTTACAAATAATCTTGAAGATTAGGGCTTCGTCACGCAGCAACTCCACGTATGTTATGAATATTGGAAGAGAGACTTATTGACCCATATTCTCTTAGTTTATATAGTTGCCATTTGCGGAACTCTACTTTCTAGCAGGGTCGCGGTGGCTCAGTGGTAGAGCGTTCACCTCTGGTGCTTGGGGTCCCAGGTTCGATCCCAGCCCCCGCCAAGTAGACTTTGTGGTGGACAAATACCGTGTGCGGGGGTTTTCTCGGGGTTCTATCGTTTCCTCCCACTTTCTTTATTCCACCATTTTCATTCATTACTCATCATCACCGTCTCCTTTAGCCTAACCGGCATAACGGTGGGACATAAAACTCAAAGATTTCATTTAATTTCTACTTTCTGGCAAACGGATTTCTATTTCAGATTTAGCTACTGGGAGCTAAAAGAGAATGCTGTATCCTGATTTATCTTTCTATTTGGACTACATACACAAGAATAACATGTGTTAACCAAATTATGTTTTCCATTTTACAATTTTTAAATAAAATGAATTTATTATTTTTCTTTCATATTTTCTTGGTAATGTACGTGGTGATGTTAAAGATTCGTCACAACAATCAATTACGTGGAAACTAATATCCTAAGAGCCATATAATGTAAAAAACATTCAGTCCCAGACTCAATGCTCAAAGACTTAACGGATACACGGATAAAGATGCTCATTGTAATTTTTTGCGAAAATAGCCGATATGGACACTACTTGTTGGTGCTAGTTTGTACTTGTAATTGCACTACGAATATTGTTCAAAAATGACTCGTTGCAGAGACATATACACAAGAAAAACAGCTACAAGGGAAGAATCTGCATTCAACATTTTCAATTGCTTCTCTTGTTGACAAAAATGTAAAATCTCGATTAGCCCCTTCTTTCCGTGTACCCCTCATTTGGTCTTACATCTTCCATGTTCTTCCTCTTTCTAGCAAATTCTTCAAAGGATAACTTAGCAATTAGACAGGTGTGGGAGAACCTAGATTACAACAGCAATTTTATTCAAGTGCCCGAACGGTTCCAAATGAATTCGTGGCCAATTTTCGTTTGGATTTATATGCTCGTATAATCCGCCCAGAGTAATGAAATTAGTTTATTAGCCAGTGTTGTAGGTGTGGTAAACCAGTGAGACTGCAGAGAGGATATCTATTTGGTTTACTTCCTACTAAATGATACAAGTGTATTGTATTGGTATAATCCTAATTCACTAAGGAAGGGTATTTATGTCAATTATAACGTATGTACTTAAAATAATCCTTTGTCTTACTTTTCACCTTATTTGCATCCTGTATTCGCGGATGCTACACGACAAAGTCATTTATAAGATTCAGATTTATGAAAATAGATTTTTCCTCCTTCTTTGTAACACTTATTGAAACTAGTTGCAAGAGTGTGATGTACTTAGTATGGATAAGTTCTTTCATATTCCCGTGTTATAGGTATTTGCTGAACCCAGAGCATAAAATTTCTAACTTAATTTAGGAAGAGGGCCGTGGTGGCTCAGTGGTAGAGTGTCCACCTCTGGTACTTGGGGCCCCGGGTTCGATCCCAACCTCCACCAACTGAACTTTGTGGTGGACAAATATCGTATACGTGGGTTTTCTCGGGGTTGTCCCATTTTCTTCATTCTACCACTTTCATTGTAACGCACATTAGAAAATAAAAAAATTCTAAACAAAAGTGCAGTTGCACAGAATAGAATATTAGCTTCAGGTCCTTTAATTCAGGATAATTGTTCAGAATAGGAATCTAGCTCTGCTAAATCGGGGGGAATTATTTTTAGTATTATTATTTCAAAAACGACGTGAATTTAAGGTGGTGTAAGCGATGCGTGCCAATGCGGCGTGCCGGCTCAGAAGATACTCGGTTGTTTTCTGGCTTCATCGAGTTTATAGGATGAAGATACGTATGAGCAGATCCTCTATTTTAAAACGTCCTTGGGGAAAACTACAAAAATTTTCAATAATTATCAAAAATACGCCATTTTCAGAAGTGTTGCGAACTGTATCAATGTTTATCGTATCTCCGGAACGGTTTGATGTATTGAAATTCTGTAAGCGGCAAAACAACTTGTACGTGAATTGCAAACCGTACAAGTAATCGGATATGATACTTACCTCAGCATTTTTTCGAAATAAAGATTTTCAAAAAAAAAAAAAAAAATCAAAATTTTCAATCCGTGTAACTTCGTTTCTATTTATTTGGAAACAAATAATACTATATCAATGGTTCCAACGCTAAGGTACTTTCGATGTGCATTATCTTTTCCAACTCCGTTGTGCTGTATGTATCATGGATCTTTAAAAACTTTGAATGTGTGGTACTATAACACACTTAGATTGCAAAAAGTGAATAAAAAATTGGTTTTCGTTTGATTTATTGAATCGAAATATGTAACTATCTGTCATAGTGCTATTTGAATAAACATCATCCCAGATATATATTAATTTGGCAACACTGTTCGTCCAGTGATATTCCAAAGCACTGTACATAGGACTTTGTTCTCCCTACAATTAGTTGGTACAAAATTTCGGTTATTTGCCTCTAACAATTTCTGAGACTATCGTTAAAGTCCTCGAATCCAAACTTCCAAAAAATATTGAGGCAGTAGTTATTACAAGAACTTAAATATGTTTGTGTAATCAGATTTTCAATGGCCTTGGCTATATACGACCTAAGAGATGACGTTGGGAAGTGGCACTAGCAGTTGTGGCGAAGAAATGAACTACATAAACTACTGTTAGCAAAATAATCACTCCAGTTACAAAGATGAGTTTGTAGGTGAAGGAACGTGTGCTTTTGTTAGAGAAGTACAGTAGGACGTCGATAATCCGAAACGTCAAAAATCCGAAGGCAGTCCCCAGAAGCTTTTCACATTTTGTCTTAATGCTAGTGATAAACAAACAATAGTGTGTCCGTCGACGTTGTGTGGAGTCAAAGTTTTTACAAAAGTTCATTCATATGTAATTATTTGTCTTACATACTTTTATTTTTATTTTCTCTTAAGCCTGTAAGTTTTAAATGTGGCTTACAAGATCAGCGTAATCTAGTGTACGAGCAGGTTCTTAAGAAACGTTAAATGTATGTAGTCTTACGTACGGTATTGTAATTATTGAATATGCTGAATAACCACTGTATCGATAGAAGAACATACCGTACAGTATAGTAAGCCTAAATGGCATTTTCTTGGTCATTTTCCAAAATCCGAACAATTTGAAAATCCTAACTACCTTTGGTTCAAATTAGTTCGGATTTTCGACTTATTACTGTATTTCAAATCTGCATCATACAGTGCTGCAAACGAGAACTCTGTGAAATGTTTCGGGCGTTCTGTGAACAAAAGACGTTGCACTTGGAATTAAATGTGTGTTTTAAATAACATAGGGAACAGCCAGAGTACCTAGGTACCATAAATTCCATGAATATTCTACGGGTACGATATCTGGTCTAAATGTATGGATAATCTTATTTGTACACTGAAACGCAAATTTTTCGTTTCATATCTAATGAATGTGATAAATCAAGTAAATTTAGTTCAATTTGTATGTGTTGTTCTTCGATTATGCTCCCACCTGGCGATACCAAGAGAACACTAGAAGAATAAAAGGAAGAAAAAGACAAGTTGTGAGTGACTGATCGTTCCTGAAAAAGATATCTATCTATCTATCTATCTATCTAGCTAGCTAGCTAGCTAGCTAGCTACAGATAGATAGATAGATAGATAGATAGATAGATAGATACAGGGTTTTCATAAAGTATGGACGAATTTAATTTGCTTATAATTTTCATAAAAATGCTCATAATGAAATCAAATAAAGTGCAAACGGTAGCGGAAGGATTAAATTTTTACTTGGCAACACTGTTAGATAAGCGGCAACTCTGAACACGTTGAGTGAGGGAGAGGGAGGGCAAGGGTCAGTTTCAACAGCCCACAGAAGTCGACTCCTAGACGGTCCATGGAACTCGGAATTCCACAGACAACCGTGTTTAAGATAGGCAAGAAGACGATCAAGGCCAAATGTTACAAAATCAAGATAGTCCAGGATCTGCATGATGAAGATTTGGACATCCGGTTCAACTTCTGTGGCATTTCGGATCAAACACGGCGGAACGCTGTTGAGTGGATTCCAGCGCAGCCTACGCGAATGTGTGAACGTAAATGGCGCCCAGTTGGAGGTGTGGCGGTGAATGAACTGAGCTGGTGCAGATTACAGGTAAAAAATATAATCCTTCCGCTACCGTTTGCACTTTATTTGATTTCAATATGAGCATTTTTATGTAAATTATAAGCGAATTAAATCCATCCAGACTTTATGAAAACCCTGCATATATATATATATATATATATATATATATATATATATATATATGTTGGGAGCAATGTTCGAAAACGGCCATTGGCCGAAGAAAGTGATCAATTCTAAGTTTGGACAGATGCAATTATCCAAAGTACGAAGAAGTCTATCATTTCGGGGTTTGGTCGCTTAATAGTATCCAAAGCTAGGTTTGGATAATTACAGTTCATCCAAAGCTCAATTTAGAAAGGAAAATAAGAAAAAAATTTATTAATTTTTTCACAATTTACACATTTTACAAGATTTTTATTTTTCAATGTTTAAGAAATGAAAATGTATATCACAAAATTCTGTCAAATAAGAAGTATGAAATTCGTATATGAATAAAAATAGTTCTTCGTATTAATTCCTTCTAATTCAGCTTACTTTCTTTTTTAGAAGACTTTTAGAAAATATGCACCATATAAAAATAAGTACAATAATTAATTAAGCATTAACAGCAAAGTGCGTTAAATGTTTTAAGTTCAGTTATTAACACAATGAAACAGTGAAGAATTTGAAAAACGTGTGCTGAAAATTTTAAGCTGTAAGTGCGAAAAAATATAATGAACTTACAGTTATAAAATGGAATAACTGAAATGCAGATTCGCCACATATACAGGCTCTTCAAGTACATTGTAATAGGTCAACTGTCCAGTTACTTGTTCCTACACGCACTTGAGGAATGACACTTTGAGTTACACTTTACACCCTTCTTTACACAATTACATTTTTTGTTCAAACAGAAGTTCCTGCAGCCGCACTTAATAAACCCCTGCCTGGAGTGTGTTTCTGCTTCAGCTACACTTCTAAGTGAAATGTCTCTCTGCGGAACATCACTGATCTGAAGAAACTGTTCATCTGCGAACTGGAACTCATTGCGCGCGTACAGCTTTCTAATAATTCCCGAAGAAGTCCCCAACTGGTAGAGATCGTTATCGTTTCTCCCCATAACCACAGCCATGACGTTCCTCGGAGCAGCTCTGCCTCTGTCCAATTCTGGGATTTTGATTAGAACAGTTTGTCCTACGTCTGCACGAGGGAATTTTTTACTTGACGCCATTAACATTTCATTTGCTTGTCGCTTTAAATGTATTTTGGATCCCTCACGTGCCTCTCGTATACTCTCACTTCTTGTGCAGATGTTGCATCTTTTTTCTTGATTTGCGCACGGACATGGAGATTCATTTGCTTCCACAATTGCAGTGTTGATGGTCTCTAAAGAAGCTGGAAATTCTGGAAAAGTCTCTCTTTCCTGCCGAAGATTATTAAGGGAATCACGAACGAATGAATGCTGTGCGTCCTGTCCTGAAGTGTCTTCTTGTACATCACGAGTCAATGAATACTGTACATCCTGTCCTGAGCCTTCCTCTTCCTGCATGGTGTCACAGTGTGGATCACGAGTCAATAAATTCTGTACATCCTGTCCTGAACCTTCCTCTTCCTGCATGGTGTCACAGTGTGGATCACGAGTCAATGAATTCTGTACATCCTGTCCTGAGCCTTCCCCTTCCTGCATGGTGTCACAATGTGGATCACGAGCCAATATTTCTTGTAGATCTTCCTCATTGGTCAAGTCTCGTAATAAATCACATGGAAGAGATGAATCCGAAAGTCCATTTCTCATGGGAACGCCAAACAAAGCCTCGTAGGGGCTCCGGTTAATGCCCCTATGGAAGGACCTGTTTTTCTTCATCTGGACAAAACGAAGACCCTCAGCCCAAGACGAACAGCTATTTTCTGCCATCCATGTAATAAGAATGTCTCGAACATCTTGGTTCGCTCTCTCAACACTTCCTTGAGACTGAGAGTGGCGCGGCTTGCCGTGCACTATTTTCGACCCAAACACTGAGGCCAGCTCACTTGTAACTTCAGCTGCGAACTCACGTCCGTTATCACTTTGAAGAATACAAGGTGCACCAATAATGCAAAATATATCCATCAGATGATAAGCAACTTCTGATGCTCTTTTTGTCTTTAATGGGCGCAAAAACAGAAACTTTGTGAGATGATCCTGATAATTTAATATGAACTTGTATCCTTTGTCCGGTTCACTCTGCATGTCGATAAGATCAACCTGACCCCTAGAATTAAGCAGATTACTGAGAATAGGTTTAACAGTCAGTCCTTTGCACTTTTGCTTCTTTTTCAACTGACACTGCCCATACAATTTGAGATAAATATTGATGATCTCTCGTGTTACATTACAGTACTTTAGCTTAAGTTCTTTGTCCAAGCATCTCAAACGTTTGTGGCCAGTGTCAATGTGAGCTTTATGAATGACACTGTATAATTCTCCGGTGTGACAGAAATACCTAATAACACTATCACCATCTTTACGTTTTTCGATAAGATTCTCAACCCCACCAATACTTAAAACATCATATCTCTTCAGGCGACGATAGTCCAGTGACGTCAGTGACTCACCTCTTTTCTTTTTCTCTTGCGAAGCCTTCACCTCCAACAGCAACTCATTGTACTTCTCTGGAGATAACAAGAACGTATTATCTGCTGTACTAGCTCGAACGTAGTCGTCTAGTTTTGCTTTGAAGTCTTCTGCTGCAACCATACTCATTGTTGTGCACGGTCTTCAATTTCACTTCAACGAATAAACAATTGTGAGTGGCAAAGAAAGCATACACGTTAACACATAAAGCTACCGCCTGACTGAAGACTGACTTCTGCTTTACCCTCCCTATATTCTCCGAATGCGCATGCGCCACGAATAAAAAATTGCAATGATATCTCGCAAGAACAACTGGAAATAACTAAATTGAGCTTTGGATGAACTGTAATTATCCAAACCTAGCTTTGGATACTATTAAGCGACCAAACCCCGAAATGATAGACTTCTTCGTACTTTGGATAATTGCATCTGTCCAAACTTAGAATTGATCACTTTCTTCGGCCAATGGCCGTTTTCGAACATTGCTCCCAACATATATATATCGGGTGTTGCAAAATAAGTGTTAAAACTCTTAAGAAGTCATACCTGCTGTATTGAATTATGCATGTTTAACAATCCTACCATGCACGCGCAAAGGATTCCTCAAAGGAGCTTAGGGAGCAGCGGATTATCTCTCAAATGAAAATGGATATGAATTGATAGGATTTTTACTAGGTAACAATAATTCCTTTCTATTAAGTCAATATCTTGAATAAATACAAAATGGCGGACAACTTCATGTCCGTTGTGTGTTGTTGCATAATAGCCAGATACGGATGTAGGACAACAGTGACGTTCTAAGTGTTAAGTGTAGCGAATTTGTCCTCAAATGCTCTAGAAAGACATCTGGAGTGTCAGTAGAGCACAACAGATGAATCAGGGTGATTCACATGTGCGAAAACACGCAACGATAAATGCCCAGAAATTCACTCATACTCAGTAAACGTGAGTTCGAGGTGTCGGAAATGTAAGGCATTCTGTAATAGCATCAAGAACATGAAAGCCATTCCCAATTCATTAATCATATTCCCTCAAACCGATGCAATATTATGTGCACGGTTGCATACCAATAAGGATGCAACAACTGAGGACGAATTCAAATTGTGCAAGGGGACTCACAAAGAAATTGGGGAAACTAAAGGAATGTCGCTAGTGGTATTGCATGATCGATATTGAAATGTGGCCAATGTGTATGTTGATATCAATATGTAACTAATGGACAAATATCAGCATGTCCCACTACTGCGGGGACACCGTCTCACGTGCGAAAAATAGGAAAATAATGTTGTACATTCTGCTATTACATCTGGTGCACTTTTTGGTAGAACGTAACTAGAACATGATACCATGAATGTCCCTCTTTGTTTGGAACATTGTCTCACAATCGACGCATATGAAAAGAAATGTCTTAATCCATGGTTCAAATTCTGATAGAGCGTGAAAATAACAAACTTGTATTATGTCCCACGTCTTATGGGACATATGACGTACACTAAATATAGGAAAATAACTCCAGAAATTCGTATCTTACACACAGTGCACATGCCAAGACAAAGATAAAAATGAACCAATTAGGCACATGTAACACTACTGCTGGAACACCATACATATGGAAAATAAAACAACATGAGAAATAGGAAAAACGTTTTAAAATTCTGATTCTCAACAACCGTGCAGTAGGAATAACAAAAGGAAATACACAAGTATGTCAGGAGGCTGTACAAGCGAACTTGCCAAACAAAGTGGATACTCCTCAAAGAACTGAATACAAAGAAAGTGAGGCTCCCTTTTAGTCTCAGGGCTAGAGATCTCGCTTTTGCTGACGTAGTCGCAGTTTACAATCCTGCTGGGAGCCCACGGCCTCAGATTCAAAACCCAAGAGACTGTGTTTCAGCAGTAGTGGTACATGTTGACATATGTCCATTAGCTACATGTTGATATCAACACACACACTAGCCACATTTAAAAATCGATCAGTGACATTCCGTTAGTTTCCCCAGTTTCTTAGTGAATCTCCTTGCACAATTTCAATTCGTCCTCAGTTGTTGCATTCTTATTGGTATGTAACCGTCCACATAATATTGCATCAATTTGAGGGAATATTATTGGTCATTTGGCAATGGATTTCATGTTCTTGATGTTATTCCTTACATTCCCGACGCTTCAAACTCACGTTTACTTAGTATGAGTGCATTTCTGGGCATTTTTCGTTACTTTTTTTACACGTGTGAATCACCCTGACACCCAGATGTCTTTCTAGAGCATTAGAGGAAAAATTTGCTACATTTAATACTCAGAACGTCACTCTTGGCCTGCATCCGTATCTGGCTGGCTATTATGCAACCACACACAACGGGCATGAATGTTTCCACCATTTTGTATTTGTTCCAGATATCTACTTAATACAAAGGAATTATTGTTACCTGGTAGAAACCCTATCAATTCATATCCATTTAGACCAATTTTTATTTGACAGATAATCCGGGACTACCTACGTTCCTTTGGGGAATCCCTTGCGCGTGCATGGTAGGATTGTTAAACATGCACAATTCAATACATCAGGTATGACTTCTTCAGTGAACTTTTTACTCGTCCTCTTTACGTTGGATAGTTTCCGAACTATTGGCGTCCGAAAGCCATTTTTCCACGCATTCGGCACCTTGTAGGTCCGAAACTATGTCCGATAGCAGAAAGTTCAAGAGATCTTTTTTTCTTGTCTTAGTGGCAGGAGTCACATCTAAAGAGTTGTAACACTTATTTTGCAAATATATATATATATATATATATATATATATATATATATATATATATATATATATATATATATATATATATATATATATATATATATATATATATGCGTGTGTGTGTGTGTGTGCGTGTTCATTAAAAATGAAAAGAGATATAAATTTGTCCTATTAATGTTGACTCCAATATTTATGTAATTGAAACCGCATACAAATATTAAAGTTAAGAGTGATTGTTTATAAACGATTTATGAATATTAAATACTTTTTAGTGTATTTTAATAATTCGTAATAGTCTGGTGTTAAAGTTGAAAATAACGCACCCAGTCTCGTGATATAAAAGATGGGTGGTAGAGATAAACTTTGACGGGGACAAGAAGTGAGTACTAAGCGATGGTGAAAGACTTAGATGAATAGATAGTTTATAAGTAGTAATTTTATCCAAATCGTTATACACAAACTTGACGACAAAATATTCCCGTCCCGATTAAGATAACTTAATACAAATATTATTCCTATTCAAATTTTCTGTATGGTTATTTTGTGCATTGCTCACTTAAAAATGATGACAGATTAAATTAGAGTTTAGCAACCCTTACAATAACAAGCCTATATGAAGAATACATCCTATAACTTCCTGTTATCGGAAGCACAGTAACTTCCACCGAAATCAAACCTGGGTCTCTCTCACCAAATACGTCTATGCGAACTATTTAGATAGGACAAGGCTCTCAGTTCAAAATGAGTATTCTCTCTGCCGCTATCCTTTATGTGGAGAGGTTGGTAGATATAATCATCAGATTACCATGATTCACATTTGCATCTTTATAGAAAAAGCCAGCAATGAACTATATTTATCTAGGGAAATTCAGTTCGCACCTTTCTGGAGAAGTGTTATCCGAACTTTTGTTAAGGAGGAGTTCCTAAACGTAAATATTTGTTCACATCTAAAACAGGTAACTAAACATTCTCTTAAAAGTAAACATCGACACCCAGTCCCATCTGCGTGATATATTCAAACACATAATGACTGAAGTTTGTCAGTCTTTGGCCTTGCACCACTTAGCACTACTGTCACTTATGGTACTGTGTATCTAATGGTTTTACTCTTTCATTCTAACATTTTTTTTTCAATACGAATCCATTTATATGTAGTATTTACTCCAATGTAAAGTTGCTTTAAATTTGGGTTACATATCAAGAAATGACAGCAGAATTCTCCAATATTTTTCCATTCATTTTATAGGGAGTGACTATCTTCGCAACAATTTTGTCAAATTAGCAGATGATAATTATTAAAACTAGGGATGAGCGCAAGAGTCTTGCATGCACGACCAAGACCAAGACCAGGAATTCCGATGCAAGACCAAGACCAAGACCACGGGTTGCAATACCAAGACTATTGCGCAAGAGTCTTGCACAAGTACAGCCTCAGTAGTTGAGATTTCATCTGTGGTGCATGGGGTCCCTGGTTGGATATCAGCTTGTGCCATGTAAGTTATTTTGGTGGAGAAACACTGTGTGCGCGGGTGTTCACGGGAATTTCAAGTTTCTTCCTACTTTTTCATTCCACCATTTCGTTCATTTCTCATCATCACCGTCTTCCTTAGATTTTCATTCCAAAACATATTAGTTGTGTTCTTCTTCCAAAACTAAAGTGAAATGTAGTATTAAGTATCGGTAATTCCGTTCAGGATAGATACCGGCTATGTGGGTGTGGCCTTTGCTCCGAAGCTAAAGCATCATTTGGAAATTTTTAATGTATGCTCATAAAATTTAAAACGAAATGACATTTTAATGACATTTACATAAGCTTAGTGCATGTGATCGCATGTTTGATTTCAGGACCGGGTGTTAATACGTTGAATAATTGTTTATCAATGTAACTTTCAGCCTCCTTCGGTATATGGCACTACGAGGATTGAGAAATACAACATTACACAACAAGAAACTATCCATATTGGCAAGTACGAGTGACTTTGTACAGTTATTTCAAATAACGTGGAGGTTGATGCCGTTATTCTCTATTTCTAATATAGGTCAAAAGCATTTATATGAATTGATTTTACACAAAAAAGACAGACAGTTGAGTCGTTTTCAGTTTGAACTCAAATTATTCTAAAATGTTAAGAGGTGTGATTATAATCATTATTTTATTTGTGCTCTTTCTTTCTTGACCAATATTGCTAAATATATCTTCATTATCATCATCACTATAGCAATTATGCCATTATTGGCAGGTCACTTGCTGCAACTGAAAAGGTTCGATGTACGATGGTTCTCAGCTAGTCTCTCCGTTTTGACGCAGCAATTTTTAGTTTTAATACATTCCTTCAACTACAGTCTTCTTCGCCCCTCCATCTCTTTCTTTCCACCATATCCTCTAGAACGTTCCTCATAATACATTTCTTCTTCGGCCAATGTTCCAACTAGTTTCTCTTCCTCCTCTTAATTTCATTTATTTTTTTGGTTTCTTCCGTACTGCTACTTTTTCTAACACCTTCTCATTCGTATTCTGTTTAATATTGTGTCCTTTTTTCTGTATGACCGCGTTTCGAAAGCATCCAATTTTTTCGTCGCTTTTGCGTAATATCTATGTTTCTGCCCCATAAAGTGCATATCGGAATCAGTAAAACAAAACCTCAATATTTAATTGAAAGTTTGTTCAATACAATTATGAGCTAATCGTGGTTGAAAAGAAAAAAAAATCTGACGCCTTTAGAATGTGAAATTAATTTTGCAATTTGTGGTAGATATTTCAGTAATCTGCGCAGTTTTGATTTTCTTTCATGCGCCTTAGGGGCAGCCTCCCCAGTATGAGAACAAGTGTAATATTGGATCTGTTAAAAATATTTTAGAAAATTATGAATCATTGTGAACTATATTATAAGTAGTGAAGCGGCGGCTCTCATTGAAGAAAAAAGTGATCGCCTATGTTATACACTATCATTATACTTACACGAAGGTAAAATGTATTAAATTCGGAAACGTATGTTGTATTTCCGTTACTAATGGCGCAGTGTAGAATGCATTATCCCTTATATCCAGAGTAAAAAAAATAACCTATGAAAAGTATAACATTTCTTAAAAGCAACACTTGCAAGACTCTTGCAAGTAAGACCAAGACCAAGACTGGATGTGGAAGGCCAAGACAAAGAGTTGAATTTGCTCATCACTAATTAAAACTTTGGGCAGAATCACACTGAATAAAAAATCAGAAATATCAAATTAAAACCTCTTGAATTTGATTTGTTTATTATAAATCTCACCTCTTTCTACAAAATACATTGGAAAGCAAGGGGAATCAAGTTATCATTTATTGACTACATTTGATCGTTTGCTCTACCATTTTCTTAAAAAATAAATTATATGTGCTTTACGTTCGCGAGAATAAGTTCATGCACATGACTAAATGGGAGCAAGCTATTTAACACGCATTCATTAACAATCTCTTAAATTTAATATATTTAAAGAACAAGGACTAATGGCACTTGCACACCACGTAAAGAAGTTTGTTAATTGTAACATGTCATTTTCGCAATTAAAATTATAATCTGAAGTGGTAGTACATTCTTATGTCTTCCAAAAATGAAAATAAAATACTTAAGTTTTACGTCACACTCTTTTAACGGCTCTTATGCTAAAGGAGATAGTGATGATGAGAAATGAATTAAATGGTGGAATGAAGAAAGTGGGAGGAAACGGAAGAACCCCGAGAAAACCAACGCACATGGTATTTGTCTACCGCAAAGTTCCCTTGGCGCGAGCTGGAGTTATAACTTCCAAGTTTAGCAAAGAAATAAGTATTGAAAATGATAGAATATATTTTGGGGGTGTTTCATTGATTGTAGAAAAATGCTTTTTTTAATTAGAAATTTTACTTTATACCGACGCTGTGCCGTATAGTCAATCAAGGCGCCGCGCACTAGACTTTCGTCTCACCTCGAGTTCTCGAAATCAACTGATGCAGTCAGCCCTGTCGTCATCCTTTAAACTTCAAGACGGTTGGTAGTGATTGCTGCTTGGCTGAGGGCTGAAGGAGAATCGGGTCTCAGCCAGCGACAACCCATCTGCTTTATTAATTTTCAGATATCACATGTTTCACAGTGACGTTACAATGATTTTACAAAATATGCGAGATGACTGTTGTAGAGTGATAGACAGTAAGACTGAACGTTGTTGATTTCTATAACTCCTGACGTGAATATCACTTTCAGCAACCGACTAAAAAATTATCATCAGGTATATCCTGGCACAATTTCATGATGCTCCATCAAGTAGCGTTCCAAATGTTTTTTTTTATTATTCTTGGAGGAAGGATAGAAACATGAACAGATGGGACAAATAAAGAGTTTGCGGTTCGTAAATCAAATTGCTTAACCTTCGGATACCCATAATATCTTTTAACTCCGAATTTCCAACAGGGGTACAGGTATTGCAGTACAAACTCTTACAATGAGAGATATCTTTATTTGTGCATCGATAACATTGGTATGTTATTTTAAGTTGGGTTGTGTTTTCTTATATTATGTTGGTTTTATTGGTGTACGTTAGTTTACGGTGGGTTAGGTTAAATAAACGAAAATTTATTTATACGGTATAGAACTGCATTAATTTCGTAATATTTTTGTGGCAGGGAAGGTTACAGTATTGCAATATGAATGCAATATTGCAACGATATGTTTCAATAGGCTCTAATATTACCTATTCCTTATTTTGCTCTTTACAATAATAAAACACAAACATGAAATACTTGAAACAAGTGTGGTAACATAGATACCCAAGGGGGTAGAAATGTACACCATGGTAGTTTTAGCTACATACGGAAGCAGATCACCTTACAACATAATTGTTACTGAGGAAATATGTTTCCTTACAATCCGACCCACAATATAAAAAACCTTAGTCAACCTCGGGTGTCTGTGACATGAAATATATCGTAAAACATATGCGTGGGGTACATTTCTACTTCCTTGGGTATCCGTAGTTTAAAAATTACGTACACGAAACTTCAATACAATATTTATTTGCTTTCCACATTTAAATTTCTTCATATTATACTCTAATTATGTTATAGTGGTGTTTAAAGAAGTAGGAGCGGTATGTAGGGAAAAGGAGACAACCATGATCATTGTAATCTAACATGTCGCTTTCTTTTCTTTTCCACTATTATGCGAAAAGGCCCACGAGTGTGCCATGGCACTACCCCATTTAACACCTTTAGGTTGAGCGGCGGTTTTACCAGCATCTGAAAAATAATGGATACAACAATCATATATGCACTTCTATTCATGTAACTTATTCAATTAAATGCTACTGTGTTACATCAAATTAGTGCCTTTTATTGAGTTTCTTACAGTGAGTAATACTTAAGAATTTTCAAAGGTAAAATATATTCATTCCTCAACTTAAAAATAATAACATTTATGTCCGTCGAAATATGCGTAACGATAATACCTAATAGCAAACAGTCAAGATCAAAATTTACTATCATTGGTATCACTTCCCTCCCTATCTGACACGAATACATGCTAGCGTGTAAATAATTTTCCGATTTACAATCACAACTTTAATACAGGGTGTCCAATATACAATGCAACCCGGAGTTTATGATAGTAGAACTTTTGAACTGGAAGCAATCACAAATAATGGTTATACCAAAATGAAGCCTTGCTCATGCATATATTTTTAAACTAGGAAGCAACGATTGAAGTACAATAGAAACCACACTGTGTTGCCAGATGTAAATCTTTTTATTTACAAAACACGTAAATTGACTCATAACTCCTTCCTATAAATGTTCTGTTGCTAATTTTCATTTCGTATAGTTGCAGTAGCTTGGAAACTATGGAATTGAAAAAAAGAATTTTTCATTTCCACCGATAACTAATCGGATGAGGCCTCTGTAAGGGGTTACTAGGGAAAACGTGGTTTTCATAAATTAGCATTCTGAATTGGCAACAGTGCTGATCTTTCAGTGCATCAAAAGGTGTGTTAAGGATCTGTCTACATTATGAAATTCCTGAAAAGAGTCAAAAAGAAACTTTAAAATTATCATGATAAAACTTCTACTTACATGCACCCGGCAACATGCTATTCATTGAATCAGACCGGGGGCACTTCCAGAATCTGCCGTAGAACTGACAATTCAGTTCGTGATGAATAGCAATGTTGCCGGGTACATGTAAGTAAAAGTTTTATTATGGTAATTTCAAAGCTTCTTTTTCATTGTTTTCAGGAATTGCTTATTGTAGACAGATCCTTAACACACCTTTTGATGCACTGACACATCAGCATTGTTGCCAATTCAAAATGTTAATTTTGTGAAAAACCTCGTTTTTCCTAGTACCCCATTACAAAGGCCTCATTCGATTAATTATTGGTGGAACTTTTTTCATTCCATAGTTTCCAAGCAATTCCAACTATACAAACTGAAAGTTAACGACAGAATATCAATACGTATGAGTTATGAGTCAATTTACGTGACTTGTAAAAAATTGATTTACTCCTTCGATTACTTCTGGCAACACTGTGTGGTTCCTTGTGTACTTCAATCATTGTTTCCTGGTTTAAAAATATATGCACGAACAAGACTTCATTTTGGTATAACCATTATTTGGACCGCTTCCGGTTCAAAAGTTCTATTACCCCAAACTCCGGGTTGCATTGTATATTGGACACCATGTACTATTGCTTTAATGTAATTATTTGGACCACTTCGATTCCACGTGTTGAAACTAAAAAAGTGAAGATATTTAAGGGGAGAACTTGAAATTGAATATACCACGAAAAATTCATATTCCTTTTTTTTTTTTTTTTTTTTTTTACAACCCGATTCGTAATTGCAAAGCTAGTTTTGTAACACTAATATGAAATAACGTTTTCTTGATATGATTTACATGGGATCTTCAGATTCAAACTTCTCTTCTGGACAACTTCAATTTAGAGATTACACCAATTAGTACCTAAGCGGTCTATTTCAAAATAGGGCGAACGCAATAGTCGTATTTTTTATTTAAACATTTATATTTATGCCATGTCAATTTAAATATTTGAAGCAGATACCTATGGTAATAAACATGCATGTGTTCTAAATTTTATTAGTAGTACAAGTAAGCATTAATTATTAAATATTCCAATTTAAGCATTACGTTATGTGTAACTATATGCCAATCTGTGAGCTAACTTGAAAATTTTATAGCAAAGAAAAGAAGAAATAAAATAAATAAAATAAAATAAGCACTGTTTTAGGATTAGAGTGCCGCTTTTTGAAGAATTGAACTCAACACTAAATATTCTTCAAACTTATTCAATTCAGCAACAGTTGAAATAAATTATTTTAATGGAAACTCTAACCCAGAATAGCGTTTTAAAGGCTTTAAACAGTGAAGTTTGTTTTGTTTTTAAACAGCATAAATGTGATATAATAATGTACAACAGTGAAAGTCCGAACATATTCTATTAATACAGAGTTGACCAATATTCTCAAGATAATAAAGCTCTTATTATAGATGGAACAGGTCATTAATAGTGGAAGTTTGAAGCCATTATTTCAGCAGCAGGACCACGTGTTCAGATCGTTAAATTCGATGCCGAATCCTGTTTCCAAAATCAGCAAAAAGAGGTTGGTTTGTATTCAGGCCTAGGGACTGAGAGACTACGAAAGAAGTTAATCTCTATCAGTATGCTCTGGAAGCTACCCTCGAGTATGGCCATTTTCTGTATTTGTCTATTATTGTAATGGGAAACAGAATTCCCGTTTAGGTACACATTTTCTACCGTTCTCTGAAACTAGCTATGGAAAGTTCTGTATTCACTGCTCCTGTGACGCATAATATAATGTAACAAAAGAAACAGCTGAATACAATCATAGAGCTCACAAAAACATACTAGAGTCGCCCATATGATCGACAGACGGGTGGAGACAATCCACATCGTGGGGTTCAAAGGATGTTTGCCAAACAAACATAGTCCAGCAAGGACGAGGAGAGTACAAAGAAAAGATTACTCATTCAAATAAAACCAACACTTTGCCAGTATTCTAATGTCCTGCTTTTATGGATAATGGTTCACATTTATGCAGTTTCTTCATTAATTAGAGACTAGATTATAGCGACATTGCCGTGGATATGAATTAACTACCGTTCCAACACTAGTATAGTATGTGCAACTGGGATATTTAGGTGTTAGTTAAGTTAAGTAGCAACATTCTATGCAATTGTCTTCAGTTTCGCAATAACACATTTGAAGCCCAGCAAACTCTATCCTCTAGCTTACTTCAACCATTATTGTGTTTCACCTATGCTCTTTTGTCATACTCCGTTTACGTGGTCTGACTTCCAATATCGTGTCTTATGTTAATTCAAATAACGTTGCTTCTTGCTCACTGATGTTACTGATAAGCGGATGCAAAGTTCTGACCTCTCTGGTAACTTAACACACCAAAACCATATCGACAGTCAAACTATCTCAATCGACTAATAGAATATAATCCATAGCAGCTGCAACAAACAATACTTACACACTGCTCAGTGTAAATTGTGTCCTACTTTAAAAGGTTTTCAGTTATATTCTTGAACACCAATACAAATTTAAATATATTTCTTTCTAAGTAGAACAGGAAAAAGACTCAAGTCACGTAATAAGTCAGTCAAATTACAGTAAAATTTCTCACCTGCGGAAAAGTCCAGATAACTGATTTATGTTTCGGCCTTCATATTGATGTTCTAAACAATTTATTAATGCCCATCGATTTGAAACTTGCTTAAGTCTCATATTGGGTGGAAAATAAGGAGAAACGTTTTTTCGTAAACTATAAAGGTAACCAAGACACTTCTGTCGATTTATCACCACCACTTCCCAACATCGATATGTCACATAAGACGTACCTGGAAGATCAAAATTGGTCCCCATCATTATTGACGATCTTCTTCCAACGTTCTTGAAGGCCATGCATTTAATGGCGGAAGAAATTGGTGGGCCGTAGAGCGAAAGAATTATCTAGTGCATTTTGCATTTCTACTAGGGATTTGAGGTGGCGTCCTCTTGGGTGATCGTCAAAGGAATGGAACAACTGATAAACGGTCAGTTCAATGTCTGGGAAGTATGGCGGATGCAATAGTGTTTCCCATTCAAAGCGTAGAATGGTGTCCCTTGTCATCTTAGCGATGTAGATCTTATCGTTGTCCTGTATCAGGATGACCCATTTGCGATTCAGAGGTGCTGGCTCGAAGATTCTGAGTTTTTTTCTTGAACGCGGCTCAACTGCTGTCAGTATACAGTTTCAATGAAGCTCTGACCAGCTGGTAGAAGTTCCCGATGAACGATGCTACGAGCAGTCTCCCAAACACACAGGAAGACCTTCTTGTGACGCAGTATTGGTTTCGGCTGTTTCGTAACTAGTTCATAGGATGTTGCCCTCTGGCAAGGGATCAAATCATGTGGCACCCGTCAACCAACTTGTAGTGCTTTACATGTTTACGTAGGTGCTGCCGAATATTTTTTCCACTCACACTGAATTTTAGCCTCACTTCCTCACATGTTTAGCCACTGTTCGCCACAATTGCTGCCTGAAGATCTTCATTTTGTATCTGTATTGGTATTCCGGCATGTGGTTCATCTTCGAGTGTTTCGGTACCGTCTTTAAACTTGTTAAATCACCAGTGCATTGTCCGCGTTGTCACGACATCCGCATCAAAGGCCTGACATCTCCCCCCCCCCCGCTTCAGCTGTGTTTGACCCTAGTTTGAACACGTACAGCATATTCCACTATGACGTTTTTTGGTGGTCCCATGTTCATTCTGACTTTACGCAAGCTTAGGTGTAACTGAATTGCCACAACCGGGTAGTATGTTACATATACCTACGCTAACAACTCACCTTCGCCTTATCTCCTTTTGCATTCAACTCAGGTTGTGAGGTACAATTGAACTCAGACCTCCACAGAAAGCACAAAACGTTCTTGGTTACCTTTATATTTGTTCGTAAAGTAAAACGTTCGTAAAGTTTTGTGTGGAATACTTGTGAACGAAATGGACAAAATAATAAAGTATACATAACAAAAATGCTCAGCCATGTAGTTGAAGTCATGTAAGTTACTTTAATTCAGATTTCTGATCATTCTTTAAATTATACGAATCAAGTAGACATGGACTGTTAATTTATAAGATTAAATATATATTCAAGTATTTACAATAAAATAATATCGATTAGCCTTTACGATGAAAAGAATACCAGTACTCTTCTGGTGACAGTACCAAGATTTGTAAATCTGCTTAATGATAAAATTCAATGTTTAAGGTAACATTATAGTAGTACTAATAGACGTTTAGAGGAACCTATGATTCCTAAAAAGATTTAGTAAGCTCACCTGTAATTATATATTATGTAATAGTAACTCAATACTTCTTTTTATCATTTTGCATAAAATCCTTTCATTTATCACAGTATGGTTCTCTGACATTGTATCACGGTATGTGTCTAAATCCACAAAGAATTGTGATCCTCACTTTTATTACTTTCAAAACAGTAGTGTGTGTTTCTAAGAGCACCAATAAACCTCGAGGATGAATCAATGCTTAAGAAGATGGTGAAAGAAGCAAGGGTAAAAATAATGCATATAGAAGTATATATAAAACTGAATAATTTATTGAAAGGAGAAACTGATAGAGCTAAAGAGAAATACATGGAAGCGTTATGTTTAATCCTGAACGACGAGGAAGATATGACCTGATGTACCAAAAACTAGAAATGGTAAAACGATCCAAAGATATTATTGAGTTCATTGTAATTACATCAGAACGAGATATTCATGTAAGGAAAAAGATGTGTTTGTTCTTCATCGTCTGGTAGAGATCATTCGATAGTGTCAATTGGACGAAATATCAAGCAACACTCGACCTGAAGGTTAACTTGAATCATCATCGCAATCTGAATGCGCAATTTTAACTGGGACAAAGAGCAAAGTTGAGTTTTTGCCGAAGACAAACTAATAATGTGGAGATAGGAAAGAAGTCAGACAAGGATATAATGTGTCATCCGAATTATTCAATATTTACAATGAAAACTTTGTGAAAGAAGCACTATTTTAAGCTGAACATTTCAAGACTGGAAAACAGATCCTTTATAAGGTCAGATAAGCTGATAGCACGTCTGTTACTTCTAGAACCGAAGAAGGAGTGCAGGAGGTGATGGTTAAAATAGTTCACACTTTGAAACAATATGAACGACCTTACAGACTAAAGTAGAACGAAGAGAGTCTGGAGAGATCAATAATTTCAATTACCTGCAACTGAAGCAGAGATTAGGTCAAACTTGCCGTAGCCAAAGACAAATTCAATAAGAAAGGACCCACTACTATCTAGCTTCATTAGTTTCGGACCAAAGAAGAAATAAAATGAAACGAAATCTTTAAGTTAGGCTAGGCTAGGCTAAAGGAGACGGCGATGATGATAAACTTAAAATCAACTCAATATATATATATATATATATAATGACAATGTCAACTAAAGACACATGAACAAATTTTAATGAGTAAATACTTATATGAAATCAAATTTTTTCAATATGGCAAATTGTTACAATTACAAGTACATTTCAAAAATTTTTCCAACTTAAGTTCGAACCCAACAGGAGATAAATATGTATTTGGGATGTTGCAATAAACATTATCTTCATTTTATGTAGCAGGAATACTGGTACGTTAAACAATAACGTAAATTAAACAATATACTAATATAAATATTTAATATGACTTTCTTATAACAAATCCATTAATTTAATTTAGAGACAAAACATTATTCTTGAAGATTGATTATAATTTATCAAATATGTAGGGCCCAAAACAATGTTTCTAATATATTTTCTGTCAGCATAAAATATCAGTCAAATAATATACAACTACAGTCCGGTTATACTTCAGGAATATTACTTAACACTATATAAGCTATAGCTAGAACAAATTAAACATTAGTTGTAAATCATTATAGTAATATAATGATTTCAGCATAAAGTAGAGATAATCCATACCAACAAAAATATATATTACTCACCTTCTGAAAGAACACTGACCTACAACGAGAACAGGCAAAATACATAAGAGTGATAGAAATGAATTCAAGGAACAGGAAATTTTTAAATTTTCCGAATGTGCTACAAATATTACATTTTTATACAGAAGAAAATCTAATTGAGGAGTTACTATAATACTTCGGAGTTTGCATTCTAAATATTCTGTTCCGTATACTATTAACTTAACTTTGTAACTGAACGATGGGAATAGTGTGAAATATATTAAAAAGGAAGATGAAAAAGAAAGTAACATATGATTAGTATTTGTATGTACTGCATTACATATACTTTATATTCACTGACCATGATCCTAATTTGTCTGTCTAATTTATAACGGACTTGTTACTGTGGGTCTGGTAAAGTAATAAAAACAGCAAAATTTCTGTAAAGCTTAAGGAGAACTCTAATAAACAATTAACATGTCGACTGGCGTAAGATGAATCAATTATCAATTTATTAAGTGTTACTAAAATCTCAAAACATGTATTAGTTTACTGCGAAATAAGAAAAAACTCTGCAGCTATATATCAAAAATCACTTTGTATTTACATCAAATGTTTTTAAAATAAAACTTACTAAAGAGGTAATTTTGAAAACAAATGAAAATGTATATATAATAATATCTTCAAAATGAAATTAGTGGTTTAAGAATCGAACAATATGTCCCTGTTAATATGCACATGGTCAATATTATGGTACTACGGTCAATAGTTACTTGATATTGTTGTGACGATACGCAAATACATTTTAATTTGAAATAAACCAATTAAGTGATGTGGATAAGAAATATCAGGCATATTCGCCTGTACATACTATGTTGGTTACTCCTGATTAAATGATGATCTACAATGCAAAGTTTGTACAGAAGATGTGCACAAAAATTTGTCACAATATTTTGGGAATAGAATTCTTCACATCAAAGTAGGAGGAAAAGTTCGTATAGGACTGGTCAGAAGTGCATAGTTTCTTAGTTATAAAGTGCCGAATCCGTGTAAAATTAAACTTTAAAGGTACGTAGTTTGAATACCATAGGACCGATCGTAGTCAAGTCAAGACATCACTGGGGAACTAGTATGTGTACTATCCAAATATCAATCTTTTATAACTTCCGGTACTTGCCCAATCATTTTTAGAGAGACTGTTTGTAAGTACTTGATCACTTTACACCCATCTCTCTAAAAATTGATATGCAAGTTAAATATGGTAAATATTTGGATAGTTCGCTTACCAGTTCCTCGGTGATGTCTTGATCTCATTACGATAGGTTTCATACTAGTGGAGCTATAAACTTTTAAAGTTCAGTTATTTCACGTTTTTGCATCCTATAACTCCGAGACTATCCACTTTTCAGCACAGGTTCACATAAAATTTTCCTTATTCTGATGTTATAAATCTATTCCCAAAATATTGACATTCTTGTAATATCCTTGAAAATTATATTACTTTGACATTATCTCGTAAACCTAATATACGCCCACACATGTTCGTATTTCGATGTTTTCAAAAAGTCACTTAAATGAAAGATGGTAAGATAATAGTTTTCAAAAATTATGACTAGGCTTTTGACATATAGCTGCGTTCATTTCGTTCATGCCCATGAACGAGTTTAAAAATAAATTGAGTATTAATAATGTGCCATAGTTGTAGTTGACCAGCGTCGGTTTCTCAACAAGTCAGACAATTTTAAAAGTAGGTTTTCTTAATATCGATCTACAGAAAGCAATTGAACATTATATTACCTGTTAATATTATCGTGTTTTCATTCATTAGGTTAGTGAGGTGCTTTCCTAACTTACATCTGATCAACCTATGTATATATTGAAAAAGAAGACCCACCCTTTCTCATATACTAAAAATATAATCTTATCATTACACGCATAATAGATTCCAAGAATGAGTGTTTTTTTGAATACCTTTCTTATGTTTCCTTTGTTTCACAGATCATAGCCACAGTTGATTTCTGAACGTTGTTTTTTCAGTTGGGATAATTCAAACTTAGTAATACACATACATATTTTACTTATCTAGATCAATTACTCTTTCACTTAAAGATTAAATACAAAACTACCATTATCCTTGTTATGGTTGAGTTACCATACCTCTTATTTTGACCGAAACAATTCTGGTTTTAAAGATCTTGTCCTCGTGCTTTTCCGGTTGACAATCGGTCTCGGATTTCAGTCCTGATCATATATATATGTCCCATATTTGTAATTTGTATAGTACTTTCATAGGTATTCTTAGACATTATATTGGTTTAAGTGTAGGTATTTAAAACAGTTAGTAATTGATTGTGTACTCTGAAAAATTTACTGATAATGTTGGACCTTGGGAGAACGATAACTAGAAATATATACTCTAATAATTTATTGGTTCGGCTGCACCCAACAAAAGAATCCTGTTCAGATTTCTCATATATGGTAACAGTCCTTATACAGTATGAGACATTATAATAAATAACACTGTGCCTCACATCTTTAACAATATGCTTACTTAACTCTTCTTCGCATACTCATTTATTTTTTCTAATATTCAGTCAATTTTTATGAAGAAACTTGAAAGCCATATTGAATCTGAATGTTTACAAGCTGATTTTAGAATATTATTTTTGACAATGGAGAACTTGTCAACAAAAAAATATTTCTAAGTAAATATTATGTATATACTAAAATTAACAAGAGATTTTAGTTTTATATTTTATTGATTACAGCAATATTTTGAACTCAAAATACTCATACTGCACTACTACATTTCAATCATGCTTTACTGTAATCTAAATAATGTTTCATGGAGAGTCATAGAATTGCTAAGATAATTACATAGAAAAATTAACAAAGTCGCATCAGCCATTTCTAGAAGATGAAGAATTACTTTCATCTGCAAGAGCTGATTACCAATGAAAATGCTTGTAATTATGTTGCTCTTATTAGTGAAACAACTTCTGAAACGTTATTGTGGGAGACACGGCTATGATTTGCTTTAGAACACCATGTAGTTCTGATTCCACTTAATCAGTAGGTTCCGTCTCATATAGCCTCGCTGCTGAAAGGGACTTTAAACTTAAAATCAAGTCAACTTCGGCAAGGGTAGTATTTACTATACGTTAAAGGTTATTTACTTAGTTTGAACTGCAATGTTTTTAGTTACTTGTTGCATAAAAATCGCAGAAATAATGTATATATTCTTGATGTTTAAAGGGAAGAAACTAAATTAAAACTTGAAGCTAAATTTCGATTTCAATTTGCGTATACACTAAAACCTTACAAATGTTTCCATTTTTTTTAAAAAAAAAAGATATCACTACTAACATATAAATATTTTGCTCGTAGTAATTCGAAAAATTATACAAGAAAACATTGTGTAGAGAACTTAAAGCTGAAGGTCCCTTAGAGGCTTAAAAATACAAACTTCCAATATTCCTTCCAGCGCTCCAATTACATGTTTTACGCGATATTGAAAATTATAACATTGCATTACTCGATGTAAATTACAATTACAATTAACGTACGCGTGCAGAAACTATCCTTTATCATTTCTTATAATACCTTCAATAGGGAATTGCAGAGGTGGGGTAAAATGAAGAATATGTCAACCAACAAACGAACTACTCCCACGTATTTACTATTTTTTTTTTGTCAATGTTGTAAAACCTCTTCCAGAATTACCACCATAAAATAACTGCTCATCTATGTGAATGAAATTCATTTTAGGTTAAAGTGGCTAGACTGAAAAAGCAACTAAAAGACGTAAGATACTACTTTCTTCTGTATGTTCAGAGTTTTAATTTTTTTTCTATAAAATCACATTATCCCATATTACATCAAATTCGTGTGTTTCGTATATGTAAAGCAAACATTGAACGATTAATCTGTACAGTAATACGATTACTTGAAATTGAATTTTGAAATACGGGTTTCATATAAATTTGTGTGACCAACCTACACAACTGGTTTATCACAAAATATATTTATTTATCATATAGTTACTCAGGATAAATTATATTTCAATTGATGAATTAGAATAGCGAAACCACAGCAAGAGCCAAACCAACAACATCGAAGAGCGTAATTTACTTTAAAAGATGGCAAAAGTACAAACTCTATAGGTATCGGAATAAATTGATATTAATTTACATTTAGAAAGTATTTCAATAGCACCCTGTACCTGTACTTGTGTGTATAACATAGTAAATCGTCAGCACATTTTCAGAACGTATAGAGGGAGTTATCATATATATTTCACTTGGAGATTTTTTTCAGATGACTTAGAGAAGGTAAACAGTCATCAGGTATATATCGTTCTATAAAAGTTAAGATTAAATGTAGGAAAGATTGAAATTACAAACGAATATACCTAAGAATTTAGCACGGCTTGAGAGGGTTTCACAAGCTTAACAAAGATCTAATGGCTTTGAATTCTCATGTATTTTTAACATTTCTCAATTATATGTTACTTATTACCAAAAAAAATACTTATCGTGATATATTGAAGTAACTTTTAAAGTAACTTTCACTTAATAAAATTTCAAAGTGCATTTGCTAATACAGTTTCGGAAACTAGAAGATTACTAAATCGGTTTTTATTTTCGAGCAAAAGAGTATAGTTTATGAATTGTATTACAGTACTATATGTAGAATGGAAATAATACTCGTTTGTTTAAATTTTCAATATGAATAATATCCTATCATGTATACACTGCATACATGGCAGTTACAATTTTTTTTGTATATTTTCATGTTAAATAATATTTTGAAATAATACATAATTTATATCATTGAATGTTTATTTATTAGCCGAGGAAAATGTAAGGAAAAAATCCACGATTGTCGGGAAAATTTCGAGACAAATTGTATTTCTACAAGTTGTTAGATCCTAACTAGAAGTGTATTTTCCCACAAGTCCCCCTCCCCCTTGTTTATTCCCGTCCAACCCCATTTAACATTCAATTAGCAAGGTTTTCGATTGTCGATCATATCTCCGTTATTGTTAAGCAGATCTTCAAACTCTTTTTAAAGTTTTCTTCCCTGAACCACGGTCCAAAAAAGTTATTTTTAACACTTTTCGTTAGGTCTAACACTTTAAAAGATATTCGTAGAAATGTGTAAAAGATATTCGTAAAAATTTCACTTTTTACGCGTACTTTTTTCCGTTTCTTATATCGTAACTATCGTGTATTCGATAATTTCTATAAAAACTTCAAATGAAAGTTGTAGGTCGCTTCTTTAGCTTTTAAAAGATTTATGTATTAATATACTTAGAGGTATGGGAATGTGTAAAACGGCACACATTAAGAGAGCGATGTGCGTGCTCACTAATACCACAGACACTGGTATGAGACAGCCGCCACTGCGAATTGTTTAGTCGACTTTGTAAACATTATTGTTAAGTGCTTCTTGTGGTTTGCATCATAAGTGGTGGTGGTGTTGTGTTATTTTGATCTCGTTTGTGCTCAATAGGACAATATATGGTTAATCTTACTGAATTAAAATTTTCGTTAAGTAGTAGACATTTTGGACGTACCTTATACTTAAATGTGACTTTTAAGTTAAAATCTTTTTATACAATGTTCCAAGATTATTTAATTTCATCTTTATTAATATATATAAACCTGACCTCTTGAAAACATGTCAATTGTTAGAGCTATTTACGTAGGTGAAAATAGTATATTTTAGAAAAGTAAATGTACCAATTAGTTTTATAGATCTAAACTGAACTCTTTGTCAATTAAATTACGTTTCATCACTATGAAATTCCATTGTTGCTCAGGAAACTTTAAACTATTTTAATTTATCAAAAATAATACGCAGAAAATTTAATGTTTTAATTTATCGAGTCAATCCGTATTGTACACAGGTACCAGAGTTAGTTCCGTAAAGTCTCGAGAGTACAAACAAACAAACAGAAAGACCTCAAAAACAGCAAGGATATGTAGTGTATAGTTTTCTGATTATATGTTCTCTATTATTGTCGTTCTCTTATATATATATATATATATATATATATATATATATATATATATATATATATATATATATATTAGTTAGTGGGTACAGAATATGATCAAGGGAGGGGCTAAACCATAATTTGCTGCTTTATCCAATATAAAGCAGCATTGAAACCCATTTTATCCAGCGTATATCTGAGCGTCAAGTAGGGTTGCCAACTATGAAAAACTGAAAAACCGGCGCCACCTCAATATTCCCTATGATATAGGTCTAAGTGTAAAGTATCTCTGTTCTGACCCCCCATGGGAAGAAAAATACTATCGTGAACAAAAGTGCATTAGCACCTGTATTCTGCATATCCTTAGTACATTCACTAATAAACTTAATAGATACAATGTGCTATAAATTAGGGATGGCCAATATTTTCCAGGATCCAGATTCCGGAAATTTCACTTTCCGGAATTGGCCTTCCCTACTATAAATAAGAAACTGAAATCGGCATTGATTATTTTATTGTATATATCACCACCTCTTTCAAATTACCGAAAAAAAGGACAAATTAATCTTTACGTGACAATTTTGAATTTGGAAAATGTAATTTATTCTTTAAACGTATACTTCAACTACATGGAATTGCTTTAAGAAGTCCTCTTTTACTCTCAATAAATGTGTAAACTTCCTTACAAGTAAATTTCAAAATGTCCGTGATACAGTCTCTGTCATCTATTTAAAATTATGTAAACAGATGAACAAAATTAATTAGTCGTTGATAGATAGTGAAAGGTGACAGTTTTGGATTTACAGAATGAGAATCACGTTTTATGTCTATACTTCAAACTAAATACAAATTTGAAATAAGAACGGTCATAAATGGCTGGTAAGAAGTTTGACCGGTCTCCGGCTTTAATCAAAATAACAGCAATATATCCGGCCATGCCGGTGAAAAACCGGCCGGTTGGCAACCCTAGCGTCAAGGGAGGAATATAGCCCCCTTGGATCTGCGCCTATATATATATATATATCAGGTGTAGCAAAATAAGTGTTAAAACTCTCAACTACCGTGTAGGGAACATCAAACGTAGAAAAAAGCTCTCTTCAACTTCGGTTGAATGCAACTAGTTTCGGAGATAGAACGCATCGCAAAAGTGAAAAAGTGAATTCCAGAGGTCCGTATTTCAAAAATTATACAATGTAGAGGATGTAGCTTAAAAACTACAAGGAAATCATACCTGCTGTATTTTAAAACGCAGGCCTCAAAGGTTTGGAATGCGTGCGCAAGGGATGTCTCAAGTGGACTGAAAAACGCCGATTAAATTCACTGTCGGTTTTCGAGTCCCTTTAGAAAGCCATTGAAGAGGTTTTCGGAACTGCTGTAACATTTACTGAACAACATGTAGAGATTAGAGAAACAAGAAAAAGAGACCAGGCAGATTTGGAAAGTTCACTATATGGCTTACAGAACACAATCCGTTCACTAAGGTATCTAGAGAACTCCTTTCTTTATCATCTGAAAATGTGTCTGATGAGTCTGTCAACAGTGATGAGGATTATAAAATAGGAGTCGCAGCGATCGAAAGAACGAAAGACAAAAAATTTAGCGATTTACAGCTTCATAGAAGAGACATGGTGAAAACTCAAGCTAAACCAAAAGGAGTGAAAGTTCGGTGAAAGGAAGTGACAGTCAACCCTCAACAGCTTTTCAACGGAATATTGTGTGTTTATGACAATTCAAACAAATAAAAAGGATATCTATCATATGAGCTAGCATCTAGACCACCGTCTCTTTTTGAGGATGTATCACTTCGTAAAGGCACGAAATCCTCATTGCTGAAGATATTCCAAGATGGTTTCCAAGAAGATATTGATGTAAGTAATGCGGCATTTGTAGTCGATAATTCGGCATTTGGGTTTCTGATCCATAATGTGAGATGGATCCATTATGATCCATTATGTGAGAGTGATTCCACATATGGAGAAATAGTTAAACATTATTGTGACTATGTAATATCTAGCTATAGAGGAAGTGCTACTATAATTTCTGGTGAATACTCAGAGCATTCGACCATTAAATACGAGGAACAAAACAAAAGAGCTGCAAATAAAACTTCATACAAAATAAACTTAAAGGATAACAAAATTTTTAACAGCCAAAGAAAACTTTTTAGGGAGTAGGTAAAACAAGAAAAATATGTTGCAGGCAGTAGCATCAGAATTGGACTAAAGGGGTGTATCCTCACGGCAGAAGAAGATGCTGATGTTCATATAGTGGATGATTGATTCCATAGAAGAACTAAATCAGTGTTCCGAAATCGTTGTTGTAAGTTCTAATACAGATGTATTGGTCCTTTAGAGGACCTTACTCCTGATAAAGAAAACAATAGTATTTTTTGTAAACAAATAGGTGGTAAGGATCGATCCAAATTATTTTATAACATTCAAGTGTTGCTTGAACAAAGACAATCAGAAGAAGTCTCTTATTTATCTATGCAGTGACTGGCTGCGACACTACGTCTTGCTTTTATGGTTTAGAAAAAGTAAAAGCAGTAGAAATATTGAAATCCTCGTGTGATGCTGAGAAGCAAGCTTTGATGTTACCGAAAACAATATTTGCAATGAACAACTGCTAAGAAGTGGAGAACGTTT
The DNA here is from genome assembly GCF_964235325.1 of Thermobia domestica. Taxonomy (NCBI): domain Eukaryota; kingdom Metazoa; phylum Arthropoda; class Insecta; order Zygentoma; family Lepismatidae; genus Thermobia; species Thermobia domestica. The sequence goes on from NC_137457.1 coordinate 18,759,785, forward strand.
TATATGAACTGAACAGATACTCAAACTTCAATGAAGCCCGGTACTTCAAATTCACTGCTCACAAGAAAGTCAAATTTGAAATCGAATTTGAATTTGGCTAAACTATCACCAACCGCAGAAGAATGTCAACAGCACTTACAAATTGTTTATTTGCAAGTACAAAGATGGTTGGGAGCCAATTTGTCAGCTATTGAATGGGGATGGAAGCTAGAGTCCGTAAGAGGAAATAGAGGAGATAGAAAAGTATTTAAACCAGTTACCTCTTCAAAGCCTATTGCACCAGATGATTTTAGTGTTGTATTTTTACAGAATGATTATGGGGATTATTGTAAGCATTGTCAGGTATGAATTGTTCATCTATGTGCTAACACTGTAATGGACTCTCATGTCACAACGTAGCAACCATGGATGAGATCAAGGCACAGCTGATTTTGAATAGTAGCATGTAATATTGTAAAAAGTGTTAAATACCTTTATTATAGACAGGAAATGTATATATCAATTATTGATAGGATGATGTGTAAACAAAAAAATCAAGAAATGAATAATGAACATAATGTGTATAAGAAACACAAAAAGGATAACATTAGCTAGCGGTAAGTGAGAGGTCCGTGATTCTGTGAATGGCAATGATTATTTTTAATAGATAATATTGTCAGTTCATTCAGAGCTGCCGGCTGTCAGTCCGGGACACAGCGGGTGCATAAGTGATGAATAATGGAACACCCCTATATCATATGGGTTAGGAGCAGAAGCCCTTCTGAATCAAAACTGAAAAAAAAAAGATACGCGAAATTGAGACAAAATACATATTGAGACGAAATTGAGAAATATATTCCACAAAATCAGAAAATATTTATTTATTATCATCACTCATCAAGAACGATACTGAGTGTGGCTTGCAGGGACCGTGAGTGTCACGGCTTAGGTTACCAACAAAGCGAAAAAAGAAAGAAAGGAGCCCATTTTGGGATATTGCGTAGAGGTTCAAGCGATCTTATACGTATTGCGTAGGAGTACATTCTATTTGAAGTAAACGAGACGAGCAAAATATTACAAAATTTTCTACAAATTATCGAATACATAAAAGTTAAAATACTTTAAAAAAAGAAGGAAAACGTACACGTAAAAATGTAAAATATTACATTTTTCTACGAATATCTCTTAAAGTATTAGACCTGGCGAAAATTGTTAACAATAACATTTTTTAGATTGTAGTTCAAGGAAGAAAACCATAGAGAGATTTTGAAGTTCGGATTAATAATAACGGAGATATGAGCGATAATCGCAAAACTTTCAAATTGGATGTTAAAAGGAGAGTGGATGGGAAAGCACAAGGGTAGGGGTGGTGACTTTTGGGAAAATACACCTCTAGTTATACCGTAACAACTGGCAGAAATTCAACGTGTCTCGAATTTTTCCTGACAAAAACCCTTTATTTCCTGAGCTATGTAGTTGCAGAAACAAAAACTCTTAATTACCTTTTATGTGAAATTACGAAGAAAATTAAGAAGAAAGAAAGCGGTTGATCGTGAAGTGATGAGAAGGTAAGGTTTGTTTTGAGAAGCACTACTGACTAGTAGTATAAAGGTTTGGCTGCCGTCAACAGATTACATAGAAACCCTTCCTCCATCTTTCTAGAGCTCCTTCGTGGCTAACCGGATAGTGTACGCTCCTTTGGCGTGGGAGACCCGAGTTCCGGTGGGAGCTCATGTGGTTCGGATTCCACGTTAATCAGTAGGTCCAAGTCTCGTATAGCCTCGCTGCTGAACAGAACGTTAAACTCAAAACAAACTAATGTAAAGGTCAATGGGTAAAATTTAATTTGTCAATGGGTAAAGGTTGAATATTCATGTCTAGAAATTGATTAAATTGTCTATATGTTTTAGCTCACTGCAAAATGCATTAGAAAGATATATTGTTGAGTTTAGTTGATTTGTAGTTTAACGTCCCGTTCAGCAGCGAGGCTATACGAGACTTTGACCTACTGATTAACGTGGAATCCGAACCACATGAGCTCCCGCCGGAACCCTGGCCTCCCACGCCAAAGGCGCGTACGCTAACCGCTTAGCCACGAAGGAGCTCTAGAAAGATGGAGGAAGGGTTTCTATGTAATCTGTTGACGGTAACCAAACCTTTATTTTAGATAGACGAAATAACTGAATTAGTTCGAATTATAAACAAATTATACTGTATATGCTATGTAATGCCTGAAATTCGTAGTATTTAATCTAAGAAAAGCAGCTAATTAAAGGACGTGCATCATAATGAAATGGTTGGAGAAATCAAAACATGGAGGGAAACGAGAGAATTACGAGAAGACATATGGAGACGAAATCATCATCAGTAAATCGTGTCGAAGAAAATTTAAGAATGAACTCTCCGTACCAGACGAGAGCGCCATTCACTAAAACATCGTGTCACAAATAAGTAAATTTGGGGGATATTTGAGAAAGCATGTGTTTCTGTATATAGAGGAACATGAAAATATTCAAATTTGCTTAAAAATATACGTTTAAGTGACACTGAAACGAATGTATGAACACAGGAGAACACGCTATAGATATTATGGACGAGCACTGGAGTTTTCACGCGGCGCAAATAGTCACTCTTAACAGGAGACAATATACATTTAGGTGTAGAAAATTAACGCACTGATTTACGAAACATTCCATTCGATTCCGAAAAGGTGGGACTTTATACACTCGTGACCATTTAACAGTTTTCCCTTTATCAACAATACATTATATTAAATCAAGAAATAAAGTGATCGTAAAGGCAAGTATCAGAGATGGTCCTGCGTTAGTATTGTTGTTATAAATGTAAAGAAACCATAAGATTTAAAAATGTTGCACTAAATATAGTAAGTTTTATTAGAGTAACAAATTTAAAGAACATAAAGTGCTTTCTACTCAGAAACTATTGAAAACCTCACACATGAGGGGACAGTCAAACCCCGTGCATTTTTCTATGGCTCCTGCTACGCAGTAAAGGGTTAATGTAAGTGTCTTTGAGTAACTGTATTACACTTAATAAAATCATAAATGAAAACAAGGAATATCTAATTATAAAATAAACAAAGGAGAACTTACCATGGAAATTAAAAGAACTAAAAGTAATATAAAGTATTTCATTTTGTCGGTAGCTTTTGAGATAGAAAGTGAGTAGTGAAGAATATATCGAATAACCTATTGGTGCTGAAGATAACGTCTGGCATAAGCGTATGTATATTTAAACATTTAACAGACTAGTTTGTAATTCAAATGAAGCGCCAATTTTAGAGATGTAAAGAAGAGTAAACTTTTATTAAACCATTGTATAGTACTCAAAGAGAATGAAGAATCATTATTATATACGTATTCAATTGACATCAATTGTACAACTTACAGCATACGTGCATCACTCTTCAACGCGAACAAACGAATACGGAGAACGTCAAAAACTACTTTAGACGTTAATGTTCCAGCAACTACGAGGATATAAATAAAAATGTCATTTTGCTCAATTATCTATTGTCTGTTTTTACATCTATTATATTCTATCTCTATTTATAATAATACTTAAATTTAGTAGAAGACAATTTTCTCAGAATTAACATATAACTCTTTTGCTATTTCAAAAATATATACTTCATTACTAACACTACTTTATGGAATTAGAAATTTCTTATGTTACGATCTACAAAGAGTATTTACTCCCAGCGTAAGTTTTTTTTTCTGATCCGAGAAATGAATAACAATGTTTCGATCATATTTCATAAATAGCTCTTCGACAAGTATAATTTATTTACAATAAGTAATTCACAAGTGATAGTTTACTCTAGTGAGAAATTTGTAAGATATTTTTGTGTAATACGAAATATGCTATTTTCTTGATACTTCCTGTATAAGTATTTCACTAACAGTACTTTTACATATCATAAATTACTTCCAGAGAAATGATTTATCAAAAGTAGTTTCCGTTTAGGGAATTGTGAGTTTTCTTCATCTACTCAAAGCTTCTTATTTTTCATAAATATATTTTCCGCAATAAATGGAGGATGACACGATTTCATGGATAGAATATGCGGTTAAATGTCTATTGGCATTGTAAGTAGCTTTTTGTTTTAATAATTGAAATAAATATGTTTCCCAATATGTTCAATAGAAGAATATGAAGAGAACCAATACAAAAAATCATTATTCCAATTTCCAGGAAAGTAATGTAAGTGGATAAAATAAAAAAGGAGTTCATATAAACAGACCAAAATTTAAAAAAAAAGAACTTAATTCTGCTTCCAGAGTTCATTCTGGATTCATTCGATCACTCAACACCCAGATCTTCGACATACAATGGAGAAGTCTCTAAATAGTAACCAGGATATTAACTATAAAACTATGCAAAAATAAAAGTGCAGTAATTTGCAACGTATGCGTATATTATGACAAGTTGAATATCTAGTTAGCATTTCACATTCCTGTGCTAGTTAAATTCTTCTTTAGGGAGCCGAAGTTTGCTACCTAACATTCCCTGATGCCATCTTGCTCAGAGAAACTGGGAGACAAACAACTATATCGTTTTCAAAAGATAATTCCGTGTTGTCCTAATCTCTATTCTTTTGAGATTAGATCAAAATTATCATATCGTTAAGTTTTCTCAGTACTTCAGCAATTATATGAAAGGATGATAAATATATTTTTGTACAACATCGAATTACTTAGTTCTTCAGTAATAAGTTTGGTTTGAAACTGGTATTGTGTTTGTTCCATATGGTTTTATGGTACAAAATATCATAACAGTAAACTTCATTTTTACCTCAAACTTCTGCCTACGTCAATTGTTTTCGTTCCGCTATAACCGAATTCACCTACCGTACTCTCAACATTCGTTTCCCATACTCTAGGCAAATTCGGTCTTTAATTCGTTCTCAGCTCCATGAAATTTATTAACTAACATGTAGTTTGCTAGAATACTTCAGTTCCAAACCACATGCAGTACTTCATTTTTCCACCTGACAAAATTTGAGTTTAAGCATACATACTAAACCTGTCGCTTTTGTCGGTTCAACGTCAAAGGCGTTTGTATTTGAATTTCGTCTTTTCCCAGTGGAATAATATTTTCATAATAAGCTAAGGTACGATATTCCTGAATTGAGGACTCAAGAATATTTTGTCGATTTTTAGTCTACTTAGCGGGAAGAAGACTAACGTTCAATTTATGTTCAACTAATCTACAAAGCCCATAAACAAATTTAGCTAATCTAGGTATCACATTCTATCTATTACATACATCACAACACTTCACATCACGAACACAAGTCACCACATTCCTGGAACACGATTTTGAACGATAACTTACAGACACAATATCAAAACACTTAATTCACGCACAAAACTCTGTCGGATCTCTCATACACAGAATCACAAAATACTTTCAATTTCCGAAACCTAAATATTTTCCGCTACAATTCTCATAGCGGTTGGACTGTTATTCTTTCTTTCCTGGCTCATTAAACACACATAAGCAAACACTCTTGCCGTGAATTTTTTTCTAACATGTGGAGAAAGAAAGCAAAATATTTTTTTCAAAATACAGCTATAAAAATAAAAATTATTTTTGTATATTGTTTCCTTTATCATACTTTGCATTCCGAACTTTTCGCCTACGAATATATATAATGTGTGTGTGTGTGTGAGAGAGAGAGAGAGTGTGTGTGTGTGTGTGTGTGTGACAAACTAATCCGACTACTAAAAGAGAAGGAAAATAAAATTTTCCTTTTTTCAAAACACAGAAATCTAAAACTATTGCAATCCTTTTCTTTTCAAAAAGTATCTACTTCGAGATAACACACATGCAATCTCCAGATACCAAAGTAAGAGTAGCGTTACCATCTTCCTGCGAGATACTCCCTTTCCGGATGTCCATTCCAGCATCTTTACGAGTCTTCTTTGAGATGTTCCTGAGTCAGCCTTCACTTTTTCAGTTATGATATTTCCAGTTTTCTCTCGTAAATATGCTCCAAGAACCTGTTCTGTTACTGGCTACATAGCATCACCAACATATTTGTTCACACTTCAAGACGTTCCGATATTCATCCGTTAGAGTGACAGTGGTCCCGAAGGATTTTTGCGCTCCCGACCTTCCTTCTCGTGGTCAGACACAAGCTGCACTTGGACATTATGAATTCCCTCCATGAACCAGCTCATCGTAAAGCAAGAGCTCTGGATGGTTTCAGCAGCAACCTTAAACCCTGCCCACATTCGTTTTGTGATCATCATGAAGTGTGGACAGATGCTGATTCACTGCAGAACCAAGGGCCAGTTCTTCCCATCAATGGTTCACCAGGATTTGATGCAGCGACTCTTTACCTGTAATGATCATCGCCAGGGCTGTGTTAGTGCATAAAGTTTCTTTGATTAATGCTGTCAATGGTTTCGAAAAATTCAGAGAGGTTGATTATTATATAATAAGTGAATTATTACGTAATAGTGCATAACGTTTTTTTTATTAACATGGAACGGAATGCACACTTTGGATTATATTTTTCAGTGGAATATTTGTGTACACGGAAGGTGAAAACCATAATCAGAACTGACAAACGTGACAGTAACTTGAGTACAAGATTGTATAAACTGGAAAATAAAGTTTCCTACAACAACGAAAACTATAACATAACATCCAGGTGACGTCGATGTGTGCTTCTATGATCTGCTGTTTTCAAGAGAAGTTTAAAGGAAAAATCCATGCTGTAACGTCATAATTTGGGCACACCGCACGTGGATTTTCCCAAACTGGACAGAATATCAAAAATAATAACATCTTTATATTTTAAATGTAACAACAATACAGGGTGTCTATAAAAGAACTCCAGGATTTTGATTCAGAATATTAAGTAAAAAACGTACATATATGTGTTATACATGATTGGAAAGCTTACATTTGTTTTTAAGCATTCAAGTTTTGTTTTTAACAATTTAATCAAGTTCAATATGAACCACGCCGGGGTTTTGAGGCAAACTAAGTAAAAACGTACATACATGTATTATACATGATTGGAACGCTTACATTTTCACGTTTGTTTTAACAATTTAATAAAGTTCAATATGAGCCCCGTGAGTGGCACGGCACACATCGTAAAGGTACTTTATCTCTTGAATAACACATTGAGCCTTTTGTTGTGGCGTCACCATAGCGCAAAGCGAAACAATCCACACGGCACGGCACTGATTCACTGACTACCGCAGCCGCTACGTCGTCTCAAGGTCAACGCTCCGCAGCGCTGCCACCTGTTGATAAAAACATTTCCAATTAGTATGACTAAAACTTTTTGAGCTAGTCGTTTCTGAGAAATTAACTAAATTTGGCTCTCTTTTATCGTTAATAAGATATGATTTTTGAAACTCCGGAGTTCTTTTATAAACACTCTGTATTTAGCAGGACTATTACTTGGATTTTCAAACTTTAAAATAAAATATTAAAAGCTTCCTGGAAAGCAAAAATAATTGGATAACACAAAAACCATAGTGCATATAAAATTACCAAAATTTTCATCCAAAATATCATTTTACTCCAGACTTCATTCTGTACTCTGGCTCAATAAATGCTTATTATACAGGGTGTCCGAGAAGTCCTTCCCTGATTACAGAAATGGATAACTGAGGCTAGAAATACTATAGAAATATGAAACTGGTGTTGAATTGTTCACAAACTATAAAAGGTTTGGTCACATCAGTACACTTCCACATGAGCACCCTTGGTAGCACGTAGCACATCTAGGCGATATTCAATTTCCATCCACACATTAGCCAACATCACTTGAGGGATCGATGCAACGACTGTGGTTATTCGTTGCTGCAGGGTTTCAAGATCTGGTACACGTGTTCGGTAGACCTCATCCTTGACATAACCCCATAAAAAGAAGTCTAATGGGGTTATGTCAGGAGAGCGTGGAGGCCAAGCTGTTGGTCCATCACGACCAATCCATCGCCCAGGAAATGTCCTATCGAGATAGGCACGGACGTCCAAACCCCAATGAGATGGTGCACCGTCTTGCTGAAAAACGACATCGGGGCGATACTGAAGCAGCTGAGGAACAACATACAGCTGCAGCATATCCAGGTACACTGCAGATGTGATGGTATCCTCAGCGAAGAAGAATGGCCCGATAATTCGATCGTGCAATAACGCGCACCAAACATTCACCTTTGGACTGCCTCTGGTGAACTCCCTGACCTTCCTGGGGGGGGGGTCTGAACCCCAAATGCGTACATTATGGCTCACTACTCCACTAACAAAGAATGTCGCTTCGTCGGTAAAGGCAATTCGTCTGAGATAACCATTATCGTCTTCAATACGTGATAGCATTTCGACCGCAAAGTTATATCGATGTGTACCGTCATCGGTCAACAAGGCCTGAACGAGTTGCACTTTGTAAGCACGAAACAATAAACGTTTGTGTAAAATGTCATGGATAGAGCTTTTTGGCATCTTTAATTCACGTGAGGCCCTGCGCACCGATTTCTTAGGACTTCTCAGAAAAGACTGCCACACAGCCTCCACCGTGTCTGCTGAGGTTCTTGGTCGACCAGACCTCGGAAGGTCAGCAACCGACCCTGTGTTCTTGAACTTCTCATACCAGGCTTTAATGCTCTTGACATCAGGTGGAGTCCTCCCAAATATTGTCTGGAACTGTCTCTGCACCGTGGTTGGTGATCGTCTCTCATGGTACCACAGGACACACTGTGCCTTCTCCTGGTTGGTTGGCATGGCTTTTTGGGCTTCTTACTTACGTACTACAAACCTAAAACAAACAAAATTGAGACTTGGTAAAACAGAACAAACCTAACACAGACAAAAACTTTTATAGTTTGTAAACAATTCAACACCAGTTTCATATTTCTATCTTATTTCTAGCCTGAGTTATCAATTTCTGTAATCAGGGAAGGACTTCTCGGACACCCTGTAATCTCAATTTATTATTGCAGTGTACGCTAATTAAATGACAATCCAAGTATCTATTCGCTTTCACAAATTGTTATTGGCTCAAGTATGGAATGCACAAATAACATTCACATTATGTATATATGGTTTTCACTTACAGATCCGATTTTTTGCGATTTCTTTCATTTGTATTTATTTTTTAATGTTTTTGCAGCATTTGTCAAATGTGAATAAATGGTGGCATGATCATTTAGGCACTGGCCTTGAAGTGACAGGAAATGCTTTAAAAACTACACTATATTGCCGATACTAGACAATCTACGTAGGTACTATGAAGCAGTACAAAAAAAAATTATGAATCAACTGAAGTGCAATACTAGTAAATTTTATTTTTACATGGGTTACATATTAGTATGACTCATAAAATGCTTCATGTGGAGTGTTGTACTGTATGGGGCGGAAACGTGGACATTACGTAAAAGTGACGAAAATCGAATGGAAGCCTTCGAAATGTGGGTGTAAAGAAGAATGGAAAGAATTAGTTGGGTCGAGTGGAAAGCGAATGAGAGAGTGTTAGAAATGGTATATGAGAAAAGAACAATCTTAGATATTATTAAGAAGAGGAAAACAAACTGGTTGGGAGATTGCCTAAGAATAAATTATATCATGAGGGACGTCCTAGAGGGTATGGTGGCGGGAAAGAGAGGGAGGGGGCGAAGGAGACTACAATTAATGGATGATATTAAAACAGAAAGATCGTACGCAAAGACGAAAAGGTTAGCGGAGAACTATGGAGCATGGAAGCTTCTCAGCTGCGGCAAGTGACCTGCCAATAAAGGCAAAATACCTATGATGATGATGATGACATACTAGTATATTTGGGAGAGCTTTTAGTAGTAAATACGAGGTCTATATAATCCATTGATTAAATATTTGTTCACAAAATACTAGTAATAATATATTGACTAAAGGAATACTTTCTTCTCATCACGCTAAATTATAGTGCTAAAATGGATTTGCTTAATAGTTAATACGACCGATAAAAAATCATCCATTTCCGAAATGGACTTACAGACTACGGTATAATGTTTCCAAGTAATCATGAAAGCCTTAGATAAATATAGTTGATGCTTTCCTTCATGTAAAATGTACTTCAACTATATTATTTAAAGGTAGGGCTGTTGTCACGCACATTTCCCTAAGCAAAAAATTCTCACTGCTGCGTAAACTAAAAATTCAGTTTGATGTTTCTCTTATGTGCATGTAGCAAGTGGATATCAATTATTAATAACGTATGTTATTTTTGAATGTTTTATATTTGAAGTGAAGACAGGGTGTATTACAGGCAAAAACTATTTTCTTTCAAATAACAGCAGCACAAAGATTAGTTGCTCAATCTGCGGCCATGAGAGGTTAAGGTGATTAATTTCTTTCCTGTCAGTTTGTCTAGAATCTCCAACTTTCTACGACATTTGTATTTCACCAAATGATTCATAATATTTCCAACATTCCGTAATCAACGTATCTTTCACCCAAAGAGCATAAACGTGGAACGTAAAGGTAAGAATTCATTTTATTTTAGGACTTCAAAGTTATTCGCATTGCTTGATATGAAATACAAAAAGATAAAAATACTAAAATGGACAAATTTACCTCCAAATCAAGTGTTCCAAAATACAAATGAGATATAAGTTACCTGATAATATTTGTAAACAGTTTAACTAGTTTCAGCGTATAAAGGATAATCGGTAGATAAAAGATTATTAAATCAGAAGTGACTTTATTTCACATTGTGAAGCTGTGGTACATTTCAAAACTATCCAAATTGAAAATTAAAACATTAGATCTAAACATATATCTTCCTGTCGCAGGCCAATGATAGAATCAGAGATGCAATCACCTTTTAGGATGCTGAAACAATGTGAAACGTTTCTTGGGTATCTTTTACACGAATCAATCTCGAAAACAGATATTATACTTGACTATAGTACTTCTTCTGGTTTTAATGCAAAAGTAGCAGACATTGAAGGTCTCAGTGAGGGACAAGGAGAATAATTGCTCTCCCAGAACTTACCAGAATGTTTCAGTTCTTCGAAATACTTTACCAAATTATATAAGATTTGATTACCCACTCACTATAGCTTAATATATTTACCGTAGATAATAAATCTATACAATATTCACCAAATGTAGCTGTTGAACATGAAGCAATATATATTATTCTCCTATTTATTGCACTATATATATATATATATATATATATATGAAAATGAGTATAATCACAACTTTACTTGGATATCCCTCATTGTTGTTAGGCCTCTCTCCTCCTACGGAAACCCTGCTAGTGTTGCGGATAGGAGATAAGTTGATATTTATTCCTTGAAATCCAAATCACAAAAGCGTCCGTTAGCTCTTAATACCTTTTTCCCTGTAACGTAAATTAATATTGTAACGGGAAGTGTTATGAGAATTGTACCATTTACGAACTGGAGAAATAACGTTCTACGTCAAACGTTCATGCACTATCTAATCTATCTAAGAAAACAACTGTTTCTCCTATTTATTGCCGTTTTTACACTAGAACTATCAACGTTGAACTCTGAAGTTTTATCTACCAACCCGGTTTTGACACAAGAATCTAAACCCATTTAATGCGATATAATTTTGGATTGAGCGTCCCTTTCAGATGCCAGTATATGCGAGACATTGATCTACAGCTTAATGCGATCGGAAAGGCATGAACTACCCAGCGAATCGAACCCAGTTGATGAATGTAAAGACGCGTACGCTAACTGCTAAAACAGGAGAAAGCTGAAGATAAAGGTCGTGATGAAACCTATTGTTAAAACGTTCAAATAGATTTCTGCACGACACGAGACAAGTCAGAAATTTGTGACGATACTGGAATCGAGATACAACATTTAAAATAGATACATACATTTTTTCGAGAAATAGTTTTGACAGGAAGCCACCTGAACTCTTGGTTCATGCGAATCTTCAAGTTTAATATATTCTAAGTATATACGATGTTTTCAAAATATTAAAGGGACCGCAGAGTAACCTTGCTCATCCGAAAAGAGAATGATATACATGATTTGCACCTCTCAGTTGGGTTTAGTATGTGAACAGCGAATAAAGAAAAGATGTAACATTGTCTTGCCAAAAGAATGACAAATGTGACAATTGAGTAGCGCATTAACATATCATTCCTTGTTGAGTAAAAGAAGTCACCATGTGAGTGCGTGAAACTCTTGAAGGACGTGTATGGTCATAATACGATGTTTTGTACATAAGTCTTTGATTGACCCAAACGCTTTAGCCTAAAAGCGTTGATGACAGTGAAACATCTGGTGATCGTACCACAGCAACAACAGAGAAAATGTTGAAAATACAACTGACACCGTCCGAAAAGATCAAGGGTCAACATTCCAATGATAAAAGACATGGTGGGTATCGATAAAGAGTTTGTCAACGCATTCTGCACGACCATCTGCATACGCGCCAAGTTTACACTAAAATGGCACCAGAAATCCCTACGCAGGAATAGAACGAATCACGGAAGCACGTGTGCAGTGACACAATGGAACATCTGAAAGCAGAATCAAACTTGTTAGCGAATAGCGTCACTGGTCACGAGACGTGGATCCCGAAATCCAAATCAGTACGATTGCGAAATCCAAAGGCAATCTATGACTGAAAAATTGTATCTTCTCACAGCGAATAAAAATTCACGCAAAAACAAATCGGAAGTGAAGATAACACTGAATGCGTTGTTTGATATGAAGGCCTATTCGTGATTGAGTTGCTAGCATCAGGTCAGGCAGTGAATAAGCTGTGGATCTGCAGGGTTTGATGAAGTTGCGAATACGCGTGAGAGCAAAAATCACCCTGTTGTGGAAGAATAATTAATAAATTGCGATCATGGTAATGTTACTTGTCATACTATTTGACCGTTAAGCAGTTTTTGTCAGCTAAGAGGACACCACCGGTGGAAAGCCCAGCTATATCGCCAGACTTGTCACAGTGCAATTTTTCATTTTTTCTAAAGGGAAATATTTTGTCAAAGGAGGTTATTTTCAGACTGTTGAAGATGTAAACTGAAAACAGCAGTGTTCCTTAAGACAATCATTCCTGAAGATTAGGAAAGCTTTAATTTCTGCGCAACATATTACCCTCAATGTAATTGGTGAGAGATAGAATGAATCCACCATTTAATTTCCAAAAGAACTGAAAATATTTATATATATTGTGTTTGAAATGCTCCATTAACTAAAAATAATAAATTTCCAAAGATAAAGTATAAGCATAATCTGATCCCAGTAACTGGTACCCGAAAAGTATTAAAATTTTCGTTAATTCTTTTAAATTGTATGGGTCCCAAATTACACATTTTTCCAGGAGGATAAGTACATATTACTCTAGGGGTACCCAAATGCTAAATCTGACCTGCCCCCAGACGAAAAGTTTAAAGTTATGGCGAAATATGTGATACATTCAGAGTAGTAAGGACTACGTTAATCCTATCATATTGTTTTGTTTGGACCACGGTACAAAAAAGATAACTTCAAATTTTTATTTATAAAATTCCCAAGTAAAGGTTTTGAAATTTTCTTTTTAGCTCGAGCCATGAGCGTCTCTGGCGGGGGAAGCAAAAGGGACGCGTCCCCTCTATAATTTGAAATATAAAATATTCAATACTTTATTCTAGTTTAAATTATTTACTAACGGCCGTCTTCTTTAGCCTAGCCGGCATAATTGTGGGACGTAAAACTCAAAAATTGCATTTCATTTTTATTTCCATAATAATCAGGCTGTGAAACGATTATAACAGAGTTCTTGATATACCTTAGGGGTCTATGAAAGTAAGCAGAATGGTAAAAAATATAATAGAAGATAGTATGCAGTTTGGGCTAGGTGGTACCCTTTAAATCGCTTTCATTGTTGTGATAAAAATTTTAGTGGTTCCAGCAATAAGAACAGTTTACTGTAAGGTGAAAATAACTTGTGATTTTCTAAAATATATATATATATATATATATATATATATATATATATATATATATTGATTTCATATATAGAAAGCTCATTGATAACTTTATAGTGTTATATATGTAATTTATCTTGAAAAATGTCAGAGAAGATAGGTTTCTTATAAAGATGTTTTTTCGACAATTTTGTTGAACACGAGAACTCGATTCTATTCATATATCATAGATAAACTGTTCTAAACTGTTCTATTAATAGCCTAATAATACTGCGTAACTTATATGTCCTAAGGATAATTTACTAATTCGCATGAGTTTTTTTTGCCCTGATGATAATTTACTCCTTCGCATGAGTTTTTTTTTATTTTTGAAAAAGGACTCATGGTTTTGTTGACATTTGATAAGTAAATCTTTCAGTAATGACCATATATTACAGAATAAGTTCACTCGCACGAAATAGTCCACAAGGAATATCTTTGTCTTAAAGGTTCTTCCTCTGTATTATTGTTCATTTTATTAATTAATTAGTGTTTTCTTATACTCAAAGACAGCGTCAAATAGTGACACTATTAGGAGTTTTGGTTGTCTATTAGTTCTCCATGTTGCAGCTACATTTGAAATATTTTGCTTAGAACATAATAATCAGAACAAGACAAAAGGCTAGAGATAATGAAGCTAACAGACAGTGAAAAGGAGGGAAATTAATATATTTTCACGAATGAACAACTGCGCATCAAATACCTTATCATAGTTATTATCTTAAAATCAATTGCAACTCTTGCACGTATTATTCAAGAATGTTAAGAAACGTATTCAAGAATGAAAACGCGTTACTGCATTCATCAGTTCAAAATGTCAATTTTTCGGGAATAACCGTGACTCTTCACTGCTATTGAAATATACTGAATTCTAAATAAAAATGAGTGCTGAGAGTGTAACTGTTATTTGGCCAGAGTATACACAGGCGAAAACTTGGGTGCTGGAACATAGAAAACGCAATTTCCCAATTCATCTTCAGAGCTAATCAAAAATGAGTTATGGCGCCATTAGAATATCATATTCAACCGAGAGGTAACAGTAAATTCTAGGATCCAAAATCCCTTTGCCGTGCATACGATAACCCGCACACTCTTTAGAAACGCACTAACAATTATGTTTACTTTTCTCAAAGAACTTGATCGTCAACACATAACGAAATGCTTTTTTTTTTTTTTTAAAGTAAGCAATATCCAATGTAATTAAAAGTGTTGTGCTCTAATAAATTTGAATGTGCATCACTTGTATTTTAAGATAGTAATTTATATTCTATAGTTGTATTTTTCTTTTTTTCCTGAAAAATCCTTAACACTAACAGTAAAAGAGTATAAGATCAAACAACATTGACCAAAACACGTATCACTCTTTCTTCCAGAATAAATTTGTTCCGGGGTGCACGGCTGTCCGAGGGGAAACTTATGCTAGTATTATATTTATTATCTTATTACTTTAGCCTTTTCAGAGTGGGCACTCTCAGAGTTCCGGAAGGTAATGCCTACCAAAAACATGTGTGGAAAAAACACTGCTAAGTAAATTGGCAAACGTTGATCTGGAGTATAAGTGTGGTAAATATTGTTATGCTCAGATTTTTTAATCCTATTATGGACAACCAAATTTAAGTTGTAGGTTCTAAATTATCTAAAGTAAATAATTATAATAGGATTTATTTCAAATATCAATGAAGGGCAACTCTTTTTTTCACAAATCAAAAAAAAATAAACTTATTACAGATACACTGACAGAAAAAAAGTGATTTCTAGAAACTTACACTAGTAAATTTAGACCAGAAGAAAACTGGTTTTGTATTCTACAAAATTGCGAGGGACAAATTTTGCAATATTTTGTGTTACGTATAATTTTCTTGCCCAGACTACCTATAAATTCATTGCTTGACTAGGACTAATCTGTACACTCATAAATTAAGAAAATAACATGTCTTACATCGATAAGTATGGGGTACAGAAAATCATGGTAATGTTCTTAGACAAACATTACTTGATTTTGTGCGGACTCTGCAAGTTCAGAAGATCTGTCCCACAATATGAACTTCCTGGGGTTGAACCTCGCTTGTCGTGACAAGAGCATACCAGCAAGTTGCCTGCATTAGGAATCTATGGATTTTTCTTCTAAATTCGCTAAATTTTTCCTCTCTCCTGTACTGGTTCTCAAATGCTGTCTAAACATTTAGTAATTAAATTGATTATTTAGATTAACGTGATTACATTCTGAAATTAATCCTCTTTAAAGTTATTTCAACAACTTCTGGTATTTGTCTTGCTTAAGACTTAATTTCAATAATACATGAAACAAGAAAATAGTTTTCTATTAAGCACTACTGAAAATTAAATTAAAGTCATTATACGGAACATTGCTAAGTATATTGCGTCGCATTCAAAAACAAAATGGAATAGTTATAGTCTTAAAAAGTGGTTTTCACTTGACTTGTATTTTAAATATTAACCTATAATTACTACTTAAACATCACTTTTGCCTTTCCAAAATGTTATGCCCGATAAATTGCTTTAAAACTTTGACTCTACATAGCTACGAACCAGAAGCACGGATAATATGAACGTATTTCTGACTCTCATAGGAGAATACTACATTAAATTCGTAGCATGATGCATTTGATCTGTTAATGATTTCAGTTTTTTTTTCCTTAAATAGAAATCAAACTTTGACTGTCCTAAACTCGGCTAACAAAATTGCACAACATATTTCACACGGTTATATAACAGGTGAAGATATCACAACACACTGTTATACATTTCTTTAAATTTTTGAGATCACTTCTTGGCTGTGAAGCGATAAGTTGTTTTCTGGGCAACAAAAGTTTGAAATTCTCACTAATAATAAATAACCATGTCGGTCGTGCGCGTACCGCACAGCAGACATAAAATATGACGACATTATTATTGCTTTAGAACTTTAAAATCCAACTGGCAACATTGAAAACTGTTTACAAGGGATCGTCCATCTATGATTATTCCCTATATACAGTTTTCAATGTTGCCAGTTGGAATTTAAAGTTGTAAAGCAATAATATTTTCGTCATATTTTGTGTCCTCTATGGGGGACGCCGGGACGGACATGGATAAAGGTAAACGGAGGAGGCTATAAAAACGAAATGAGATAATTTACTATTGTTTTTGTTATGAATGACAACTGATAGATCTCGTTTCTATAAAAATATTTCGTCTCTTTACAAAAATATGTAACAAAAATGAAAATTGAAATTAAGTCTTTAAATTTTATGCCCCATGATTATGCTTGCTATGCTAAAGGAGACAGTGATGGTATGAATAAAATGATGGAACGAAAACATGTCAGGAAACGTGCGAACCACGCAAAAACCCAGTCGCATAGAGCTTGTGCCCAACAAAACTCACTTCCCTGAGCTAGGATCAATGCAACGACCCCGTTCAGCAGAGGCGAAAGCCACTACTGCCCTACAAATCTGAAACAGTTTATATAGTTTAATACAGTACTGTCACTTTAGAACGAATTTTAGAAGTAGTGCATAGCAACTTTTTTATAGATATTTTTATAAAAAGGCTTTGTGTCCATCTTAAACATAAATTAAACATAACTTTCTTACAAGGCTGTCTGTATTCTTTATTATAAAATAACGAGAAATGTAACAGTTTTGGAAGTATATCACTTCCTTCTTCAGACTACTAATATTTAATTTAGTTAATATATATTAAAAGAAATATAAAGATTGGGTAACAATATATTATTTCTGTTAAGAGTTTAAAATTGTCACAACAATGTGCATATATTTTGAATTTTAACGAAAAAGATGATTCTTGATTGGTAGAGATAACAAATTATGTTATGTTATCTAGATTTCAGTTGAAATAGTAGTCTGAAGAAGGAAGTGATATACTTCCGAAACTGTTACATTTCTCGTTAATTTATAATAAAGAATACAGACAGCCTTGTAAGAAATTTATGTTTAATTTAGGGCAACTTTTTATGACCAAAAATATAACCATTAATAACTCGTTTATTAAAATTCTAAACTACATGATATTTCACATGAATATAACGCAAGTTCATGTCTAGCGTTAAAACAAGATTCATACCGACTAGATGTGTTCTGTTGAATTTCAATGGTATATAATGTCTTCGATTTTTGAGACAAAATGACAAAAGAAGGAAAAATTTACCAAAAGTAAAGGGTTTTTCCTAGTAAGATACTGAAATCACCTTTTGAGCCCAATTGGGTTTTTGTTGACCCAAAATGTCCCCCTTGACCTGAAACTACCTCAAAAAAATTTTTGGCCCCCTCTCCTTACTGAATTATCATATCATACATGCTCCAAACTAGATATCTTTTTTTAAAAAAACATTTAGTGGCAGTGGTCGAAATAGTTTGAAACTCACAGATTGTAGATATTATGTAGGTGTAAATATGTATATTTTTCGAAACCATCGATGTGCATTGTCTTTACTTTAATGAGTGTTGAAAATTTCAAAAAAAATGTAGAAAAAAGTTTGATGGAGCATGTCGCTGATTTTCTGGTTTAAAAAATGTAATACCCTTAGGCACAACATATACTTTGTTCGAGGCCTCAAAATAATGACACATTTCCAGAAAGAAAAAAATGAAAACAAACGTACTTCTCGCACAATTTTCGGCCGTTTTAGAGTACTCAATGTCAAAGTTCAAACAGTTCTTTGCCAGAGCTCAAGGATTTTCCTTCTCCTTCCTCTTGCATTTCTGCCGCTCCTGTCGTTCTTCGGCTGCCACGATTGTGTCCATTTCGGAACAAAAGCACGAAATATATCTCGGTAACAGTGCTTCCACTTCATCCGACTCTTCCACAACAAAGTTACACTCACCTCGCGTCGCCTCCTCGTATTTACCAGTGCTTGCTTCACTGGCCGCACACAGTGGTGCTCTCTGTTACAAGCAACGGGAGTCACCGACTCGCTACTTATGAATAGTGTTTTCCCACTGCTGGCGTTTCGAATACGCACTAGAGCTAGCGAAAAAGAAAGGCACGCATTCTATTTCTGTAGGTACCTTGTTATTGCAGACGGACCTACAAGTATTTGCATGGCAATCGGGTAACAAAAATACGCGTTTTGTTTCAGATGGTCTGCGCACTTCACTTATCAATATACTTTCATTTTTTGTGATGTAAGCTGTATTTTGCTCTTTCGTTTTTTTCATTTATAAATATGCAAACCTTATTTCAGAAAGGTCGAACGCATTGATTACGGCTGTTTTTATGCCAAACTTTTCAAAGTTCGACTTCAGGTATCTTCGGGAACGATAAACCAAAGATGTCAAGTTCGAGTTCCGAAGCCAACGTTTGCAATCAGGAGAAATTATGCACATATATTTTTTTCTTTTATGTGTAATAAGACATGATTGATAGTTATTAAGTGTAGAAAAAAGTAACATTGATTGAAATATTTAACGGTATAATATTTTGAAATTATGTATATGTGTGAACATAAGCTGGCTTTGTCAATCATGTTTCTGTACGAGAAAGAAAATATCAAATGAAAGAAAAGACAAGGAAAACTTTCAAATGTAAAGATATGTCAAACGCTATTAACCCTTTTCAATTATGGCTTTTTTAAAGGTATTTTTTAGACTTTCACTCAGTAATCCATTGCGTCAAGACTATTTATTGTAGGATCATGGTTCATACCCCATTTTGTTTCTAGTAACGCAGTATTTCCAACTGTTTCCGTAAAATTTCCCTAAAGTATATCAAATGCGGGAAATTTCTTCTCAAATTGGTAAAATGGATTTTCTTTTTAAAAAATCCCTTTTCATCGCGAATATCTCCTCTTTGGTAAGATCATCCAAATGCTACTAAAAAAACTTTCTTTATGGTAAAGAGAATGAAATACAAAGACTGACTCTGGGATGAGTAGTTTTGATGCTACAGCTAATTTACATATTTTCCCTTGGTAATACCTTTTTAGTGAATTTCTATACTATCATCATCATCATCAAGACTGTTCATTGTGGGAACATGTGTTGTACCTCGTTGTCTTTTCCATGAACCAGTCTTTCAAACGGTGTCACTCGCATGTCTCTAGCATGTACCATGGGGGAGAAAATTCGCGAAAAAGGGAAATTTTTGTCAAAAATCCATTTTCCCCCGATTTTGTCCCCTCTGGACGGCCCCTGTGTAAACCCACAGAGCCCCAAAAACTCTCGAACATACTGCATACTATGTGTAATAACTGTACGAAGTTTCAGTGTTATATCTTGAAAAATAAGAGAGGAAAAAATATTACCCCATGTGCAAACACTATCAGCTTTCCCCTATGTGAGCAACGGATAACCCATTTTTATATGAACATTTCCTGACTCATCCTTAAATATCGTAGAGACATGAATGATAAACAGGTTTGTTTAGCCGATACCAGTCTTTGAAACGGTACCACTCTCTTGTCTCTAGCGTGTACCATAGTGGAGAAAATTCGCGAAAAAGGGAAATTTTGTCCCAAAATCCTCCACTACGGTGCATGCTATAGACATGCGAGTGGTTCCGTTTGAGAAACTGGTCCATACTAAAGAAAACGAAGTATGTATCACGACTTTAGAATATATAGTGATAATACTGTAGATACTTTACTAAAGTAATTGATTAAAAATGTGTAAAAAATGAAAAAAAGTAAAGAAATCGAGATTTCTTTACACTCGTCTGTTGACTCTAGCAACATGAGTCATACCTCATACCTCATTTTCTTCAGCGTAAGGCAGCCTTTAAAATGGTACCACTCAAATTTCGCTATCTTGTACCTGTGAAGAGAAAAATGAAGAAAAGTGATTTTTTTTAAATCCATTTTTTTCCCATTTTGGAAGAGAGTTTCCCGCTCCTGGTAAGCGATAGAGAAATTTGAGTGGTACATTACGAAAGCCCGTCTCATATCAAAACCAACAAGATACAAATCATGATTCTAGGGTAAATATTAACGTTGTCAGGGACATTTTGAAATAACTTCTCAAATATACCCTTTTTTAAAACCATCGTCCATGTTTGTGACGTCACAGTCCCCAGACAGAGCACGCGAGAAAGCAAAATGCCCATAAAATGTGTTTTATGGTGCTTCCATATTTGAATGAATGCAAAAGATCCGGTCTAGGAAGCTTTACTAGAGACTTACTAAGCAAATTCCGAAGATTGACGCCATGGCACAGGTGTTCTGCCATCATAATTTAAACGGGTTAAGAGAAAGTCAAAAGAAACGTTTATCCTATAGTGATTCAACAAATGAGTCACGCATGATGACACAAAAAACTATAAGTTCAATTTCTTTCCATATGGAAAAGTAAAATCTGACCACAGCTCACATTTGTAGAAGGAGTTCGGTGTTAGAGAGTTTTATTGCATAACGGAGTCTAACTGAAACGCTCGTGATAAGAGAGTGAACCCAGGAATCAGAGGGGAACTGACAAAATTCAAATGGAAAGGTATATTAAAATGGGTGACATTCGAAAATTCGTAAAAAGAAAAAGAAATAAATGACTAAGCCAGTATGTGCTATGTGCTTACATTTATGAATATGTTTCGCCTTATCTTATTATACTTCAAAGAAAAAACACATCAGCACATTTCTCCCAATCGCAGAAGTTGGCTTCGGAGCTCGAACTTGGTATCTTTGATTTACAGTTTCCGAACATACTTGAAGTTGAACTTGGAAACGTTTTGCCTCAGAACCGCCAAAATTGATGTCTTCAAGCTTTCTGGAACAAGGTGTACTTATTTATAAATGAAGAAACGAGACAGCAAAATACAGCTTACATCACAATAGAAAAAACAAAATAAAAGAAGTAAATTGGTGAATAAGATACGCAGAATATCTTAAATAAGATGTGCATTTTTGTTATCTGATTATCATCCAAACAATTGTAGGTCCGTCTAAAACAACAAGGTACGTGAAGTTACTTCTATTCCTGGTAAAAGAGAAATAGCAAGTTTGCGTACCTTGCTTTCCCGCTTCCTCAAGTACGTATTCATGACGTTAATAGTGGGAAACAATATTCATCAGTAGCCAGTCGCCGATTCCCGTTGTGGATAGCAAAGAGTGCTACTGTGTGCGGCAAGTAAAACAAGCCAGGTACATTCAGGACGCGACGTGAAGTGTGTGTGTGTGTAACTTCATAGTGTGAAACAAAGAAAGCTTAAGTGGTAAACGGGGTAATCGCTATATTTTAATCTTCAATTTGATAATTAATAAAATATTATATAAAATTAATGAATTTTGGAATTTTTCCTTCATTTGTATGCTTTAGGATTAACTAATTCATATAAGGCTTCCGAAGAGAAACATCAAAGCAATTTAATTACTGTGTCTATAGCGACAACTCCCAGTCACAACCAATCTTCAGGTTTATTAGAAAGAGGAAAAAATGAGGTAGAAAAAAGAAGAACCTAGGAGAAAAGGACGAAAATAGGAAGATGAAAAAGAAGAAGGAAGAAAGAACGAGAGATAAAGGATAATTGGATAATGATAGAAATATGCTAATGAAACTTGAATAGTTATTAAAAAGGTTATTCATACTCGAATTTTACAACTTGAAGATCATTTCTGAAATGATGATGAAGAGACACGTGTTCCCTCATACTACCCCGACCTGGATCCAGGCAACTGCACAAGTGGGAGTTGCCCTAACGCAGCCCAGGTGACGAGAAGTTTTAATTTAGTCGTTTTCCTGTTATTTTAAAACGTTAAATAACCTTTATCCAATATCTGAACATCCATGGTAGAGGTGAAACACACTTGAATTAGCCAAAAGGATGCAAAAAAGTCAAAACGGTGTACATATTTTCCAAGAATTGAAGTTTTGAGATTCCTTGAAAGACTGTCGTTATTCTTGCTTATCCTGTTATTTTGGCTTTCCTCGCACAGTCGATTTGAAGTAAATTTAGTTAGTTATCTATCATGACTTCTGCCATGCACCAATATATATTACATCCTATTACACACTTATTATAAACACTATCGTTGTAAATCAATATTAAATGCTACAACTTTAGACTTAATTTTAACTCATTCGTGTATACGCACATACATACAGGACAATGTATTGTTATAGGTGAAAATCAGTTTTAAAGAAACCATCACCTAACTACACTTTGTGGACATTTATTACAA
Source organism: Thermobia domestica (assembly GCF_964235325.1). Lineage (NCBI taxonomy): Eukaryota > Metazoa > Arthropoda > Insecta > Zygentoma > Lepismatidae > Thermobia > Thermobia domestica. Next base: position 18,782,857 of record NC_137457.1, read on the forward strand.
CTATCGAAAAATTGAACATAAAATGGTATGAACATGCAAACAAGTATACATATGAATATATCATTCCACACATATAATATTGAAATATAGCAATGTATATATATATATATATATATATATATATATATATATATATAGATAGATAGATAGATAGATAGATAGATAGATAGATAGATAGATAGATATAGATATAGATATATAGATGTAAATATTTCTATACTATTAAATAAAAAAATTAAAATGGTGGTTAGAATGAGTCTGTATCTCATAAAAACTAAAAGAAAGAAAAAAAAGTAATCCAACAAGTCCTCGCTCGTGCTTTCAGATAAAATGCGAAGACATTTGAATTATCAAAGCACGTTTTGGTGTCCATGATTTACCTTCATTTCATTTAAATGTACGCACACGTGACCATGTTTATGAATTTTAAACAACATATATTCATTCTATAGAAGTATTCATCTATACATTTTTCCGGGATTAAGAGAACAAAGTTTCGTCACTAATATCACGGTGTCTACGTCATTTATTTAGTCATTCCATTTATTATTCCATTCACTGATTATCTATAATCACTATCACCTTGTATCACAAGGTGCACACATTTATCGTTATATTCGAACAATGTATAGAGCAGATACAAAGTGATTTTTCTTTTTTATCGAGAGCACAATTATTGAAGTGAAAACGCTGTTCAGGTTTGGGGATTCGCATATGAGGGATGAAATTAAAATGTAATTTCACGGAAGGACTTAAGGTTTACGAATTTGAGGGTAGATTTAATAATACATTACGGGTTATGATGACCTGCCTTAATTGCATTATACATACAGTTAGGATAATGACAGATGAAGTTAACAGTTACATTTATTAATTAATAATATTACAAAATTTGAAGAAAATTATCTATATGCGGAAGTATTTTAAAACTTATATTTTACATTCGTCGGATAGTTTGAAACTGTGGTAAACAATAACAGTTCGTGGTAAGGTACCAAGACCTTTTAATCATATTTATCTACTCAATTAAACATTACACATTTTACTTTAATATCATATCATATTCAATTCGCATTTATATCTCAACCTACATATACTTAATCATCTTCAAATCAATAACCCCGACTATATCACAAATTTAGCTAATTGACCGCACATAATGTAAAAATTCATATTCTCAAGTATCCTGTTTAAAAAAAGGACATTTAATGTACGAGGCAGGCACGTCACCACAGAATATGTATAAATATATGACTCTAAAATGTTAATACTAGTATTGGGCCCTACGACAATATTCACATTTATGGTTACTAATGGAAACGGAAGTAGAAATGACTGATAATCCACAAAGAATTCCAAACGGATAATGATAAAAGGAACGAAATCAAAATTTAATGGTATGCTGAATTATCGCTCGCTATTGCAGTGAGTCGAAATGTGATGGAAAACGGTCCCTTGGTATTCAACATCAACGAATACGTCGACGAATCGTGTCTCGCGCCATCTCAGTTGGTAATTCAGTTTCAAAAGATATATGTTAAGCAGTTGCTATTTGTCAAGTTCAAAACTGGGGGAAAGGTTGAAAAATTAAAAAGTTCTTGAAGAAGAAAAAATATAAGTTTAGGTAGAGAAGGGAAGAGAGCCGCACGCCAAAGAATAAGCCAGGACACTAAAACTACAAAAAATAAATAGTCAAATTTAGATATATGACAATCCACACCCAAATATACTTTCATACGTACCGAAACAGGTGGTCTATGAAATACGTGGCCTGAGATAAATATCTCTAAGCTCATGAGCTAGTCTGTGTCCTGAGCAAGATTTCTACAAAGACAGTGACTTTCTGGAAATCTCACTTCGCCCCGTGTGCGGCTGAGACCTTGGAGACTCCGGCACTGCCGGAGTGATGGTATGGTCTCTTAATTTAGAATTTCTGAATAACAAGATCATCCGACCTCTCAGAAAATGAGAAGAGTTACGAGTAAAGTACAGAAAACTATAATTAAATCAATAAAATAGAGGAAATCCTAACAGATTTGCCAAATTTATAAAAAAAATAAGTAAAATAAATTTTGCACTAGTAAGTTTTTTTTGCCAAATTCTTAGTAGTCACTTCCAGTCCGCAAGATTCGCTACATCTTGAAGCGTCAGTTAATTTCGAAACACTTTATCTGCTAGAAGTAGAAGAAATGGAAATTTATGGACATTGGCGTTTTCGATAGGGTATAACGATATTCTACTGTAATAAGTTTTCTATATTATTCCACCCTATCCAGTTCGTCTCCTCTGCAAACAATAATGAACTTAGATCAATCTGGTGACGTGAAAAAATTCATAGTTTCAGATTAGTATCGCAAATGTAAGCTGAGCGCATATATTTAAACTGTACCAATTCTGCAAATAGATATTATGTTCTGTGATTAACTGGAAAATATCCGGAAATATTCGCTACATAACTACTATTTGCACCGTCAGGCTGGATGATCAGTTAATACGAGTATGTACGTTTACTACTAAAAGTCAAGACACAAATTGAAAATAAAATCCATTATTTTTACACCACACACTATACTCACACAAAATTCTAAAGTAATTGTTGTGTACTAAATATTTATTATTATATAAATACAATCAATACGTTGTAGCAAAATTTACAACTGGGCACATATTTGCACAGGTGTATTATTATTTATTCACACTCACTGCAATATATATATATACCATTACCATTATTATTACCCATTTATAAATTTATTATTTTTTGTACCGTCGAGTTATTTTCAGACATCCTATACTCTATAATTACGCCCAAGACTGTTGGAAGCAGTCTCATTATATCTATTAAAAACGACAAACTACTATAGCACACTAATCAATACGTGAGAATTAGTATGAACTGATACTAGATTCTTTCAGTACAGACTACAGTATAACTCACCTTACAGTTTCATATTATTTTATATACAATGAGTACTCAATATCATTAGTTATCCTCTTAACTGAATGCAATTATATTTTAAAGTGTCAACAATGCGATCGTTCACAGAAAGCAACGAAGGGACAATTAAAACTGCAGCAAGACAAGAGAATAATGCCATATATAAGAACTTCTGTTTAAGGAAAAACCCAATGTGTACTGTTATTAATAATTTGATTACTGGACTATCAAAATGATTATTCTTTTCAAGAAAGTTAATTAGTAATATAATGTGTCTACATATTTATTCATATGGACCAGAATTAATATTTAAGCATCAATAATTACAAAAGAAGGATAATTTTCGTGTTGACCAGATCCTTAAGTTGCGAGGAACAAAAACCTAGCGGCGAATAGATCCCATTCCGACACGAGATGGCATTAGTAGTACGGAAAAAAAACCTTGCACTAGTAAATACTCTTTGTACTCAGTTATCGTTAGCCATAAGCAATATAATATGTAGTTACGGTACGGAATTACTATGAATTTGCATGCCGAAGTAATTTACCCATTTAATTGACCAAAATAAATAAATAAATAAATCATACTTTCACTCACACATTACTTCTACTATCTACGTACTCAATCATCCACATACAAGCGACATCCCACATAAACCTTGAAACCAAATAATAATACATATCACTACACATGTTAAATCATATTATCACAGCACTCGATTATACATAAATCAAACAAATCCCTAAATTTCACACTCTTACACCGGCTCTATGAACTGGGAAAAGAAAACGGAATAACCAGGGGCCAATGACCCTTCTATCAACTATTTTTTTTAATTTTAAAATTATTTTCAGTCTGTCTGGAGGGATATGTTGAAACTATTAACTAAAAAGGTCCCTTTCCTGAAGGGAAAATAACCCTCACGAAAAAAAAATCATTCAATCCATTTCCGTAGCAAGCTTTGTTCAATTTAGGAGTAAATGAAAGTCCCTGTTAAAATTTACACTGACATAGTGAAAACTAACATAACTATACCAGAACTTATGAATACTGCCATGTAGAAACAAATCACATTTATTACGTATACAGACAAAGCTATATTAGGCCATGCCTATCGTAACCTCAACAAGAAATTTTTGTCGTGGAAAAGATATTCCAAACGTTTCAAAATCACTACTATTTCTTTGAAAAATCATAAAATTCAGAAATTGAATCACTAGTACTTCATGCCTGTCTTAGAACAATATCAGCATCAAGCATGGCGATCCTGACTTGCACATCAATATCTCTCTGTTTTTGTCTGTTTTTTGGATATAATTTCAAAATTCTAAGATTTCCATCAGCTTTCGGATTACTTATTACTTATCTGGAACTAATTTTACCTGGTTATCTCATGGAAAATCCAGTCCTTTTATAAATTTTACTGCACCAGTTCGATATGTATGTTGTTGTGGGAACGGCTACCAGCCAAAGACGAATTCATTCGCGCTAGAATACTGCGGTGGAATATAGTTGCCAATCTTAGCAAAGAATTTTGGCGGCGAAGAATATAAAACGAATTGCAAACAGTAAAATCTAGATGGATCCGGATTTTGGAAGCATTTGGTCATCTCAGAGGGGCGAAGGTGTTCTCAATTTTTCTGAGAAACATCAGATTGGTGGATAATTTCAGGAATTTGTCCGATTGCTGACCTATTTCTTTGTATATTATTAAAATGTATAATTTCAACAATCATCCATTTGAAATCTCCATACACCGAGTTTATAATAAAATAATATATAAATACAGAAATTATTCCCCGAAATGTTATTCTTCCTAGATTATTCGGAAGCTCTCAGAATATTTTGGTTTAAGTAAAGAACAAATGAATTTACTACATGGACCGAAAATTATGTATTGAAGAATTTACAGTACGCGATACGTTCGAAAAGTATTGAGTCCTCCCAAGCAAAAATTTCATTGCCTTGATTGTAATGGCACATTACAAGTGGAAAAGTCGGTTGAATTTGAAGCGTTGTAATGGACATATATTAGATGCTTCTGTTCCGAAGATGACACACTCGAAGCAGCCAAAGAACAACTCGCGCAAAGAAACAACTCTCGTAAAAGGAAAAGAGTGGACTCTCGCAAAGAAACGATTGAAGTTTGACTTTGAGGACTATAAAGTGGTGGAAAAACTGTGCGAAAAGCACGTTTGTGTTAAAGTTTACTTCTCTTTGACAACGTTGCTATCATTTTCAGCCTTTGAGAAAAAATATATGTTGTACCAAAGGATATACCAAATTTTTAACCAAAATAACCAGGAACGTGTCCCCCAAAATGTTTTCTATTTTTTTCTTTGAAATTTTCAGTAAACAATAAAAAACTAAGAAAATGGCATTCGATGTTTTTTTTTAAAATATACATTCACACCTACATAGTACCTACAATATGTAAAATTTTCAAAATGTTCGATCATCCAAACCAAAATTATATATATATATATATATATATATATATATATATATATATATATATATATATATATATACAATTTTGATAACAAATGATACTATAATTCGGTAAAGTAAGAGGGCCAAAAATAACTTTCAGGTAGATTGAGGTAAAGAGTAACATTTTGGGTCACTTAGGATGAAGGGCCGATTACATTATCTTACTAGGAAAGACACTTTTTAAGGAGAGAAAGTCGAGTTACTGTCAATGTATCACAACTAAAATTAACATTGAGATGCTAAAATTACTTTCTTAAATTTATGATTTTTTCTATTTGTAAGCCGTGGGTATATTTCCCAAAATATTTAATAATTGTCCTTCATAAAACAGCGTCACAATATCTCGTTCCACTTAACACAACCTTTTAAATTTTTCTTAATAAGGGGGCGCGGTGGCTGAGTGGTAGAGCGTTCACCTCTGTTGCTTGGGGTCCCGGGTTCGATCCCAGCCCCCGCCAAGTGAACTTTGTGGTGGACAAGCACTGTGCTCGTGGGTTTTCTCGGGGTTGTCCAATTTCCTCCCACCTTCTTTATTCCACCATTTCACTCATCTCTCATCATCACCCTCTCCCTTAGCCTAACCGTGGAACGTAAAACTCAGAGATTTTTCTTCATGTCTTATTAATTACAAAGTCAAACTCGATTCCAAAATATATATAATCCCGGACCACTGATGAGAGCAGTTCCTCAACTTTAGAAAATGTTGCTATATATATAAGGGTGTTTCAGAACAACAACGACAACGTGTGGGAGATGATTCTTGACACAAACATAAGACAAAAGTATATAGCAACCTGGGTGCAGAAATATTTCCTTTCGTAGTTACAGGCTGCAAAATACATTGGAAAATTACCTTAAAACGTCCATAGCTCCAAAACTATGAGATCTATCTTAGTTGGGTCAAGACTTCACTCAGGAACTAATTGGTGTCCTATTCAAAAATTCATGTTTCAGAATCCTGCGGTACTCATCTTATATGGAGAGAGTTTGGCTAAGGGCATACAATTTGAAGTGCCCACCCACTACCCCTGTTGCAGAAGTACGACAGAATTCTGAAAAAAATATTTGAATAGGACACATACTGGTTCTTAAGTAAAGTCTTGACTCGACTTTAGTATGTCTCATAGTATTGGAGCTACGGGCCTCTGAAACTTTTTTTTTCTTTTTTTTTTCAAAGTATAACTCCGAAAGGAAGCATTTATGCACCCAAGTTGGTCTTATCTTGCCGTCGGGAATCACGTCCCAAACTTTTTCGTTGTTGTTTTGAGACACCGTGTAATTAAAAGATGGTAAAATTTAATATTGTATGTGAATTGATACACAAAAGTAATTGATAAGGACTAGCTGAACCTGCGCTCTTTACACAGCGCATCATTCATATATGAGCATGAATCTCTTTGTTATTCCTCACATCTGTACATGTCCTTTTGCAGACAAAAGTGAAAGAAGTCTTGGTAAAAATCGGCATGAGATACCTAAAGGGGAGATTTTTTCGATTACTTTTTCAATATCTCGTACCGTTTGCAAGATTTGAGCCTACTTCCGGTTCCAGTTTTTAATTCATGTATGATCTGTGTTTCCTTTCTTCTTGCATGTATGTAATAAGCAAATACATAAACCAAGTAACTCTACGGCCTATGGAACCCCGAGGTTCAATGCAGCGTTCACAAAAGCGCTCCACTGACTTCTATCCTTAGCAAATTGGATCCAGTTTCTACTTTGTATTCCAATCTCTGCGAGATCCTTCTTAATATTGCCCTGCCATCTGCGCCTACGTCTTCCTAATGATCGTTTTCCTACTTTCTTCCATCCTGACTCATAACCTCCCCACCTGAGCCTCCTAGATTTGATGACCATAACAATGTTGGATAAACCGTATAAAATATGTAGTTCCTCGTTTTGAAGATACCGTCATTCCCTATTCCTGATTCTCTTGGATCCGAATATTCGTCTCAGGATCTTATTCTCAAATACTTTCAGTCTATGTTCTTTGTTCCAAGTGAGAGACCATATTTGAAACCATACAGAACAAAAGGCATGATTATCGTTTATACATTTTAAAATAAGCTTATATATTACACATAGAATCAATTATAATGACAGTGATATATGGTGTTCATTGGGCAAAACACTCAAAACAATAAAGATTCAACTTAGACTGGAGGAATGGTTATCCTTCGTTTTTCATTGTAATTTGGGCATGAAGCGAATACCTCAGATATATGCAGCCCCTATATACAATTATATGGGGTTGGGATGTATAATAGATAGGATAATATGCTTTAGTTTTTTTTTTTTAATTTCAACAATTCCAGTGTACCTGTAAGAATGTAAAAAATAAATAATGGCCATGTTTTTGTTTTTTTAATATTGAGTTAGAACTGGAGAATTTACGCAAAATTTGCAATCAATCAGTGAAAACGTCATGTTTCTAGAGCTTGTAGTTTCCTATATCTCACTATCGAAAGGATTCTCCACAAACATATAAACGTCCACAAACGTATAGTCTAAAAAACTCCAGAGATTTCAGCACAATTCATTTGGATTTATTTCGGAGAAAGCTTATTAAAATGCAGGGGCTTTGAACAATAATTTAAAGGGATAACCTTTGTGGAAAAATATCTCTTTAAGTAATTTATTTAAGATATACATTTTTTTAAAAAAAAAATTGTCTTTTTTATGAACGTGAAATCACAAATAACTGTAAATCAAAGGTTTGAAAGCTAAAGTTATAGGTTGAAGCTGAGTCGCTCTTAATTGCTATTGTAACATTTTAATAGATTGATGAGAAAAAAAAAGTTTTGTGAAAACTTTGCCAGTAACAAACGTACACCTTTTATGCTTTCTATATGCTTTCTGACGCTCTTTGACACACTCAATCCGATCTACGCCACAAGACGAAAACTATGTGGTAGATAGATTAACTCCATTGGTGCCACATGGCATCGGCGTGCGCTATTCGCTAATATACACGTTTTAAGTATATCATTACTATTGTTATTGTTATTGATTCAGTATGATGCCAATTGGCATCAAAATGCGTCTTAGAGCTAACTAATGAGAACGCTACATACATTGTAAGTAAATATATCACTTGAAATGTCACAATAAACCAGAGTTGAAAAAATCGAAGAAATCTGAGATCATTTTGAAGCGATCACTGAAGCGTTACAGAAATACTTGTAACACGAAAATTCGCTTCTATCCAAGAAAATAGTTAACCAAGCTAATCCCTCAAAGACATGGTGAGTACACTTGCTCTGCTTAACAATTCCATCCAACTACTTAAGTATTTCTAAACCAACAACGAAAACTTTTTTGCGAGAATGAACCTATTTTCAAATATTCGATGACTTAGTAACACTTTGTTCCTAATCTTTCTGCTTTGGTTAACTTTTGTAGTAGATAAGTCAGCATGTGCTAAAATCTAAACCTAAAATAGTTTCCACTGAAAAAAAAACTTATCTAAAATTGTCATTTCAGGTGAAGATGCTGCTTTTATTTCTCCTGATGATTTGTGAAACACTTTACGGGTATGATCTTTCGAACATTGTGAGTGAAGAAGAAGAACCTCTCGAGAATGAATTACTGTTGCAAATGGTTTACTATGTTCTACGTGCGTCCATTGGAGACACTGTTCATTGTGTGTCTATCGTTGGTGACGAATGCCAAGCCAGAAATGACATCTCCGACACTATTTCAAATACTCTATCAGATATTCCAACTGTGAAATCCTACATGAATATTCAGAACCATATTAAATGTAAATTATCCATTGTAGTTGCAAGGAATGCAGAACACATTTTCAGGTTCTTCACTTCCCGTCTAAGTGTACCCTTAACATATTTTATAATTATAAGTTGCTCCAAACACACCAAACTGGAAAGTATCCTCCAACAGAATGTGTTTGAAAAATTTGCTAATGTGATATTTTTAAACTGTAGCGGGGTAAACGATGGCTGTAATATTCAATATCGTATCTATTCTAATAATGTTAGTGTTTTACCAATTGATAAGAAGAATGTAAGCAAAGTTACGTGGAAGACGAAGTTGTATCCTAATAACGTAAGAGACTTAAGGGGAAGAGAACTTATAATCACAAGCGTTCCATGTAGTCCGTTCACCTTGTTTTATACATCTACCCAAAACGGGACAATCGAAATTGTAGAGCAACCTATTTTCGGACATCACAAATTTGCGGATGTTAATGGTATTGAAGGCCTTCTAGTTAAGGAGTTGTCTCAACTTCGGAATTTTACGTTCTCCTTCCTCCTACCAAGAGGATCGTGGGGAGAATATTACGATAATGGGACAGCTAATGGAATGTTAGGTGAAGTCATAAAACGCAATGCAGATTTTGGTATAGGCGATTGTTGGTTAGAATATGAAGCAAAATCACTGGCTATAGATTTTTCAGTATCTTATTTAAAACTATGTCTCACTGTGTTAACCCCACGACCAATAGAAATTTCAAAAGCCTATGCTTTGATTTGTCCATTTACTTTTACAGTGTGGTGTCTAGTTATTTCTATAATATTATTTTCAATATTCTTTCTCAAAGTGTTGACAAATATACAAAACAAGATTAGGTGTTTCAAATATCGAAGAAGACATGAGAATATTTTAGAATGTTTCTCGGACGTGGTAAGATTGTTGATTCAAACTGGAATATCAGAACCAAAGGAAAGTGCCTTACGTCTATTTCTTATATTTTTGATACTTACGTTTATGTTGCTGACAACAGCATTTAGCGCTAATATCTTATCTAGTTTCACGATTCCAGCTTACCATAAAATTCTTAGAACATTTAGTGACGTAATAGAAAGTAATTTGGAATGGCTAGGGTTTGAACCTTACATGGAAATTCTGATGAGCGAGTCAAGTATAAAGGATCACCAACGGTTTGGTGAAAGATTTATTTTCCTTGAGAATGGAGTTAATATGGAAGAGATGGCACGTACAGGTAGATACGGTATATACGCGGAGTTACTAAGCGATGAAATTGTTAGTGGAACTGACTATTTATCAGAAGGAATGTTATCGTACTTTCGGCTTCTAGATGAATGCATTTTGGAAAGTAATATTGTAGCAACATTTCCTAAAGGTTCGATATTCAAAGATATTTTTAATAATGATGTCTCAGCTTTTATTGAATCAGGAATTTTAAAGTATTGGGAGAAATATGTTGTTCCCATATATAGTATTCACAAAACAGAAATGTTGTTTCATAGCACAGCAGCAGGGGATCAAGATACATCAAGTATTTCGTTGTTGGATTTGCAAGGTATATTTATGTTTATGACTTTTGGATTTTCTATTTCAACCATAGTCCTAATATATGAACTCTGTTATGAGAAATGCAAGCGTTCTAAGCAGACACGGATTAAACGAAATCAATTTAACTACAAGAAATATTTTACGAAGAAAACAAAAAATTAAAAGTGTTTATAAATATAAAAGATGTCATAGGAGGAGACTTTGTTTCTTCGGTAGATGTCAGGAGCTGTCATTCGAAGCAAAAGAGTTCTAATGACCATTAGTCGCACTCGAGTTAAGAGTTAAAAACAATCTTTGAATGTAGTTTAGTTCCTACTCATTCTACACCTATACTTCAAAGGTGAAAGATAGTGTATTTTAATGGTGACATAAACCGTATGCACCATGTATTGAAAGGAGTATTTGAAAGTTAGGTTATTGAAACATTTTTGAGTAATTAACCCAAAAATTTATTTTCAAGATCATGAGTTAGAAGGTAACATTTTCGCACAGAAAGCCACAATTACTAACAAAAAAGACATACGGTAAAACGATTCTTGAAATTTCACATTGTTTATTAAGGTAACAACCAAGCGAAAAATAGAAACTTGCCTAACGTAGACGAACAATATTTTGAAAAAGTTTCAAATATGCATATATTATTCATACTCTAGTTATTCTTGAGAAACGGAACAGTGTACTTTAATGGTGGTAAAGTGAAATACCCAGTGGTATGCAACACGTACGATTTGGCAATAGGTTTGGAAAAAAAAAATCTGTTGAACACTAGAAAAAAATATTTTCTTTTATTTTTTTAAGATCTTCCCAGTGCCTTACATTCCTTTCCACTAATTCCATATGCTACAAATGTTGGAACGACCATTCCATCACCACTCATATACTGGGTGTTTCAAAACAACACCAAAAACGTTTGGGAGGTGATTCCTGACACGAAGAAAAAGAGAAAAATGTATAGACCAACCTGGGTGCACCAATGCTTCCTTGAGGAGTTATGGGCTGCCGAAAAATGAAAAATAACTTTAAAGGTCCATAGCTTCAATACTATGGGCTCTACCCTAGTCGGTCAAGACTTCCCTTAAGAATTAGTATGTTACCTACTTAATAGTCATGTTTCAGAATCCTGCTATATTCTGCAACAATTTTACTAAGGTAGTTGGTAAATACTTCAAATTATATTCCCTTAGTCAAACTCCCTACATGAAAATTGTTGCAGAAGTACCGCAGGATTCTGGAACATGCATTTTGGATAGGGCACATATTAGTTCCTAAGTGAAGTCTTGACCCGACTAAGGTAGGTCCCATAGTTTATGAGCTATGGACCCTTAAAGTTGATTTTTTATCATGTTTTGTGCAGCCTATAACTCCGAAAGGAAGCATTTGTGTACCCTGATTGGTATATATTTTTGTCTTATCTTGGTGTCAGGAATCACCTCTCAAACTTTGTCGGTGTTGTTTTCAAACACCCTGTGTACGTATTTTGTATCAATTCTGGAAAATAATTACGCAATTATCAATAATTCTAGAGCCAATACCTCGAAATCGTTGAGGATAGGTCTCATTAGCATGGTATACTTTTTAGGTTAGAATTTCATCTTAAAAATGCTATTTTCTCCTAGGTTATACTGTAGATATGAAAGGAATTCGGTATAACACCGCCGTTGGTTATCCATGGAACACAGTCGCAGCTACAGAACTTTTATTATATGCATTACAAAAGTAGATCATTACTTACCTCTCAACATATTCACAATATTCAGGCACTCCGCATAACGTTTTACACAGCTTTATATTCCTTCTGCAAAGATATCTCCCGCCGCGAAATGAAACCACCTGCTAACAACATAGTGAAGCGACTTGTCATTTTTGAAGTTGTGTTTCATATACATGCGCAAGCCATTGTTTCATATACCTGAAGAGTTCGTAGTCGCTCGTCGCCAAATCTGGACTATAGGAAGGATGATCGAAAACATCCCAGTGAAACTGCTTCAAAAGATTTTGAGTACGTCCAGCGGGCAAGCATTATCTTGAATCAATACCACACCAGAAGTCAACATGCTCTGACGTTTATTCTGTATAGCTCGTCTGATATATCGTAACACAGTGGACTTCTGAAATGATGGTCTACTGCACGCACTTCACGTTTGGCAGCTTTTTTTGTGTGTGTGTTCATTTTTAATTATTAAACCGGAAGAACGAACTGGAACACAACCTTCTCCTTTCACCGTTCGCTGTCTACTGAACTACTGCACACATACCTACTGCACTGACGGCCAATTCTCGTACATGCGGAAACAAAAGTTTTCTTTCTAGCCGCCCTCGTATATAGTGTATGTATCAAAAAAAGAAATCTTTTAGGCTTACGTTCCATGGTTATGCTGCTTATTCTAAAGGAGACGGTGATGATGAGAAATGGATGAAATGGTGGAATGAAGAAAGTGAGATAAAAAGGGAGAACCCGAGGAAACCCCCACACACGGTGTTTCTTCACCACAAAGTTTACTTCGTGGGAGCAGATTCGAACCCGTTACTCCATGAACCAGAAGTGAACGCTCTACCAATGAGCTATTGTGGCCCTCAGTTTATGTATCATATTTAACTTTAATAAAAATATTGAAAAATTTATCAGTGTTCTTATTGAAACCACAGAAAATATGTACTGGGACACAAAAGTTATTTCTTGTGTTTGAAACGTCAAAGGCTCCAGATTGTAATATGACAAATATTAATTTACAATCAAAATTGATTACTTCCTGTTGTATCACAGGACACCATGACCTCGACACATGATAGTTTAACTTCTCAAATAATTTACAGGTTGTATCTTTAAACATTAAATCTAGTAACTGATTCTCTTCATTATTTGTAAAAATCAGTAATTGTGTATTATTGCTTCTTGATTGGGAGTTCTTTAACGTTCTGAGTTCGACCCAAGGGTATGTGAAGTCATTGTTTTGCAATAGTCGGGATTTCCTATGACTGCAATCATTTCCAATTTCTGCAACTACTCACGGGTGGGCAGCTATTCATCATCATCATAGACGTTCCGCCATTATTGGCAGGTCATTTGCTGCAACTGAGAAGCTTGCGTGCATCACGGTCTTCTGCTAACCTGTTTGCCTTCCCGTACGATTTTTCTGTTTGTCCATTAATTGTAGTTTCCTTCGCCCGTTTCTCTCTTTCCTGCCACCATACTCTCTTGCACGTCCCTCATGACACCGTTCCTTCTTATCCAATGTCCCAAATAGATTCTTTCTCTTCTTAGTAATATCTAAAATTGTTCTTTTCTTCCCCATCGTATCCCACACCCTCTCACTTGTTTTCAGTTCTACCCAGCTAATATACTACATTCTTCTCCAAACCCACATTTCGAAAGCTTGTAGTCATTACTCTTTATTTTAGAGTAATATCTATGTTTCTACTCGCAAAGTACAATACTCCACATAATGCATATTATGAGTCCTTTTCGCAACTCATTATTCAAAGTCGCACAAAATAGCACTTTTTTCCTCCTGAAGGCCTCTTTCGCAATTCCTGTCTTTGCTTTTATTTTACCTTCACATTTCATATTATTACTATTATGGACTTTGGCATTACCTCCAGCAGTGATCAGAGTGACTTTAACGGCTGGGATTCTGTGGCGTGGTATGCAATTGGAAACCACCATTCTATTTTTTATATATATAGTTTCCTAAGAGCAGAAATGGGAATTCTACTCTGGTACTTAAATAACGGTTGTATAAACAACACTAAAATATGAATTAATGCACGCATAGCTTCTCATTGTCGGTGAATTGAATTTGGACTATGTTCTAGTTAAACATAAACATGTCATTTAAATTTAAGAGTTAAAAACAATTTTAGACAATGTATCATTAACCATGTTATATGCTAGTGGTATAATTAAGATCTTATTTTATATACACATTTTACTCATAGTTTTATATTGTAAGGCGTGTTGTTCTCATAGAGTACCAATTTATAAGTTTACAAAGTCATTGTTTATCCCCACCTTGCGAAGGACTACGCATGTTTTAACAATCAATGCACACAACTTATTTTCTAGCTCAGCAAGACTTAGTGATTCGTATGTAACTCATATTTAAACCAACTGTAACTCATTAACCGCCAATAATACGAGGCGCATCCGTACGTTGCGCAACGAGACTGCGTGCACGTGAGGGAGTAAGGTATTAGCATGGCACATGCGCTAGCGGAAATCCCTAGGTGGTGTTAGTAGCGTCGTAGCAGTGTTTGAATATGGACATTACTATTCCAGCTAACACTACGTGTGAAGTGCGAGGAGTGATAAAGGTTTTAAATGCTTAGGATTAAACCTCGATTTAATTTCATTGTCAGCTGTGCCACGTCTGTGGGCCTAACGTCGTGAGAAAGCAGACCGTCCGTTCTGGTATAGACAATTTGCAGCAGGGCGCCGGAAGGTGCGTGATGAGGAGCGCAAAGGGAGGCCAACTGTCATAACAGACAACCTTCTGAAACTTGTACTGGAACGCATCATTTAGAATAGTTGCTTCACAATAACATAACTCAACGCTCAGTTTCCGCAGATTTCCCGCTCCTTATTGAACACCATTGCCATGGAGTGTCTCTTGTTCAAGAAGCATGTGCTAGATGAGTGTTATACAAATTACTCCAGAAACCAAAGCAATGAGCATGCGGTCAGCACTGACATTTTTACAACATATTACCATGAAGGACTATAGTTTTTGGACCGGATCATCACTGGAAATGAAATGCCGATTGCTTACAGGACTCATCATACGCATACTACAAGACATTCTGCAGCAAGTTGTAAACACGAGCAATATCTGGTTGGTCATTATGTTAGTCCCATAGACCTGGCACAACTAACAATGGATTACAATCAGCGCTATGCCCTATGCACTCAAGAACTTTATCACTCCAAGCACTTTACACACAGCGCGAGCTGGAATAGTAACGTCCATTTTCAACTACTGCTACGACGCTACTAACAGCACTAAGTAAATTCCGCTGGCACATGCACCATGCAAGGACGTATTCTCTCACTGCACGCAGTCGCTTCGTGAAACATATAGTTTCCCAGCAATAGGATGCGTGGAAAAGTTACCTTCTGGATTCGGATCGTATTTTAGAGTATACGTAACTCTCAGGTTTAGATGTTACGTAAATATTATACCTAAGACGTTTGTTCTCAAATTAAATAATTACGGAATAGGCAAAAGGACTTAACAATATTCATAGGCATAAAGGGAGATGAAAAATAGCTGTAGGATTATGGTTAACCCGTACACGACTTGTAAAATAATATAAATACTAACATCTAAGGAGAACCAGTGATTTAAATAAAAATTTCCTTTCTGGAAATTTACGGGTATTTAATATCCCAACGATCAAATATTATACAAATCTCATATTTGTAACTCATTTTATTGTCTTTCTTCAGAAACATTTTTAAATTTGTGTTTGCTACTTCGTATGGGTATCAACACTCGGCACTAATTCCATTCGTCATGGAACTAAAATGAATCGCAGAACGAGAAGAACATCACAGATCTGAAAGAAAAAATAGCTTACATCATTAAAAGGATAACAATAAATATTTTAAATATATCATAAATAAATGAGAAATCTGTCTGAGTTAAAATGGCAACAAGATGCCGGAAAACTAATTTGCTGGAACTTACAATTCCATTTAAAAAAGTCATTGCATACATTAGCACTACAACTACCGCAAAATAAATTATACGAGGACCACTACAGGGTAATTATGACGTCTGCTTTTAATCGACTACCGTACATTAAAATATGTTTTATTATTTTAAGATAACCTAAGGAACATGTATTTTGTCAATAAAATATGCAAGCAAAGAACATTATACAAGTTTCAAGAAATACCTAAATCCTGAATATGTGGTATTTATCTCTGAGAGCACGTATATGTTGACATTTAATATACGAAATATTAATACAATTCAATTTACTCAGGAAAACAATATTTTCTTTCTAAAATTACGATTTCAAAGTTAGAAAAGCAAAATTGAATCGCTCTTGTATTGTTTTACAAAGATAGAGGGAGTAATGGCAACTCTGTGATCAATTTATACAAGATAGATACAGCATATCGACGGCGAAAGTGGAAAACCTCGTAACTCATCAAAACGAAACTTTTCAGGAGAGCAATTCTGTTTTTACGACATGTTATAAGGGATACGAGGGGTTAAAATGTTATTTTTTTGTTTGGTTTTCGTTTAGGAGATGCGGAATTAAATTAAACGAAAATATAAAATTCCGTAAAAAGTGGAGATACGAGATTTAACACTTTAGCCGTCTAATGATGGATTTTCGAACCACTTTCATGGATGATTCATTGAAGAATTTGCATAAAAGTTACTAATTTACAATTATGTTATTTTACGCTTCCCAATCTTATATTTCTTCCCAATCTCGATGCAAGTTGGAAATGCTGCTGCTAAAGATTCTTATAAAAAGGTTGTATGGTCCATCCTCTGCTAGAAGGTTTGACATGGTATTGATGGACTATCTGATATGAAGTGTCGACCAGAGCTTTCTGTTTATCGCAAAACAATATTGTTACATATTTTTGTTAATGGTTGTCACTGAAAATATGTACGTCAGTGGGAAAGGACTGAATTTCAGTGCCTTGGTGAGTTGTAAGTGCGATTTCGTCCATAAATTTGAACAAATATGTGATACAGGGACGTAAATAAATTTTCTCATGCTACATGGAGTCCAGATTGTAAGATATGTTTCACAAATTGCACAAGTATATACTTTGGAATAGAGATGTTTATGGTGCTATATTTATGATTTCCTGGATTTGCAACGGCATTTGGAATATATTTATTCCTCACTTTAATTAACGCCCAAGTAAGGATTCCACGTTTGTGATTCCTATTATTTATTCAGTATATTAACAGTCGGGAAAATTATGCAGTGATCTGAATGACCTCCCTGGTAGTTCTGTGGGGACCGCACCAAGGTTGGACGACGACAAGGTTGAATGACGACAAGCCTGTAGGTGTCAGCGACCCAAAATGGGATACGTCAAGGCATCCCGGGATCGATCCCGACAAGCCTGGACACCTTCAGGAATGTGTCCAGGCTTGCCGTTGGCCAACCTTGTCGTCAGCGACCCAAAATGAGATGTGTCCAGGCTTGTCGGGATCGACCACGACAAGCTTGGACACCACAGGAATGTGTCCAGGCTTGTCGTCGTCCAACCTTGTCGTCAGAGACCCAAAATGAAATGTGTCCAGACTTGTCGGGATCGACTACGACAAGCTTGGACACCTCAGGATTTCGTTCGAGTCTCGCGTAAGAGGATAAATTGAGAAGTGTCCAAGCTTGTCGTTGTCCAAGCTTGTCGTCGTCCAACCTTGTCGTTGTCCAATCTTGTCGGAAGCGACCAAAATTAAGTGTCCAGACTTGTCGTCGTCCAACCTTGTCTGCGTCCCAGTTCTATGTATGTTTCTTAAAGTAATTAAAGAAAATGTGCAAAAAATATATTTGCTATATGATTAGAAGTAAGAAAGATAGCAATATCTGTTTATCGCAGTACTATTTCTTATGTACAAATTAAAATAATGTTGAAAGGGTTTTAAATCCTTATTTTCCTAGTCGTTTCGTTAGGGAAGTGCATTTCGTAGTAGTGCTAAATGTAAAGTGGTATGCTACTAACTGTTAGGAATAGATGCGGATCGTTAAGTGTATGTGACGTTAAATGAACCCAAAAGAACTGTGTAAATTTTGCATATTGTTTATCATTAACACGTAAGTCATCAAGTCTCTGAATCTAACTTTTTGTACTTTAATTCAGAAACCTCAACAGCACAAAAACATTCAAATTCAGTGTAGGATCAATAACATAACATAAAACTAGAAATAACATATAATTTAAACAGTTTATTGGTTAGCAAATATTACCAATGATATTCTAGTTACTGATCTCTAACTTTGAAAACGTAATATTAGAATATAATAGTCGAACCAAGAGACTTTTACCAGAACATCGACTATATACAGTGTATAACTAAATGAATTATACGTTCTAGAGCAATAGTATTTTCCTAATTAACACTGACAACTAACAATGTAATTCTGAAGGTCAGAAAACTTTGCTACACTATTTTCTCAAAACGTTTCCTTAGAATTTTAACTTCAAGCGTGTCATTTTTTCAGTCTGATGTCATCTTTAGGTAATGTTTTAGTTAAACGAAATCAGTGGTTAATAGTTAATTAATGTTTTATCCTCTTTTTACTGACAAGCTATGTAATGCATTGTTGTAGAGTAATACTTAAAAAATACAGGGTGAGGTATAAGATGGTATCATACGAACAGTTTGTCCACACTTGGTTCACGGTGAATGTTGTTAGGGTGGGTAATGGACAATATTCCACGACATGGTTGCCATTGAGTCTATCTTAGAAGTCATCATCTGAAGCCCAACTTTAGATTTTTAAATAGAAAAGGATCATGAGGGGAATCATGTGGCACGGGCTCAATCTCACGGAAACTGTGGTGCAGTCCATTTTCACCTATCACTATTGATAGGCAAGTTACGTATTGCGTCATAAAGGGTGAAAATTTGGCATTACAGCATGTGTTTTATATACTGTCCTTCTTAAGCAAGACACTTTGCAAGGCGCCTCTGCCAATCCGCATGGACTCGCAACACCATGTCTTGGTCGACGGTTTCACAACGTTGCAGAATCACTTCATGAGATGGTAGATATCAGGGATGAATTCTTGATAAACCAAATTCTTCACATGGACCCAGAAGAAGAAGTCTAGCGGCGTAAGATCTGGGGATCGTGATGGTCACTGTATTGGTCTCCGTCGCGCTATCCAATATCCCGGTCGTGAACATAACGCATAGTGAGGTGGAGCCACGTCTTGCTGGAAAAAGAAGGGAAAAATCACCGTCCTCATTCAAGAGGGGACGGAACACAACATTCTAGAGCAGATCACTACATTTCTCGCCAATCAGGGTGCCGTGGATGAAGTACGGTCCAATAATGCGCGTCCCCTAGATTCAACACCACACCATCACCTTTTCCCCACCACTTCTTTATTGTTTTGCGTCAATCTGCGTTTGTGTCATTCCAGTATCTGTTATTTTGTTTATTGGCATCTCCGTAGACGAAAAATAATGCCTCATCACTGAAAAGAACACGCTGTGAGAACATGGGATCCCCTCCATACCTTTGTGTGGCACAATTGAATTCACTTGTCTGGATCATCCTCTGTTAACCGCAGCTGGAGTTGCAGATTGTATGGGTGGAACGTATACACACACAGCACCTGTAGCACTGATTGCTGACTGATTGAAAGATATCTAGTATGCATGTTTTTGGAACAAACTTAAAAATATATGTGATAATGAAAATGTATAAATGTATAATCCTGTTAAATATATATATAACTGTGGGTAAATCTATTTCGAAGAAACAACACTGTAACTGGGCCTAGAGCCTGTTGTATTGAATAAATAACATAAAATAAAAAGTTGTTATTACCTATGTAATTAAAATTCTGCGTTATAATATTCCTTCACCTTCTTCTGCGTTCATTTAAATATATGTTTCCTTTAGATATCTTCACTACTTGAAGAAGTTACTCAAAGAAGGGGCACTTTTTGCTTTCTTTTATTAAAGGTTCTATATTTTTGTTACGCTAGAGAAAAATAACTATGTAAAAAAGAAATACAAATTTCAGCTTCATATTGTAAAAGCTAGAAAGGCGTAGTAGGAACTAAATGAATATTTGAGCAGTTTTTACCGACAAGGTCATTTCATCCGTCGGCTCCGACAGAGTACGTACTAAAGCGCTAATATTGTTGTATTTTTTTAAAAAATAATAAAACTAATATCATAATCGACAGTTTTCATAGTATATTTGTTACAAAGACAAAAATAAAGGCATAGAAATTGCTGCTTGTTTTTTTTCCTATTAGAGTACGAATTATTCTTTTGTAATGTAACTTGAAGAACAAAAGGTAAAACATAGTTATGTACATATATAATAGTGTAATTTAATCATATTATTTACTGAAGAAAATGGAAAAATTATGGAACTATGATCTTCTAAACTAAACTAGATGCATTCATAAGATCATTTTAATGAATAATAAACCTTATATTACCTAGGTATATATATAGAATATTGTTGCTTAATATCAAGAACTATCACTCTGGGTACAAATCTGGCCCGGAGCAGGAATACTAAGGAAGACCGGGATCATTTTCCCAGATGCTAACTTACGCTCGTCTTACACTCATACATATATACCAACAAACGCGTTAAAGCTTCCGAGGGAAAAGTTGATCGCAAAAGTGATGTATTTCTGCCTGTTCCCGAGGTATGTGTCTCATATAACTATCGTGATATTCATAAACAAAACACAATTCTAATAGAAGAGGGTATAATAAATTTTAAAAATCTAATTGCAGGACCTGTATGTTTTAAACATGTTGCAATGTTTGCTGATCACTTCTACTTTTAAATGTTAATAATGGAATTTATTGTTCTAAACGAAATAAAGATGCTGCTTTTCCGTTAACTTGTTTCGTCAACTTATGCAATTATTTGATGATATAGAGGTCACTCTTTCAGATATTTACTTCACTACAGCAGAGAAAAATGTCGTAGAAGTTTACGAAGACAGTAGCTACTAGACGCTATTTTCCTTGAAACTTACAGCTCCTTAGTTCTGCAAGTATCTCTTCATGCGTGTTACTCACATATCCTGGTAATCATAGTTTTTTCGACTGCATTAGTTGTATATTACTTGCGGGCTTATAATAGTGATATTTACTGAATTACGAATGTTCATAAATGTATGTTTGTCGCACTTTTTTTTTTTTACTATCAACTAATTTCTTAAAACAGTATTTTCTACAATCCACGGTTTCCGTTTCTAGGGATATGAGACCAATTTTAGAGTTCAAGGAAATCAACTGATCAGAGTTCTGCTATATCGCAATCTCTTGAGATTTCGTCAGCACAGAAATCGAATATCGCGGAAAACGAATTGAGAATAGCTGTTCTATTGTAACTAGAAGTGAGAGACTATCATTGACATACGAAGAAAATAAAGCACATCTTATCTTTGTATTCATCTTTACAGTGCGGCTCGAAATAGTAGAAATTTACTATAACTTTCGCTGTTTGTATTGATTCTAAAAGAACAAAAACGGTAATTTATATGAAACATTTTTCTGGTATAAACTTAGGAATGCAAAGATTACTTTTCTGTCAGCTTTAGCTCTTGTACTGAACCCTAAAGAACAAAAAAGGCGCTTCCACAAAGTGTTTGAATAATTTATCTTTATATAGCCAAGCAGAATATATGATTTACAAAAAAACGAACGTGACAAATACAAAATGCTGAACATGGAAACTGGAAATGATAATGAAATATATTTCTACTGTATTAAAATGAATCAGTCTCATTATGTTCTTGCAATTATGTCATTTTAGTGCCAGTGTCCATTACGATGCGCGGAACAGATTCTGAAGTTCAATTTGCATCACTTTTGCACAATTATTTTGCAATAGTTTTAGCCGATGTAACTATGTTTCTGATGCTTTTTCAGTTATACCTGGCTTGTTTCTACAAACATGATTTGTTAGTGAACCTTATAGGAAATAATCCAGGTGATGTAATCAGATGATTGGAATCCATATTACGTCACAATTTCATGAGAGAATGCACGATAGCCTTTCGTTATCTAAGTCCAAAGTCGGGCGAAATGTGAAAGACAAATTGCCAGTTGAAATCACGAAAAGTATATTATTAAATTCCTGTATCGCACGACACTGACAGTAATGTGATTGTCATAATAGTCCTCGAAAAAAGAAAGACCTGATCACACAAAACTACAACTTATTGCTAGAATGGAGTGGAACTTATTCAATCAAGGTGCGGAGTTCTGCTGAATAGAGAAGTTCGTAGGTCAAGTATGTTTACCAAACATTCAACGAAATGCACGAAACGTCTGTCGACTCAATCAGATAATAAATTCGGATTGTTACTATTCGTTTCGTAATTGTGTATCTACTCACGCTAAGTTGCCACTGCTGTCCTAGTTCAATCAAACCAATGAAGTCAGTGCTGGAAGAACATAATTTTAAAGCTCTGACCTTTACGTTAGTAAACCCTTGAGATAAAGGTGAATACTTTTTTTTAAAAAAAATAAAGGTATTTTGAAAAGAGTAGAGTGAAGATCAGTTTTAATTTTCTTTTGAAATCCGAGGATGAAGGAAATATGTTGCTTTTTGTATGTCCGAATAGAGTAAATGCATTAAATAAAGACAATGACAGAATAGATTTCTTATGTAGATTTGTCTTCTGAGGAATAGATGCTTTTCATTCCGTTTACCTGTTGTTGCGTGCGTTAATTTTACTACTTTAAAAAAGTCAGATATCAGAACATGAAACCTGGAGGTTATGCAAACTCGTCAGAACCATAGGTTTATTATAGCGCCTCTTGGGGAAATATTTGGAATATTGAGACCTACAAATGTGTGTCTTACGGATTGTGAAGCCATTCGAAGCAAAATATAAAAGTGGGCATCATAATGTCTGGAAGTTCTACGTTCTTGCTGATAGATTAGGTATTATATAACTGCAATACGATTTTTGAAGTTTATGTTGTTCTTCTGTGAAACCAAGTTTGTGAAGTCCAAGATTTGTGGTTTTTCATAAATATTTCTTGTGAAATAGAAAGTGTTAATTGCATAGAGGTACGTTATACTTTCCACAAGAGTAGTGAACGTAGTATGGTATAATTATTAAATTATGCGAGTGTTAAATTTTGTACTATATGTGAATTATCTCACAGTTTCACATACGTTGTTTATATATATATTGAAGTTAAACTTTATTAAAATCCTAGTCGGATGTCAATGTATTTTTGTTTGTTTTTTTTTTTTGGAATTAATAAAAATTATTTGTAAAATTATTCGTTGATTCATTCTTCCTTTTGAAATTAGCCTATTAACTTTATTTGACTTTTTGGATCAAAAGAGCCAATATATATCAGGCCAATATTTCCTTGTAGTCGTTATATCTGGAGAACTACATATAGTGTAGGAATACCCAAACTATCACTTAACTCAGTAAGATGCGCTTATACAGTAAAAAATTCGAGAACTTGATTTAGATGTATTTCTTCTTGATGAGAGCGACATTCATCCTGATTTATTTGATGTTATTCTCCAGCAAGTTTTCTCGTGCTTGACTGGTTTTCGTATTATTATTATTATAGAGGGACTATGAGTGTTCTTTGTGTATGTAATACGTTAGTGTGCTGATAAAGGAAAAAAAATATGGTCGAGGTAAGTATATTGACATATCATATTATAGTCTTTTGGTTACTGTTTATTATGGTGAGTTGGCGTCAGGTATAGAAATGTGTGGTTATTAAGTGAAGACAACTGATAAACGCTTCAAGTCTTCTCTACCCTTCCAAAGTTCAGAAGCAAGAAAACGGATAAAAGATCCGCAAAAATCCACAAAGGAGTGAACAAATATTTAGATCAACCATATATATTCAGAAAAGACACCTGCTTGTGATTCATTTACAAGAAATGAAAAAACAACTTGACAAAATAGATGTATTTCAAGTTCACGATTGCATGCTATAGTGACTCTGGCGAACGATTGACATGAAAGTATACGTGTAATTTCGAAATTAATTTCACCTTGAAATAAAAAGGTGCTGGCTGCAAGGTTTCCATAAAAAATATCCAATGGATGCGTGGTCCCTAGAGATATTATTATTATTATTATTATTATTATTATTATTATTATTATTATTAGTAGTAGTAGTAGTAGTAGTAGTAGTAGTAGTAGTAGTAGTAGTAGTAATAGTAGTACTTAATACTCTAATTTGGTGAACATTGATTATTAAAAAATCTTCGTTTAGCTCACGTAAGCTTTCTTTCCACAAATCCCTTTTATTTGCGACTTTCCTGCCTCAGATACATGACGCAGGCATGTGAATGGTGTCGTTTGAAAGGTTGGTTTATTCTAAAGAGAATGAGGAATGAATCATTATTCTAGAATAAATAGGGATATCTCAGAAAAGTTTTAAATGAGATCATGTTTCATACGGGAATTTATGGTATTGTGGGCATATTATTTTTTGGCGTGCTTACTTTTGTACCTAGAGGATTGAAATTTTGCACACACATTCATTGTACGCCTTGGTATTTTCAAATCTGTTTCATATCTCTGCGTTGAAACAAGGGCTTCGAGAAGAGCAAAAAGTATATATATATATATATATATATATATATATATATATATATATATATATATATATATATATATATATATATATTTGGTCTAGGAATCAATTCGTGCGGTTTGTACGCACACATTGAAGCTGTAGTACAAACACAAAATACATAAATACCTTAAGAAAAATATTGTCCATCGCTAGCCACCACTTTCGCCCATCTGTCAGGCAATGTACGGATTCCGTGGCGAAAGAAGTCCTCATCCTTGGAAGCGATCCAGTCAGAGACCCATGTTTCGATATCTTCTGAAGAAGTAAACCGCTGTCCAATCAAATCGTTGTTCATGCAATCGAACAAGTAGTAGTCCGAAGGAGCAACGTCTGGCGAATACGGCGGGTGGGGTAAAACTTCCCATCCGACATTTTCTAAATAGGTTTTGACCGCTTTTGCGACATGTGGGCGAGCGTTATCATGTTGAACAATAAGTTTATCATGTCTGTTCTCCCATTCTGGTCGTGTTCTGGCCAGAGCTTGCTTCAAACGCATTAATTGTCGTCGATAACGTTCTCCATTCATAGTTTCACCCGGTTGCAGCAGCTCATAGTACACCACACCTTTCATATCCCACCATATGCACAGCATAACCTTTGCACAGTGAATATCTCGTTTTGGTTGTGATGGACCTGGTTCACCTGGTTTCACCCAGGCCTTTTTTCGTTTAGGGTTCTCGTAATGGATCCACTTCTCATCACCCGTAATAATTCGATGCAGAAACCCCTTTCTGCTCTGTCGTTGAAGCAGCAATTCGCAAATGGTTTTTCGTCTTTCAACGTCTCTGTCTTTCAATTCATGTGGAACCCAATGTGACATCTTTTGAATCATTCCCATGGCTTCCAAGCGTTTGGAGACTGTTGTTTGATCAACGCCTAATGCTGCTGCAAATTGTTCCTGCGTTTGACACGAATCCTGCTCGAGCAATGCTGTCAATTCTTCGTCTTGAAATTTTTTTGGCTGTCCAGCTCGCTCTTGGTCTGCCAAGCCGAAATCACCACTTCTAAACCGTGCAAACCACTTCTGACACGTTCGCTCAGCTAGAGCATGGTCACCATACACCTCCACTAAAATACGATGACTTTCAGTCGCACTTTTCTGCATGTTAAAGTAATGCAGCAGGACACCCCGTAAAACACTTTATCAGGCACAAATTGCGCCATGTTCACTTAACTACAAACTGGTGTTGTTGACGCTTTAATCCACTGCCCTATACTACGAACGATACGCAATGACAGGGGTTTGCAACACATGTGTGGATATACGGAACTGTGGGACGCTCCGTTCGTTGCGCCATCTTTTGTCCACCCGCACGAATTAATTCCTAGACCAAATATATATATTTAGAAAATCTCTTTTCTTGCGCGAATTTCCCACCTCAGATACACGATGGCGACATGAATGGTATCGCTTGAAAGGCTGTTTTATTTTAAAAAGAAGGATGTATGAACCATGATTCTAGGATAAATAGAGATGTTTCAGGAAATTTCCCGTTTTATACGGAAATGTGTGATATTGTGGGGATATTCTTAGCATACTCGTATTGGTTAATATTTTTAACTTCACTTTTCTAGATAGAAGCCTGAAATTTTGAAGATATTTTCAGTACGCCGTTAGTATTTTTCTGTTTATTTTTAGATTTGTGCGTTAACACGAAGGGGTCCGGAGGGGCCCAAACTTAAAAAAAGATTTTTTAACAAGAACTCCCATTTTTGCAATTTTCCCCTCCTCAGATATATGTTGGAGACATATAAACGATATCGTTTGGTTGACTGTTCTATTCTAAAGAGAATGATGTACAAAACATAATGATGTCCTTATATTGTCTCAGGAAGTTTTTATACTACATCCGGTTAGAGTTCATCTGGCAATTGTAGAGTTTTTCTTCGTTCATTGGTAAATATTAGCTCCTCCCTTAATATTAAAGATAGAAACCTGAAATTTTGTACACCACATAGTATTTTACTTGATTTTTGAGATCTACTGAATGTTCCTGTGGATGGTAACGTTTGAAGGACTGTTCTATTCTGAAGAGAATAAGATAAGAATAATGATGCTAGGATAAATAGAGATGTTGCTGTAGCTGGTTGACTGAAAGTTTATAATTTATCTTTTAAATAATACATAATTTAAAAGGGTCAACAACGATATATCCGGGGCAATATCGTGGTATCTTTTTACTATAGGCCATCAAATAGCAAAAATTGAAAATGAAAACAATATTATATCTAATAATATGAAAATATAAGTAAGAGGGAAATGAAATATATGGGAAAATATTAATTTTACTTTATATTGAATTATTATTATTCAAAGTGTACATATAATGAAATACAGAATTGAAGAAAATATAAAAGCACGTACAACAGTCAGATTTTGTAAATTGTGTTTTAGGACATGAAATGTACCTCAAACCTTCACTAACCTTCAACAATACTATTTCCAAAGAAGAATTTTTGTCTTTTCCGTAAGAAATATATATTAGTTGCTTCGATTCGAACGTGTAGAAAACTGTTATTTCCTTTCTTAAAAAAGTGATTCTTTTTTTTTTTTAAAAAAAAGACAGTAATATAGTACTTTCGTGTTTTGTAAAATACGTTTCTTTTGAGAGGATGGGAATACAGTATATTTACAAGAAAATAAGTTCATATGAAAAGTAACTATGAAAGCTCCAAAGAATAGGGTTTAAAAGGTGAGGAAGGCAAAGGTGCCCAGTTTGGACCAACCTCAGTCAAGCTTACGTTCACGACATAACTCACTCGACCTCACTTTCATATCACCAATCTGACCTCACGCTCACTCGACCTACTCCCACAACATTACCTTGTCCTCACGCTCACTTCGTGTGGTTGAGGTAGGGTGAACGTGAATTTTGAACTCACGAGCGCCGATCCCATCGAGCACCTATGGCTGAAAGAGGTTACTTTCATTCTTTTTCAGTTCAGCAAAAGGAGTTGAGATGTGTATTTTTTTAGATTATCGCTTAATTTTTTCTTTTCAAATGACGTTTAACCGTTTCCCTTGCGGGCATCAAATCTTCCTCACCTCACGGGCATCAAATCCGGTGTGCCAAAATATATATTGCCATTACAGCTCTAGACAAACAATTGGCACACCCTTTGTATCAACTTCAAAATAGCCAACGAGATTAAACATATCCTTACAGTTACTGTTCTATTGTTATCTTAACATTCGAATTCGCAATTCAGTATGTAATTTAAATGGTTTCATTTCTTTTAGTTATTTTCACATATTGGTTACGAAATTTGTTTCCATATCTGTTATAAATAGAAGTTAATACAGTGGAATCAAATGATATATAACTTGTTTCGTAATCAAATAAAGTAGGAATTAATTTTTTGGTGGAAAAAGTATTCAAATTAGTACATAGAAAGGTATCTTAATTAATAATACTCTTTCACATGGGCTATATTTCTAAGATGACGATCTGTAATTCTAAAATAATTTACCACGCTGAATTCAAACCTAAAATTACAATTTCATTATACATTTTCAGTACTATAGGGTGTTCTATAAGTACATAAAACATGTTAAACATTAAAAATATTGACGGCATGTACGAAATGTACACAAATATGTAGAACATGGCGTACAGTAAGAAAAGGAAATTTCATATGTAATTTCTGGCAACATTATTAGGTTAACTTTTCATAGGTTAATAAGATTTCCTATTTTTGTTTTCTTCTTCCAATGAATTCAATCTGACATTGACTTTAATTCTTACAAGACTTAAGCTGACTGTTACTTCTACTTAATTAAAATTCAGTGCTTCATAAATGGGAAATGAAAGAAACATGACGCAGCATGTTCGAAGATTACTGCTGATGTATTAGTAGAGACAAGAGACACACCCACAACAAAACATAATATAAAACAGTAACGTCTTAGATACTGTTTCATTCTCAGATTTTTTAAGAACATATGTCGTGTGCTTAGCTTGCATCCTGCATTACTGAAAAAAGTAACCCTAATAGCGAAATTTTAATTCAAATTTAACATAGTGAATTACTATAAATATACAGATTTTCATCCCAGAAATATAACCTTTTTGTAGAACATGGTATTTATACCACATCACAATTTTCATATTTTTGTATCTAATTCTAAATGTCTAGATATTTGTCCGTTTGCAGAATACATCTCTAGTATTTAAACACTGAAAACTGTAAATGAACAATTATTTCAGATGATTTTAAAAAGAAACTCTGTATGCCTATGTTCTCTGAATCTTTCGTATCGCTTTCCATGTGAATGTATTTTAGTATACTAGATCTAGAACTGGAAATGAATAATGAACTAAATTGATATGAGTTGATAACTAGCTGGTGAAAAAATACAAAATAAAATTTAAGTTCGTAGCTTACATTTATATATTTTATCTTTTTTTATTCTTTTATTTTCTATTTTTGCTTTTGTTTTTTTTTCAGTTAGAAGCTCTTTTGTTCATTTGAACTTGATTCGTTTTAGCCTGTTTTTATTTTAATCTTGCAGTCATTAGCAACTGAGTCAATCGTGACGGGGACATATAGCCTCGTCCCTATTGACTCCCTACTCATTCCATTTTTATACTTTACAGTATACAGTTTTCTGTTCCCATCGCTACATTTGCTATGGGTAAGATTTTGTTTTCTTTTACTAAAGCTCTTCTCTTTTACCAAAGTTAATTTGGAGTTTTAGTCTTAGCGAAAACGGCAAAACTGCACTTGCAAAGCAACCTATAAAACGAAAAGCTATGCGTAATAAATTTAGTTCTTTTCCTTTTTGATTTGTAAGATATATTATTTGAAGGCCTTACGTTTCTAACTATTCTCTCATACTTGTAGGAACGTATTGTAGATGCGTCTCATACCTGGAGTAGCTTAAATTGTATATTGCATATCTGATATACAGGGTTGCCAAAAGTATGAAAACGAATGGATAAATTTAGAATACTACCAAAACTATGAAATCGATGTTTGCTGGTGTGATGCATAACATAATTGAAATATTCCGCATTACATGAGAGCCTCTGCGGTCAATTTGGAAGTGTTGCGGCCTCAGCCGACTGTAGTTTAATTAATTCTATGAAACGGGAACTTTACGATGCGATACTATGTTTGAAAATAGGGTGTGATTTTTCAAAGACATTATTATGGTATTTTTCTCTCTGCTTGTTTGTATTCTGAACAAAATAATGATCATGAATTTACAATAACAAGTTTTGGTTACGTTCCAGACATTTGTATATGTTCTAAACCTATGTGATCAAAATTTCGTTAACAAAGAATACAGGAAACAATCCTATTAATGTCTTTAGAATATCACACGTTATTTGAAAAGTATTAGCGTATTGTAAAATTGTTCAATTAACTCAAATCCAGTATGGTATCTTTCAAAATGGTCGCAGAGGCTCTCATATAATATGAAATATATGCACTCTGTCCTGCATCACACCGAAAAGCCTCGATTACATGTTTTTAGTAGTATTCCAAATTTATTTAATCATTTCCACACCCTTGGAAATCGTGTATATATTAAGGGTTATGGAACCAGAGATACAAACCACTGTTTCAATTCATGAAAGCATATGCTTCAGTAGGAGACAAAACAATCCATAACATTTTGTGATTTCAGCAAAATATTTACATGTGTAATGACTTTTATGCACACAAATGCATCAATTAGCACAGTTTTTACTATGCATCTAAACGTTTTGCAGATATCACAAAAGGTATGCATTTTTTGTGTCAACCAGCGCGTCTGTGGTTCTGTTTTTACATTCAAGACAATACTCCCTCAACTACTGTTTAGTAATCAAGTATATTCACCTTTTAACTGCCTGTGTTTCATGTACAGCATCCGAATCAATGATAGCGTAACCCATTTTAAGCCATGTTGATAAGCTGTACTAATTTTAAACAAGACTCGTTAGCTCTGCTACTAAGATGTTGGACAATGTCCTGCATTGAATTAATAATATTGATATTCCGCGAATTTGTTGTAATCTGATTGAACATCTTTCTTACGTGATTATAATTTTCTAATCATTACACATTTCCACATCCATTTACTTTGGTAATTTCTTTTAATTAGTTTTTTCCTCCTACCTTAAATGAGTTGGATTAGATAATGTCTCAAATGTTGACAAATCACAGAAGAAAACTGTTTATCAGTTGTTGAATTACTAATGCCATATTTTTGAAACCGATGAGAGCCAATTAAACAGTCCGTTGAACTAGCTACGTTGCTTTTCCATTTGGCTTATGGAGACTTACTAGTGTGCAGCCGAAACAAACAGTACAATTGATAAACAATCTCTTTGTCAAATTAGAAATGACCTATTTTCAACTACTTTCCTCCCATTCCAATTTCCCTTAACTTCCAATCAAGTTAGCCTATGACCCTGGACTTTAGATAGATCCAATAAAAATCAATACAAGTGTATCTGTAGCTATGCCCTTTTGTCCTAAGAGTACCACAAAGTCAGATGTTGCAATATATACGTTAATTGAGAGTAGAAAAGCGGCGTAGCCCAATTTATTTGAAAGCGTGTTATTCTAGTACATTTGTTTTGGTATGGAATAGAAATATTAATTCTTTAGTCTTCTTTCTGTGGTAAGCAAGCTCTAAATTTGATTATTAAAGAAAAATGTGGAAAGTCTCATATAGAATTTTTCCTTAGTAAATGATAAGGTATTGATTTTGTTTCTAGAATCCTTATTCTGGTTTGTATAGTTAAGGACGAATGTTAGCTACAGAAAGTCAAATGGGAAAACACTAAAAATATTTCAGCTAGACTGTTTCCCTCTAGAGTACGTCGAAAAAATTTATTAGATATTTTACATAAATCTGTGGGAAATGACTAAGCAGTTTAACAATCATTTAGCCCTTTAGAGACGGGCTTAATTTATAAACACACAGGCAATTTTTGGGCGTAGCATATAAGCACAAAATACGAAAGAAGAGAACTGGTATGGTTCATATGTCTCAATTGTTTTAAAGTGCCACATTAGATATTGACTGAGCTGCTATACAACAACACTTGAGTTTGAAAAATGTTACTTATTCAATTGTTTTTTTTTTGTCTCCAAATTAAAACTGATTTAAACATCCTTCGTAAAGAATTAAGTAAAATATTCATCGCTAATAACATGATAAATCAAAAGATAAAGCACATTTCCCCCAAGTAGACCTACAAGCAGTAGTTTACTTTCTGAGATATATATTATCCTGCGACTATATCCAAAAAATCTCACTTCATTTAATTTGCACTCAATAAATGCATCTTTTATGAATACCCTAATTATATGCCATATGACAAAACTCAATTGACTTAAAAACTTGCATGAAGAAGAGTTTACTTAGAGAAACTACTCAGCCAGTTCTGTTCATATTTCGTAAATAAGTGCTTTTTATTGAGACTTTAATAAACTTCATTTTTTATGGAAACTTAAAAAGGGATGGTTAACATAGAAAAGTGAGTTCATGTAATATAAATATCTCCTTTATCCAGAAGATATAGTCTACGCTTCAGGGTGAACTTTTCTTAATTTTCGACAATTACTTCAAATACGACTTATTTCAATGTGTCAACATTTCAGAAACAAATGGTTCACAAATAATCCTAATATATAATATTACTCATTTCACTTAAAAAGAATCCTTGAGTTTGATTATGGGTTTTTATCGGACATTTTTTTCAGAAAACTACTTTTTAACTTTGTTCGTGTTTTGCGACTGCATCATAACATGATAAGTTTCCTACAGTGGTTCATACGTTTTACTTAAATATACCTTACCTGATATTATTACTTTTTTGTTGAAAGACTGAGAAGCTGCAAGTTATTTTAGGATACCTGATACCTGCATAATATTTAATAAAAATTGTTAGAAGAGATACTGTTTACCAAACACTTTTCTACGAAAATTAATAAGCTTATTTGACTCACCTGCAGTCTTCCTGCTAGTAGATGTAGATGAACTTCAGGCTCTAAACACTCTATGAGCTTTGTTGTGTAGCCTAGATTTCACTCGCTTTGCTAGATGACGGCCGGTTGCGAAGAAGTTAA
This sequence comes from Thermobia domestica, assembly GCF_964235325.1. Lineage (NCBI taxonomy): Eukaryota > Metazoa > Arthropoda > Insecta > Zygentoma > Lepismatidae > Thermobia > Thermobia domestica. Next base: position 18,815,952 of record NC_137457.1, read on the forward strand.
CTTCTCGCCAACACGAAGGAACCAAGAAATAAAATCACAAAGAAATTAATTCCTTTTACATACACGTCTAAGAAGAAAACAAGTTGACATATGTACATTACAGTAAGCTAGTAATATACATAACTGTAAGATTTATACTACGATGTGATTCTACAAAGAGTCCAGGAATCGATAAATCTGTTTCAGGTTTTCCTTCGTAGGCTACCATTAGGTACAGAGACTAGACTATCACTATTTCAGTTCAAATTATTTATTATTAGTATTACTAGGGTTGTAAATTTTATTTCTGTGCATTTTAATACATAACCTTATAAGTTTATCACATTTGAGAAATGACACCCCTCGGCTATTACACTACCCAGGGAAGGAAGAAGATGGCCAGCAATCTTACTGTTAGGTACCATTACGCTGTTTTTCTGGTATGAATTAGAATAATTCAAGTAGAACATTACTTAGGATGGTTGTCCAGAATATGCTTTTGCACCTATACGATAGAATGTCCCCAACAGGAATCAAACCCTAAGCCGTTCACACAAAAGACGCGTGAGTGTAAAGTTATTATTATTATGATTATTATTATTATTATTATTATTAACTCGATGATCAACCAACAGGAAGACGTGTTATGCTAACATAAAACAGAAATATTATTTTTGGGCGGCTAGATATTGATTGGTCTTCAAAATTTTTAAATCTCCACAAAAGTTTGAAACCAACTTGTGGATGTGTTTCAGATCACTGTACATTAGTTATGATGAATGTTTTTACTTGGTGTCGTACTATTCTGATGGACTTTAAACTCACACATTAACATATCACGTGTCAAATGTTTTTTGAGATCTCCACGTCTTTCCTACTATAATCTGATATTTTTACGTTAGGTCACATCGTATATGCGCGCCTGCTGCAAAATGTTTAAGACATATGGCTCATATACCATATAATAAGTGAATTATCATATAACAATGAACAAATCTTTCATATTAACATGTAACGGAATGGACACATAAAATCATATATTTTTCGTGCAATATTTCCGTACGCAAAATATATTCAAAACTACTAAGGGGACAGTAACCTGAGGCCCAGGTTGTGTAAATTTAAAAAAAAAAATAAAACTTCTCATAACCAAACCTAAAACGTTCAACTAACATCAATACGTGCTTATGTAATTCGTTGTCTTCGAGAAAAAGAAACATTTTGTGACGTCGTAATTTCGACAAATAGAAAACGGATTTACCAAAATTGGTCAGAAAAATATAAAAAATAAATATAAAAAATATTACTTGAACTTTCAAATTAAAAAAATACGAAACATTTCCCAGAAAGCAGAGTAATTGCATAAAATTAAAACAATAATGCATATAAAAAGAACGAAATTTTCAACGAGAACTTTATTCTGCTTCGACGGTTCATTCTGGATTCATTCGATCATTCAACACCCAGAGCTTTGATATGACACTGGAAAAGTCTCTAAATAGCAATTAGGACATTAACTACAAAACTATCCAAAAGTAAAAGTATAGTAATTTGCAACGTATATGTATATTATGACAACTTAAATATCTAATTAGCATCTCACATTCGTGTACTAGTTAAATGCTTCTTTAGGGTGTTGAATCTTAGCACCTAACACTCGCCGATGCCATCTTACTCCAAGAAACTGTAAGCAACAAGATAACAAGCAACTGTATCGTTTTCAAAAGATAATTCCGTGTTATTCCAATCTCTAATATTTTGTGGTTAGATCAAAATTATCTTACTGTTAAGTTTTTCAGTAGTTAAGCAATTATATGAAAGGATGACAAATATGTTTTTGTACAACATCATCGAATTACTTTTTTTTCGGTAATAAATTTGATTTGAATCTAGCATTGTGTTTGTTCTATATTGTTTTATGTTACAAAATATCATAATACTAAAATTCATTTTTACTTCAAACTCCTGCCTACGTCTCTTGTTTTCGTTCCGCAATAGCGGAATTCGTCTTCCGTACTCTCAACATTCCTTTCCCATACTAAAGACAAATTATGTCAATAATTCATTCCCAACTCCATGCAATTCATTTCCTAACAGATAGTTTGCTAGATTACTTCATTTCCAAATCACATGCAGTTCTTCATTTTTCCGCCTTACAAAATTCGAGTTTAAACATAATACTAAACCTGCCGTTTTTTGGCGGTTCAACGTCAAACACGTTTGTATTTGATTTTCTTCTCTTCTAAGTTTAATAATATTTTCATAATAAGCCAAAGTACGATATTCCTGAATTGAGCACGCAGTTTCATTTTCTCAGTTTTTAGTCGACTTAGCGGGAGGTAGGTTAACTTTCAAATTATGATTAAATAATCTACACAGTCCATAAACAAATTTAACTAATCAAGGACTTAACTCAGGTATTACATTCCATTTATTACATACATCAAAACACGTCATAGAAGTCACCACATTCCCGCAATAACACGATTTTAAACAATACCTTGCAGACACAATATCAGAACACGTAACACACGCACGAAATTCTGACCGATTTTTCATACACAGCGTCACACGATACTTTCAAATTCTGAAACCTAGATATTTTCCGTTTATTCTTATGACGGTTGGACTGTCATTCTTTCTTTTCTGGATCATTCACCACACATAAACAGCACAGTTGCTATGAACATGTCTTTTTTGTATTTTTCTAACATCTGCAGAAAGAATGCAAAATACACTATACAAAATAAGAATACATTTTGTGTATTGTTTTCTTTATCATACTTTGCAGTTCAACTTTTTTCCGACTAGTTATATATATACGGGTAAGACAAAAAAAACCTAAAACGTATGCAAAGGTGTGAAAATCATACATAGTATGGTGTGGGGCCTTCTTTTGCGTGCAAAACGCAGACCAAAATGGCTCAATGATGTTCAAATCTGGAGCTTGTGGGACCCACGAAAGGTGTGGTAGCTCTTAGTGATGCTCCCCAAACCACGATTTCACCTTTTTGCAGCGTAAGAGGGTGCCAAATCATCTTTGTAGCTGCCATCACCATCAATGAAAAATATTTATGAAATGGGTAGAACTGGTCCCTTAAAATGGCCTCATACACCTCAACATTCGTTATTCCATGCAGGGCCATGATGGGACCTGCAGAAAACCACGACATTACTGCCCATACTGAAATAGAATCACCCCCATGCTTTATAGTTTGGAGCAGACAATCTGTATCATAGGCCTACGCCGGTGTTCTCCATACGTAAAACACGACCGGTCGTTGGAAACAATTTGAAGGTCGATTCACCGGATCATGTTACGTGTTTTCACTGCTCATGAATGCACGCCTTGTGGTCCTTGCACAACTGGATATGCCTCCTCGCATTTACGGCTGTGTCCAGCAGTTTGGCGATAAAGGCGCTGCAATGAATTTTCATTTTATGAATTTCGCGTCGCACTGTTTTCGATGAAAGCGGGTTTTGTAGGCCGGAATTGAGTTCAAACGTAATTTTCATTGCAGTGGACTTCTTCTTAGCTGCATCAATCCCTTTTAATGCCCTTCGGCCCCTATCTGAAGGATTGTCTTTCGACCACTGTTGTGCTTTACAGACATCGTTTGCCCATGAATTGTATATATCGTCCTGACATTGGACACAGTGTCTTTTCGATACCCCCACAATGTTCGCCATTGTTGCCATAAAACTCCAACCAGACGGGCACCAACTATCACGCCTCTTTTGGAGTCTGTGAATTCGCCCATTTTACAGCACCAGCTTCACACCACGACACTCACAGGTGAACATGGTTATGGGTGACGGAAGAGGAAGGTCCACGTGATACATTGAAAACAAAAAACGATCAGCAACTAGAACATGTGTTGTACAGTGGAGGGCCAAACATACTTGTCCTGTATGAAGTGTTTTTTGATTTTTTGTCCATTCCCTATGTGTGTGTGTGTGTGTGTGTGTTTGTATCAAACTAATTCGACGAAAAAATGAGAAGGAAAAGACAGTTTTTTTTGAAAACACAAAACTCTAAAACTAATCCAATCCTTATCTGTTCAATATGCACATTCTTCGAAATAACACAGATGCAATCTTCTGATGCCAGAGTAAAAGCAAAGATACCATCTTCCTGCGATATACTCTCTTTCCAGATGCCAATTCCAGCAAATTCATGAGTCTTGTTTGAGATGTTCCTGAGTCAGCCTTCACTTGCAAAATGCTATATCCAGTTCTTGTCTCAGTACAGGAAGAACGTGTTCCTGTTACTGGCTGCATAGCACCTACAACGCAATTTTTTCTCAGTTTCATGTCCGAGTTTCGTCCGTTACAGCGACAGTGGTTCCGAGACAAGATTTCGCTCCGGACCTTCCTTCTCGGGGTCAGCGACAAGCTGGAGTTGGACAGTATGAATTCCTGCAATGAACCAGCTCATCCTAAAGCATAGGCTACAAATGATTCCAGCAGCAACTACGCCTTCATTTTTTGGGGTGATCCTTATCAGGTATGGACTGATGCTGATTCACGGTAGAACCACGGGCTAGTTCTTCCCATCAGTGCTTCACCAGGATTTGACGCACCGAATCTCTACCTGTAATTATCTTCGCCAGTACAGTGTTAGGGCATAAAGTTTCTTTCATTACTGCTGACATTATAATACGTGAATTATCACGTCATAATGAATAAAGTTTTTTTATTGGCATGGAACATATTTTATTGGCATTGGCATATTTTGTTGGTATCATTGTACTCCAGCATTGAACAGAATGGACACAGAATGGAACGTAACAGTAACTTGAGGACAAGGTTGTATAAACTCGAAAATAACGATTCCTACAACAGCGAAAACTATATCATAACATGCACGTGACCCGATATGTGCTTCTTTGATCTGTTGTTTTCAAGAAAAGTTTAAAAGAGAAAATGTATATGGTAGCGTCATAATTTGGCAAACAGAACAGAATAACAGAAATAATCATTTCTTTGTATTTTAAATGTAACAGCAATGTTTATCAAGACTATTATTTCGATTTTCAAAATTCAAAAGTACAATATCAAAAACTTTCTGTAAAGGAAAAATAATTGGAAAATACAAAAACAATAGTGCATTTAAAATAACCTACCTTTCCACCCAAAATATCATTCTACTCCAGCATTCATTCTGGACTCTGGATCCATTACGCTCAAACACTTATTATAATCCTAAATTATTATTGCAATGTACGGTAATTGCATAACAATCCAATTGTTATTGGCACAAGTATGGAATATTAATACTCACATTATGTATATAGGATTTTCACTTACAGATCAGATTTTTTTTTTGCGATTTCTTTCAGTTTTATTTTTTTTAAATGTTTCTCCAGCATTTGTCAAATGTGAATAAAAAGTGGCATGATCATTTAGGCGTTAGTCTCGAAGGGACAGGAGATGCTTTACAAAGTTCACTATATTACCGATACTAAACAATCTACTTAGGTACTCTAAAGCGGTACAAAACATTTATAAATCCACTGTAGTGTAATACTGGTAAATTTTATTTTTTATATGGCTTACATACTAGTATATTTGGGAGAGCTTTTAGTAGTAAATACGTGGTCTATATAATCCATTGATTAAATATTTGTTCATAAAATACTAGTAATAATATATTGGTTGAAGGAATACATTCTTCTCATCACGCTAAATTATAGTGCTTAAATGGATTTACTTAATAGTTAATACGATCGATAAAAATCATCCATTTCGGAAATGGATTTACAGACTACGGTATTATGTTTCCAACTAATCATGAATGTCATAGATAAATGTATTTGGTGCTTTCCTTCATGGAAAATGTTCTGCAACTATATTATTTAAAGATAGGGCTCTTGTCACGCACATTTTCCTAATCAAAAAGTTCTCACGACTGCGTAAACTAGAAATCCCGTTGGATGTTTGTCTTGTGTGCATGTAACAAGTGGATATCAATTATTAATGATGTATGTTTTTTCTGAATGATCTACATTTGCAATGAAGACAGGGCATATTACATGCATAGCTATTTTTTTTTAAATGACAGCAGCATGAAGATTAGTTGCTCAATTTGTGGCCATGCGAGGTTAAGGTGATTAATTTCTTTCATGTGAGTTTGTCTAGAATCTCCCGTTTTCTACGACATTTTTATTACACCGATTTATTTATAATCGTTCCAATTGTCCTTAATCAACGTATCTTTCACCCAAGGTGCATAAACGTGGAACGTAAAGGTAAAAATTTCATTATATTTTAGGACTTCGCAGTTATTCGCACTGCTTGAAGATGAAATACGAAAATATATTAAATGGGTAAATTCAGCTCTAAATCAAGTGTCTTCAAATAAAATGATATTAGTTACCTGATAATATTTAATTTGGAAAAAGTTTAACTTTTTTAACTTGTAAAGGATAGATGGTAGATAAAAAAATATATTAAATTTGAGGTGACTTTATTTCACATTGGGAAGCTATGGTACATTTCAAAACTATTCAAATTGAAAATTGAAAACAGAAGATCTAAACATATATCTTCCTGTTGTAAGCCAGTGATAGCATCAGAGATGCAATCTCCTTTTAGGATGTTGAAAAAGTATGAAAGATTTCTTCGGTACCATTTACACGAATCAATCTCGAAACCAGACATTATACTTGATTATAGTCCTTCTTCTGGTATTAGTACGAAAGTAGCAACCATTGAGGACCTCAGCGGGAGACAAGGAGGATAATTGCTCGCACCTTGACTTACCAGAAAGTTTCAGTTCTTCGAAATACTTTATCAAATTATATCAGACTTGCTTACTCACTCAGTATAATACTGAATATACCTAGGTATTTACTGTATGTACGAATTCATTAATAATAACTGTTGTTGGACATGAGGCATTATATATATATATAATACCAACCGCGTTTGGGGGGTGATTCCTCCCAAGATAGGACAAATGTGTAGACAAACCAGTGTGCACAAATGCTTCCTTTCGGAATTGTATCCTGCCGAAAACTTCAGAAAATGAATTTTAAAGTTCCATAGCTCCAATACTATGGGGCAGAGGTAGTTGGTGAGTACTTCAAATTATATGCCCTTAGAGAAACTTTCTCTATAAAAATTGTTGTGTGAGTACTGCAGGATTATGAAACATATATTTTTGGATAGGACACATATTAGTTCCTCAACGAAGTCTTGACCCGACTACGGTAGATCCCATAGTATTGGAGCTATGGACTATTAAAATTCATTTTTTCATGTTTTCAGCAGCCTATAACTCCGAAAGGAAGCATTTGTGCACCCATTTTGGTCTATACTTTTGTAGCACCCTTGTGTCAGGAATCATCTCCCAAACGTTGTCGGTGTTGTTTTTTAACACCCTATATATATATATATATATATATATATATCAAAATCTGTATACTCGGAACTTCACTTGGATATCGCTCATAGCTCTTAGGGTTCTCTTCTCCTTAGGAAACCCTGTTAGCGTTACTGATAGGAGCTAAGTTGATAATTATTCATTGAAATCCTAATGACAAAAGCGTCCGTTTCCTCTTCTTACCGTTTTTCCTGTACGTAAATTTATAATGTGACTGGAACTAATGGAAATGTAATTCTACCATTTATGAATTGAAGAAATAACGTCCTACGTGAAACATTCATGCGCTATCTAATCTATGTAAAAAAAATTGTTCTCCTATTCATTGCCGTTTTTACACTAGAACGATTAATGCTGAACTCTGAAGTTCTATCTGCCAACACGGTTTGGACACAAGGTTCTAAATCCATTTGATGTGATATAATTTTCGATTTAGCATCCCTTTCAGATGCCAAGATATACGAGGCATGGACCTACAATATAACGTGTGATCGGAACCACATGAACTTCCCAGTGAATCAAACCCGGAACTCCGACTCTAAAGATGCTTGTGCTAACGGTTAAAACAGGATAGAGGTGAAGATAAATGTCGTGATGAAGCCTATTGTTAAAACGATCAAATAGGGTTTTGCACGACAGGAGACAAATCAAAATTTTAGTGACGATACTGGAAAATGATACAACATTTCGAACAGAAAAGTTCATTTTTTTTTCGAAAGAAGTTATCAATTTGACAAAACAGTTTCGAGAGGAACCCACCTGTATTCTTGGTTCATGTGAATCTTCAAACTTAATATATGTCAAGTATATACCAGGCTTGGCAAAAAGGGATCGTAAAATATACTTGCACATTTGAAAAGAGAATGATATACATGATTTATATCTCTCAGTAGGTTTAGTCTATGAAAAGTGAATAAAGAAAGGCGTACCGAGGCCTTACAAGAAGAATAACAAATGTGAAAATTGAGTAGCGCTTTAACATAACATTCCTTGTTGAATTAAGGAAATCACCGCGTCAGTGCTTGAAACTCTTGAAGGATGTGTACGGTCATAATGTGATATCTCGTACATACCTGTTTGATTGACCAAAACGCTTTAACGAGTGACACAGAAAGCGTTGATGGTAATGACTATCACAGCAACAACATAGAAAATGTTGAAAATGTTACTGACATTTTCCGATAAAATCGAAGGTCAACATTCCAATGATAAAAGACATGGTGGGTATTGATAAAGAGTTTATCAGCGCATTCTGCACGGCCATCTGCATATGCGTAAAGTTTACACTGAAATGGTACCAAAAAGCCTTACGCAGGAGCAGAAGAAATTCGAAAGCTCGTGTACAGTGACACAATGGAACAACTGAAAGCAGAACCAAATTTGATAGCGCATAGCGTCACTCGTCTATTTGACCGTTAAGCATTTTTTGGCATCTAAGTGTTGGGACATCCACCTATTTCGACAGACTAGTCACCGTGGGACTTTTTATTTTTCCTAAAGTGAAATTTTCTGTCAAAGGAGTTCATTTTCAGACTGTTGAAAAGGTGAAACGGAAAACGTCGCTGGTCATTGAGACGGTTACACCTGAAGACTCGTAAGGCCTTAAGTTGTGTATATCATTATACCCTCAATACAACTGGTGAGAAGTAAAATGTATCCATCATTTAATTTCCAAAGGAACTGAACATCTTTATTGTGTTTGAAACGCTCCATTAACTAAAAATAATAAATTTCCAAAGAAAAAACATAAGTGTAATTTGATCCCAATAACTGGTACTCCAAAGAGTATTAAAATTCTCGTTACGTTTTTAATTATATGGGTCCCAAATTACACATTTTTCCAGGAGGACAAGTTCATATTACTCTAGGGGTACTCAAATGTTAAATCTTGACTGCACTCGCACTAAAAGTTTAAAGTTATGGCGATATATGTGAAACGATCAGGATAGTAAGTACTAATTCAATATTATCATTTTATTTAGTTTCGACCAACGGTCCAAAAAACTATTTCAAACTGTTAAGGATTTTATAAAATTCGCCAGTAAAGGTTTTGGAATTTTCTTCTTAGTTTCAGCCACAGACGTCTCTGGCGGGAGGATCAAGGGGGACGCCTCTCTATTTTATTCTAATTTAATATTTAATATTTAATATTTTATTCTAATTTAATATATTTTCTAACGAAAGAATAACATATAAATAATAATTATTGTATTTATTTCGAATATAATATTCAGGCTGTGAAACGATTATAACAGAGTTCTTGATATACCTTAGGGGGTCCATGAAGGTAAGCGGAAAGGTAACAAATGGAATTGAAGATAATTAACAGGTTGGGCTAATTGGTACCATTTAAATCACTTTCATTTATGTGCTCCCAGATTTTACATGAAAAAAAAACGCCAGTGCTCAGCGATAAGAACAGTTTACTGAAGGTTGAAATCAACTTGTGACTTTCCTAAAAATTTCTCTACTGATTTAATACATCGAAATCTCATTGATAACTTTATACTCTGATCACGGGCGCCCAAAGGGAAGGGGAGGGTGTAGCTCGGGCCCCCCTCTGGCTCAAACCATGTATATTAAATACCAGAAATACTAGACTTAATACAACAACCATTAAGATGAGCCATTCCTTAGAAAATTTTCTTCGGACGTCCCTGACTGTGATATATGACAGAATAGATAGATTGCTCATAAAGATATTTTTCAACAGTTTTCTTAAGCACGAGAACTCGATTCTATTCATACCTAATAAATAAACTGTCTTATAATAGCTCAATAAGACTGCGTAAATTATATGCTCTGAGGATAATTTACTCCTTCGCATGGGTGTTTGTTTTTGATAAATTTTCGAAAAGGACTCGATTGATTTTGTTGACATTTTATAAGCAAATATTTCATTAATAGCCATATATTACAGAATAAGTTGATTCGCACGAAATAGTTTACAAGGGATATCTTAGTCTTTGAGGTTCTTACTCTGTGTTCGTGTACATTTTTTATTAATTAATTAGTGTTTCTTATATTCAAAGACATAATCAAATAGTGGCACTAGGATGAGTTTTGGTTGTCTATTAGTACTTCATATTGCACCTACATTTAGAATATTTAGCTTAGAACATAATAATCAGAACACGATACAGGGCTAGAGATAATGAAAAGAACAGACAGTGAAAAGGAAGGAATGGAATATGTTTTCACAAATAAACATCTGCGCTACAAATACCTTATCATAGTGATAATCTTAAAATCAGTTGTAACTCTTGCTCGTATTATTCACGAATGTTGCAAATGAAAACGCGTTTCTAGAATAACCAGTTCAAAGTGCCATTTTTTTTGTGAATAACCATAGCTCTTCTTTGCTATTAAAATATGCAAAATTTAAAATGAAAATGCATTATGAGAGCGTAACTGTTATTTGCCCAGAATATACACCGGGGGAAAATTGGGTGCTGGAACATAGAAAACGCGATTTCCCAATTCATCTTCAGAGCTAATCAAATATGAATAATGGTGAAGATCATATTCAAACGAATGGTAACGGTAAATTCTAGCATCCAAAATCCCTTCGCCGTGCATATGATAAACTGCATACTCTTTAGAAATCCAATGACTATTTTGTTCACTTTTCTCAAAGAACTTGATCGTTAATACATAAGGAAGTCTTTTTTTAAAGTAAGCAATTTTCAATGTAATTAAGATTGTTCTTCACTAATAAATTTGAATGTGCTTCACTTGTATTTTAAGATAGTAAGTTCTCATTTTATTTTTCGTTCTTCACTTTTTTCTCCTGAAAAATCATTATTATTAACAGTGAAACAGTTTGAGATCAAACAACATGTTTTTGACATTTACCAAACTACGTATCAGTGTTTCTTTCAGAAACAATGTGTGCCGGGGGACACACTTACTATTTAGAGGGGAACTTATGCTAGTATTCTATTTATTATTATCTTACAGACGTATTATTTTAGTCTACTCAGGAGGGCACTCTCATAGCTCCGGGGGACAGTATCCCCAAAAAGATTTCTGGAAGAAACACTGCTCCGTATATTGGCACATATTGATCTGGAGTACAAGTATGTTAAATATTTTTATGATCAGGTTTTTGACTCCTGTTATGGACAATCAAATTTCAGTTGTAGGTACTGAATTATCTAAAGTAAGTAATTTTAATAAGGACTTATTTCAAATATTAATTAAGGCCGACTCTTTTCGTAAATTAAGGAACTTATTTCTAGTGTACTGACAGGAAAGAAGTGATTTCTAGAAACTTACACTTGTGAACTTAGACTAGAAAAAAGTGTCTTCTATCGTACTAAGTTGCAAGTGACAAATGTTGCAAGATTTTGTATCTTACGTAAGATTTTCTTTTCCAGACTACTTATAGATTCGTTGTTTGACTAGGACCAATCTGTACACTCGTAAATAAATCAAATAACGTGTTCTCCATCGACACGTGTGGGATACAGAAAATCATGATGATGCAATTAGGCAAACATTACTTGATTTTGTGCGGACTCTTCAAGTCGAGAAGATCTATCTCACAGTCAGAACATGAACTTTCTAGGATTGAATCTCTCTTGTCGTGACAAGAGCAGTACAAGGAACGCTGCTTGCATTCGAAATCTACAGATTTTTCTTGTAAATAGCTCACTTTTTTCTTTTCGTGTACTGATCCCCAAATGTTTAGTCATTAAATTAATTATTTATCAACGTGATTATATTCTCAAACTAATCCTCTAAAACTCTTTCAACAATTTCTTTTTGCTTATGACTTAATTTCAACAATCTGTGAACCAGAAACGTAGTTTTCTACTGCATAATACTGAAAACTGAATTTAAAGTCATCACACGAAACACTGCGAAATACACGGTGTCGCATTCAATAACAAAATTGAATAGTTATGGTCTTAAAAAGTGGTTTTCACTTACCTTTCCCTTGTATTTTAAATACTAATCTTTAATTAATATTTAAACATACTTTTAGCCTTTGCAAAACGTTATGCCCGATCAATTGATTTAGAACTATTAGTCTACATAGTTATGAATCAGAATGAAAGTATTTCTGACTCACATAGGAGAATACTACATTAAATTCGTAGCATGATGTATTTGATCTGTTAATGATTTCAGTTTTTTTAATTAAACAGAAATCAAAGTTTGACTGTCCAAAACTCGGCTAACAAACTTGCACAACATATTTTACACTATTATATAACAGGTGAAGATATAACAACCCACTATTAAAATATCTCTTTAAATTTGTGGGATAGTTTATTATCTGTAAACCTATAAGTCGTTTTTTGGGGAAAAACTTTGAAATTCTTACTAATAATAAATAACCATCTTGGTCGTGGCGTTCCGCACAGAGGACATCAAATATGACGACATTATTCTTGCTTTACAACTTTAAAATCCAACTGGCAACATTGAAAACTGTTTACAAGGAATTATCCATCAACGATTATCCCTATATACAGTTTCCAATGTTGCCAGTTGGGTTTTAAAATTGTAAAGCAATAATAATGTAGTCACATTTTGTGTTCCCTATCGGGGACGAAGGAACGGACATGAATAAGGGTAAACGGAGGAGGTTATAAAAACAAAATTAAATAATTTACTATTGTTTTTGTTATGAGTGAGATCTGATAGATCTTGTTTCTATGAAAATATTTAGTCTCGGTAAAAAAATATGTAACAAAAATTAAAATTGAAATTAAATCTTTAAGTTTTATTCCCCATAGTTATGCTCGCTATGCTAAAGGAGACAGTGATGGTATGAATAAAATGATGGAACGAAAAAATGTGAGGAAACCTTTCTAACCAAGAGAAAACCCAGGCACATAATGCTTGTCCACAACAAAACCCACTTCTATGAGTTGGGATCAATGCAACGGCCACACTTATCAGAGACGAAAGAAACTGCTGCCTTACAAATCTGAAACAGTTTATATAGTTTAATACAGTACTGTCACGTTTAGAACGAATTTTAGAAGTAGTGTATGGCAACTTTTTATGATTGAAAATATAACCACTTATGATTATTTTATCAAACTTCTAAACAACATGATATTTCACATGAATATAAAACAAGTTAATGTCTACTGTTAAGACAAGTTTCATACCGACTAGATGTGTTCCGTTGAATTCGAATGGTATATAATGTCTTCGATTTTTGAGGGAGAATGTCAAAAAAACGAAAAATGTACGAAAAGTAAACGGTCTTTCCTAGTAAGATACTGAAATCTCCCATTGATACGAATTGGATCGCTATTGACCCGAAATGTCAGCCTTGAACTAAAACTAACACAAGGAAATTTTTGATCCCCTTCCCTTACCGAATAATCTTATTAAACGTGATTTTTTTTTAGATTTTGGTAGCAGTGGTCGAAATACTTGAAAGCTTCAGAGATTGTAGATATTATGTAGGTGTAAATATGCATTTAAAAAAACTTCGATGCACATTTTCTTTATTTTTATGAGCGTTCAAATATTTTTAAAAAAAATATACATCAAATTATGATGGATACACATTACTTATTTTTTTTGTTTTTGGTTAACAATTTGTAATACCCTTAGGAACAACAAATACAAATTTCGAGGCCTGAAAATAATAGCAACATTGTCAAAAAGAAATAAAACTGAAAACAAGTCTGCTTTTTGCACATTTTTTCACCATTTTAACTCCTCTAAGACAAACTTTACACATTTTTTTGCCAGAGTTGAAGGATTTTCCGTTTCCCTTAATCTTGCGTCTCCATCGCTTCTGTCATTCTTCGGCTGCTTCGATTGCGTACGTTTCGGAACAGAAGCATCAAATATATCTCCATAACAACGCTTCTAATTCAGCCGACTCTTCCACTACAAAGTTACACAGACCTCACGTCTCGTCCTGGATGTACCGGGCTTGTTTTACTTGCCGCACACAATGGTGCTCTTTTTACCCGTAACGGGAATCGGTGACTCGCTTCTTATGAATAAGTTTTCCCACTACTTGTGTTTCGAATACGCAAGGAAAAGCAAGGTACACCTTCTGTTTCTGTTTCACATGGAATTGAAGTAATTCCACGTACGTTGTTATTTTAGAGGGACCTACAATTATTTGGATGACCATCGCATAACAAAAAGGTGCGTTTTCTTTCAGATACTGTTCGTACCATATTCATCGATTTACATTCTTTTTTGTGATGTAAGCTGTACGTTTCGTTTCTTCATTTATAAATATGTACATCTTATTCGTGAAAGGTCGAGTGCATTGTTTATGGTTGTTTTCAAGCAAAACCTTACTAATTTCAACTTTCGGTATGTTCGGACACGGTAAACGAAAGATGCAAAGCTCGAGCTCTCAAGTCAACGTTTGCAATCAGGAAAACTTGAGCAGGTCATTTTTTCTTTTAAGTTAATAATACATGTTTGACTGTTAAGTGTAGAAGAAAGTAACATTGATTGAAATAATTAACGATATAATATTTCGAAATTATATATACATGTGAATATATGCTGGCTTTGTCAATCATGTTTCCATACCTAAAAGAAAATTTCCAATGAAAGAAAAGACAAGGAAAACTTGCAAATGAAAAGGTATGTAAACTAGGTGGCATTCGAAAGCTCCTACGAAAAAGCGAATGGTAACGTTTATCCTATACTGATACAACAAAGGGGTCTTGAAGGATGACCCGTAAAACTTCAAGTTCAACTCTTTTCGTTATGACAAAGTAAAATCTGACCATAGGTGATTTTTCATTTTTCAGAAAGAGTTTGGAGCTAAAGATGTCTATCACGTAACGGAGGCCAACTGTGATGCTCGTGATAAGTGAATGACCCCAGGAAGCAGGAGTGAGTTGATAAAATTCAAATGGAAAGTTATATTAAACAGGATGGCATTCAAAAATTCGTAAAACAAACATAAATGACAAAGTCAGTAATTGCTCACATCCATGCATATAACACGTACAAAGTGTGTCAACATAATCTACATTATGCTAATAATGCTATAATGATAAATATGCATGATGTAATAACTCGGTAGTACTGTATCTATCATGCAAATTACCTTTTCACGTGAGAAAGAAATCGGGGATTTTATTAATGCTAGTAAAGGTCAATGATTACTCTCACTCGTAGCCTATCAATTTTATTTTAATACTTAAATGGATCAGACAGGTTGAGCTGGATTGGTCCTTACAACTGAATTAAAATACCTACATAAATGCAAGACATGATAGTCTGCCTGAGAATTGAGCCAATCAGCTTGCGTAATTACATGAACATTTACATAAATAAATTAGCAAAAGATATCATTCCTCTCTGGTCATATTCAATAAACTTCTATTGATTTTAATGATCTAAGAGTTAAACCAAGAGTTAACCTGAGACAACAGATATAAATCTCAATAAACATAATTATAAATCCTGTCACAAAGTCCTAAGGTGCGTGAAGAATACAAATTCGACTAATGCTACCTCTGGTAATTATTTTATGCTTATTAGAAAACAATAAAGAGAGATTCCAATTTACATGTTTGTATCCTTTCAGCCATCCAATAATGATATGACAAGACAAATAGTTGACTCGCGACAAACTACTCGGTTAGCGCAACCCGCAAGGTCTCGTGGATAAAAGGCAACTTCTCCGCTGGTAGAATTTATCAGAGTTTTTATACACAATTTGTTTTTCACTTTCCATGTTTCTGTTCTCTATTTCTGAACTATCCTTAAAAAGAGGCTGTTTCCTGTGACGCCAAAACGGAAGTCCTTATAACTAACTTCGCAAATATTTTGACACAAGTATACATTTCTGTTTCACAAATAGCTTATGTTTTCCCTCTCACTTCAACTTGTTTTGTTTCTAAAAGTTGTTTATATCCCTATAGCATCCGTGAATTCTCTTTCTAGAAACTTTTAAAAATAATTGTTTAACAAACCACGAAAAAATGGTACATTCTCTATATTTCCGTAACACATATATGTCGACATATCTTATTAAACTTAAAAGGAAAAATATATACGCTTAATTCCTCCCGATTGCAGAAGTTGGTATTTTTGGTTTACCGTTTCCGAAGATACCTGAAGTTGAACTTGGAAACGTTTTGCCTTAAAACTGCCAAAATCAATGCCCTCGTGTACATACTTGTAAATGAAGAAACAAAACAGCAAAATGCAGCTTACATCACCAAAGAAAAAACAAAACAAAAAAAGTAAATTGGTGAATAAGATACACAGAATATCTTCAATAAGATGCGTATTTTTGTTATCCGATGACCATCCAAATAATTGTAGGTCCCTCTAAAATAACAAGGTACGCGAAGTTACTTCGATTCCGGGTAAAAGAGAAATGCAACGTTTGCGTATCCTGCTTTTAGGCTGCCTCTGGTGCTTATTCAAGACGTTAATAGTGGAGAACAGTATTCATCAGTAGCGAGTCGCAGATTTCCATTGCGGGTAACAAAGAGTGTGACGATATGGACATGCTTTAAGTTTTTAATCAACCCTCGTATTTCCCAACGCCAATTCTTGGAAGTAAAACGCAACCAGCCAACATTCGCAAAAGAGCGAAGAACAAAAACTTTTTACCCAAAAGGTGCCTCACTTTTCCAGACAGCCCTGCTTCTTCCGCCAAACCAAACAAGGCAACGAATTTTGCTAGTCTCATCTCCAACACCTACGCAGAATAAGCATGAACAATGACAACAGATTCGACGTGGGAAGGTGATTATTACACATAATCATTAATTTCCTGCTTTATTGGGAGTATTAGTGTATTCAATAATTTCAATTGAACGATGGATTATCCATTATACAACATCAGCGAAACAACGAACTAAAAACTAAATGTTTCATGTGCACCATATTTTAATTTGGTAGTGTATTGTGCACAATAGGCAACGAAAGAACGCGCATGAAAACGAGCGGCAGTCTATCCTCAGGACTCTTTAACACTAGCACATACAGTAGAAGAAATGAAGAAATATTCATAAAAGTTATCATATAAAGATTCCTGCTGTCGAAGTTTTATTAAACATCCTTCCTAATAGTGCAACGAAAGTTAATATGCTTTTGGTATTTTGTGGTTTTGCAGACTAAACAATGGGTTTTCAATGTAAATCGTCAATTAACCTATTTGGAACTTAAAATGAAAGAAGATATTGAAATAAGTGTTCTACTGCGATCCAGATACTAAAGATGTTAAATAATATCTTCTCTATACAACAATGGAAGTGAAGTGTCTACAGTGAACTCCATCATCACTACTCGATTCGTCATATTCGCACGGTCGTAAACTTTGCGTATTTTATCGTACCGTATCGGTTCGTATACAAGTCATTGGACCATTTTATAACAAGTGAAAATTTTTGATAATAATTCAAACGTGTTCTTGTGTTATTACGCGTTTGAAAATGTTTTATTTTCATGAAATAATAATACCAAATATAAGTGTTTTACAAATATATTTTTCTTTTCTAAAATGCATTGGAAAGTAATATTTAATAGCATCAATGTGTGTAATTTTACATTGTCTCTTTCTCAGTGAATGGAAGATACTAAGTTCTAAATACGTGTCTGACCTAAAGTAGGATATAACAAGGTAAGGTATCTTTGTGGAAGTGAAGTGCGAACGTTTACTTTCGTCTCCCGCTACTCATCTGGTGTTAACTATGCATGTCCGTTCCACCTTGTCTTCTTTTACAGGTATTAAGAAGTTTACGTTTAGATTGACGCAATAATGATGGTGGGTGTACGGCATATGCCTCTGGTTTTCTTAACGCCCGAATCCTAAGACTGTGGGAGTGGAGTTATTAATTCTATTGTTACCAGTTCATTGATTATTATTACAGGATCTCACTAATCTTTTGCAATTGAATGATGTTATAGAGAGGATTTCTAAAGAGATCCTAGGTTCGGATCCCGATAGTGTCACATGTAGTCGCGTGAATTGGAACATGTAAGCTCAGACCTCACAATTCTATTATATATTGTCTTACCCGAACAGAGACATACGAGGATCGAACCCAGGACTCCTCTTATAAATTAGTTTACCCGAACAGTAACCGAATCTGGACGGGTACAACAGAAATTCCTTTTCCCACTGCAATTATAAATTGGCTTAACCCAACCAGGGGCAAAGAGAATCGAACCTTGGGAATACCATTATGAATTAGCACACCAAACAACGACAGATACTTTAGGTGGGAGAAAGCGAATTTTTGAACTGCACTGCTTCGTATTTAATGCAATTTTATTAATACATATTGTGTTTTTTAGTGTAATATTTTATCTTGACAATTACTCGTGAAATGGAAACATTGCTTGATGTAATTAATTTGTTATCCGTCGAATTGTATGAAATGCACGAAAAGGTTGAAAGAAATTTTCTGGAGCTGCGACATCAGATAAACATTATGTATAATAAACTAATAAAATTTCGTAAAATACCAAAAAATAATCTTCCAGAAACGTCAAAAACTGCTGAACAAATGCAGGTAGGTTCTAGTTTACGCATACAAGAATGCAAAATAACGACTGAAAATTTAAATATGAATAGTAAGTAATGTGCGAAAGAAACATTTCTTTGCTATTCTTTTACATGTAATGTTATTTGCAAGTTATATATCTGTGTTAATTGTAGAATTTTGCGTATAATTTATAAATCCACGTACAAAATGCTAGCATTAAATTTAATGAATGTGAGAGCGCAGATAGAGTTAAACTACGCTAACGTCATTAATAAATATATATATAGTATTGTTCCATTTTGCTTAGAAGAGTTTCAAAATGTTTTAGGTCTCAAAGTAGAACCTAATTCTTTCAATAGAGTAGGTAAAGATGCAATTTATGAATCTTTGTTTAATTTCAATTGTGAATATAGGAAAAATGTCGAAAAGGAGGTCAATCTCCGTGTACGTGGTATAAGAAAAACCGCTCAGTATGGGAAATTGAAAGAGAAGTGTGCTCGTGGCAAAAATATAGATTCTAACTATGTAGCCTCAAAGTTGAAACTTCAGTGCGCCGATGTTAACGTCGAAAATAAGGTTATTGAAACAATAGTTGAAGGATTACAAAAAAGTATTCTAATTATACTAGTTCCTTTAGTTACCATGATAGTATGCTCAATGGTGAGGAGAAAGAATTATTTTTAGTTGATGTTAAAAACCCTTCTAAAACTCCTTGTAGTGGTATTAATTCTATCCTCAAAAAATGTAGTAAGGATACTAATGTATACACTATGTCGGTTAATGTGGGTCAGACCGAAAAGGAAAACTAAAATCAGGAAGAGGTCAAATTTGCGAATGAGTTCAGAATGGGCCCATTAGCATATGTTCGTCATAGTTGTCCTTCTGAGGTTAGAGGTAAAAGTTGTAAAAGGAAACTGGAAAATATTGTCGATGACATTGATATTTATCCAAATCCTGTCAAAAAAATGTAGGTTATCTGAAATCCAGGAGTTGCACTTTATTGAAATTGATGAAATTGAGAATATTTGTTGGAATAATTTATTTCAATTCTTAGATAATAATGGTGCACAACTACAAAGCATTAAAACCAAGTTGGCAAATGTATCTGTTTTACAAAACAATGATGTTTTTCTCAGGGGAATGAAGTAAGTAATAAAACAGCCAGTGTAAATACAAACACCGTACAGGTTGACTTCATGAGGGTTATCTCCAATAGTAGTACGAGTTTTGTTAATGCGACCAACACTACGAAAATAAAAAGTGATGCCGTTGTGGTTTTTTAGACGAAGTTAAAGTCTGCACTCGTCCCTTTTGTGAAAGGAAGTGTTTCCCCCCCTCCGACTCATTGCTACTTGTTAATAAGGAATGTTTGTCAATAATTCCTGTACTTTTTGTGGTGTATACACGGCATGTTGAAAGTCAACCTAGAGTAAAATTCATTGTGCAACCAATTCAGAATGATGAGTTACGTTATTTTCCCATTGGTAAAATATTTTAGTACGATGAGAATGTGCAGTGTGAACACCTGTAATTGTTTGTTTTAATAACAATGAAATCATTTCATGTGCCCTTGGTACAGATTGTGTAAATCGTAAATCGATCAAATTTAAATTCTGTAAAAGTAAGAAAAATGATGTTAAATCAGGATACTCAGAATGACTATCCACCGGCCAATAATTTACATTCAACTAGAAATGTTACTGAGAAATTTAGAAACAGTGATGTTTGTTTGGCTAGTAAGAAAGGTAAACAAAGGTTTTTCCACCGTCGAAAAATAAAAATTAACCTGAAGACATGTAAAGAAGTGCGTAAGATAGGTAAGAAGTCATGCCTATGCAGAAAGTATAAATTCTGCGAATATTTCCAATGACACTCAAATTGTTAATGTTTCAAGTGTATAAACCAATCGTAAGGTATCAGTTAATTCTCATGTTGAAGCAGCACAAATATATAGTTTTTATACAATATTGCGTTTTTGTACTAACAAAAATCATTGGAACTTAAAAGTAAAATCCTTGATTGCATGAAAAATTAGGTTTACGATGTTGTAATAAATCCAACAATAAAGGAATTGGGTAAACGAGATTATTACATAGCCGGTTTGCCCATTTTCCGTATTTTTGACATTGCAATGAAAAATAAATGTTTGGAATCATTGCAGAATTTTTTTTTGTATAAAATTCTCTTCGGTATTAGTAATTATTTTTCATACTATAAATACTAAATGATGCTGTTAGTACTTTAGACAAGTTTGAATATTACAATAAAATTAATAGTATTTTTACTGTATGTTTCATGTTAATGGCTATAGCCGATAGATTTAGGAAAATTTTTGAATACTATTTTTTCGTTTCATATATTGTCGCACCTGATAATATATTAAAAATGTTGGACCAGAGATACCACTTTCAAAATTTTGATATTAGAAGCATATGTATTACGAAATTAGTTGTAATAATATCTTTTCGTTAACGCATTCATAACGAAATTTTATTTCTTTTAAAGTATGAAAATTATAGTGCCACTCTTTGTAGTGCAAGAGTTAATTTGTGCAATGAAAATAATTTCAAATTTAGTGAAATTAAATAAATTTAAATTGTGAAGATGTGGAAAATCTGTACAGAATATTCCACCAGAGTGTTACAATTTTACAAAATTAAAAATATTTTGAATACAAATTTGAATATTTTGGTGAAAAACCATTCGGTAATAAACCTCAACGATTACATTCTAAATTAGTGAGTTAAATTTTTCAATTTCTAAATATCAACCATGCCTTAATTAATAATAATGATACTTACGATGTGTTTCGTCAAGTTATTTGTTTGAGTTAAGTAGTATGCCTGTCGCATTTTTAATTAGCTAAGGATACTTCAATTCTGGTGTGGTAAGTTATTGTAGTTTTGTTTTATACTTGTATCCACCTTCATGGCGCGTTGGTTAGGTTCAAAACAAAATATAATACGATATTTTACTATAATTGGGTACCAATAAGTCATGTGTATGCTAATTATTAGCAATTGCTATTGCACTTACCTTACTTTAATCTTTTCGTTAAATACGAAAATACTTCAACTTGGACTTGAAAGCATGGAATCAAAGTTTTTCTCCAAGATTATGGGTTATTCACATTTTGTAAAGCGTTTGTAACGCAATGTTCGTATTAGTCCCCTCCATATTATTTTAAATTTTATAATTTTGTTTCCTATCCTTTCCACTTTGATTCGGGGATGGAAACATATTAATAAATAATTGGGGAAGGGTCTTGCAGACTTAATGCAGGCAGTATATTTTTATATACTTCGAGCGTGACAAGCTCGCATCCGCCCAGTCAATTTCATTTTTAAGTAAATGAAATATTTTTAGTGTTGTATTAACCTATGTGTTTTAGTATGTAATTTTTATGAATCCTGTAATAATTCAACTATGTTCTATGATATAGTTGCATTGAATTATTTTGAATATTTCGATAAATATTTTGCCTCAGAATTTAAATGAATATATCGTTTTGAATTTTATGATTAATGTTAATGATTTAACTATAGTAAATTTTTGTGACCAAATAGTAAGGAGTATTTTATTTCCATGAAAATTGAAAATATAACAATTTGGATCATTTATTGATATATTAGTAATTTCTAAAAAATGTGTTTTATTTTAGTATAAATGAGTATTATTGGAGAATATTAAATCAATTACCAGTATTTTAAATTTATTGCAATATATTTTGTTTGTGTTACTCATGTTTTATTATGCAGTGGTAAGTATGGCATTGAATTCGATACCTTATGAAACTTAATATTTTACCAAATATAATATTTTGTTAAATATCATGTTTCATTGAACACATTATTGCATTGAATATTTTAATATGTTCCTATAATTTGGTTTGAATTTTTTTAAAAAATATGAAATATAATATTGAATAATATGTCAAGCTATAAGTAATCATTGATTTATATTCAAGCATTGAAATTGTGTTTGTGTTCCCATTTTAAGAAATGATTAAAATAATAGGAGACACAAACCAACAACAATAATAAAATAGGACTGAAAAGACATTTATGAAATGGCCCACGTGTTATTGTATATGGCCCATGCGTTCGTTATTATTCAGATTTTCGTGATTACGTGTCCTCGTGCGAACATGTGAGCTGTTATACCGCAGTGTAAACTAACTTCAAACAAGTTTAACCCTCAGTGGACTACAGGAATAGGCATCCCAACGTGTTCTGATTGTGCTACTATGATGCAATGTAATTATGGAGAATTGAATTCCAGGGTTCTTGCCCACATTCGTGGCACGACTAGTAGACATTCCGTCCGGGGCCATTTGTGACAATATGGACATGCTTAAAGTTTTTAATCAACCCTCGTATTTCCCAACGCCAATTCTTGAAAGTAAAACGCAACTAGCCAACATTCGCAGAAGAGCGAAGGACAAGAATGTTTTACCCGAAAGGTGCCTCACTTTTCCAGATAGTCCTGCTTCTCCCGTCGAACCAGACAAGGTAAGGAATTTTGCTACTCTCATCTCCAACACCCACGCAGAATAGGCTTGAACCATCACAACAGATACGACGTGAGAGATGATTATTACACATAATCATTAATTTCCTGCTTTATTGGGAGTATTAGTGTCTATAATATAATTTCAATTGAACGATGGATTATCCATTATACAAAATCAGCGAAACAACGAACTAAAGACTAAATGTTTTATGTGCACTATATTTTAACTTCGTAGTGTACTCTTGCGCTGCACAATAAGCAACGAAATGACGCGCATGACGCGAGCGGAGGTCAATCCTCAGGACTGTGCAACACTAGCACATACAGTAGAAGAAATGAAGAAATATTCATATAAAGATTCCAACTGTAGAATTTTTATCATACATCCTTTCTAATAGTGCAACGAAAGTTAATATGCTTTTAGCATTTTGTGGATTTGCAGAGTAAACAATGGGTTTTGAATGTAAATCGTCAAGTAACCTATTTGGAACTTAAGATGAAAGAAGATATTGAAATAAGTGTTCTACTGCGATCCAGATACTAAAGATGTTAAATGATATCTTCTCTATACAAAAATGGAAGTGAAGTGTCTACAGTGAACTCCATCATCACTACTCGATTCGTCATATTCGCACGGTCGTAAACTTTGCGTATTATATCGTACCGTATCGGTTCGTATACAAGTCATTGGACCATTTTATAACAAGTGAAAATTTTTGATAATAATTCAAACGTGTTCTTCTGTTATTACGCGTTTGAAAATGTTTTATTTTCATGAAATAATAATACCAAATATGAGTGTTTTACAAATATATTTTTTCTTTTCTAAAATGCATTGGAAAGTAATATTTAATAGCATCAATGTGTGTAATTTTACATTGTCTCTTTCTCAGTGAAAGGAAGATACTAAGTTCTAAATACGTGTGTGACCTAAAGTAGGATATAACAAGGTAAGGTATCTTTGTGAAAGTCAAGTGCGAACGTTTACTTTCGTCTCCCGCTACTCATCTGGTGTTAACTATGCATGTCCGTTCCACCTTGTCTTCTTTTACAGGTATTAAGAAGTTTACGTTTAGATTGACGCAATAATGATGGTGGGTGTACGGCATATGCCTCTGGTTTTCTTAACTCCCGAATCCTAAGACTGTGGGAGTGGAGTTATTTCTTTGTTACCAATTCATTGATTATTATTACAGGATCTCACTAATCTTTGGAATTGAATGATGCTATAAAGAAGATTTCTAAAGAGATCCTAGGTTCGGATCCCGATAGTGCCACATGTAGTCGCGTAAATTAGAACATGTAAGCTCAGTCCTCACAATTCCATTATAAATTGTCTTACCCGAACAGAGACATACGAGGATCGAACCCAGGACTCCTCTTATAAATTAGTTTACCCGAACAGTGACCGAATCTGGACGGGTAGAACGGAAATCCCTTCTCCCACTCCAATTGTAAATTGGCTTAACCCGACCAGGGACAAATAGAATCGAACCTTGGCAATACAATTATAAGAGTGCCACTCTGTGCGGCAAGTAAAGCAGGGCCGGTATATCTAGGACGCAACGTGAGGTATGTGAAATTTTGGAGTGGAAGAATAGGCTGAATTGGAAGCGTTGTTATGGAAATATATTTGGTGCTTCTGTTCCGAAACGGATACACTCGAAGAAATCGATAATGACAGACGCGGCAGAGAGGCAAATAAAGTAAAAAAGTCAACCCTCGCAATGAAATGTGTGAATTTTGATCTTGAGGAACCTAAAATGGGAAAACTGTGCGAAATGCACGTTTGTTTTAAATTTTACTTTTTGACCGTGTTCCAATCACTTTAAGGCTTTGAGAAAAAATATAAGTTGTACCGAAAAATATTACAGACTTTTAGCAAAAATAATGAATTTTCTACACTTTTTTGAAGTTTTCAATACGCAAGGAAAAACGAAGAAACATCTACATAGTATCTACAACATTCATAGGTTTCAAAATTTTCAAAATATTTCGATCATCCCCAACAATATATAATATATATATATATATATATATATACATTATACACATCCTTTTTTCTCCCACTTTTTGACCTTGACAAGCAGAAGTACCATGCTCTCCGAGTTCACAACCATAAACTGTTTGTCTACAGAGTGCGTTTTCTGTTCTTCGAATGACTCTGCTCGCGAAGAACAAGGTGATGATCGGGCTACCGAATACGGCAGCAACAAACGCCCCGTTGCAATTTTAAATGTAGAATACAAATATAGAGCCTTGACAATCGTACATCGTTTGTACAAAAATGTGCAGGCGAAATTTCCGTTTGTATACAATTATGGGCACCGCCAGAACGAAGCCAAAGTGGGGGTCTGTTTAAGTGGTAGCCCTCACCATGTCGAATTCAATCACAAATTGTTGTACATCGTTTGTACAAAAATGTGCAGGCGAAAGTTTCGTTTGTACGCAATTAGCAGCGCCGCCAGAACGAAACAAAGTGGGGGCTGTCTGTATGGTAGCCCTTCCATGTTCAATTCAACCACAAACTGTGGCAATTGTTTGTACGTCATTATACATAAATATGCAGCTGAAATTTTCGTTTGCATATAAATGGGGCGCCGCCGAAACGATAACAAAGTATAGACTGTCTAATTGGTAGCACCTCTCCCACGTCCGATTCAAAAGAACATTATCTCAATCGTTTGTACATCGTTTGTACAGTAATGCGCAGGTGAAAGTTTTGTTTCTACGCTATCAGGTGCGTTGACAGAACGACAAGAAAGGGGAGTTGTCTAAGTGCTCGCCCCACCATGTTCGATTGAAGCACAAATTGTCGCGATCGTTTATACAGCGTTTGTGCAGAGATGGGTAGGTAAAATTTTCGTTTGTACTAAAGAATATACGGATGTGGGTATTTTTAATATCTGCGATCAACGTTAACCGGTTTGAATAAATTTTTCTGAGATTGAAAATGGTACCTATTACACTAGTGGACAAAAAAATCTTTTTCTCTGGCAGAGGGAAGAAAATACCTGATTCTAATAGAACTTTTTACGTAGAATTCGAATCTGCAATCAGTTTTTCTGTATCATCCTCAGTTTTCCCGTGACAGAGGGATTTTCGATTAATTTCCCCTCAATTTCCTGTTTCTTTTTTTAAACCATTTTCATACCTGTAACTCGAGTATCTTAGGTATGTAAATGCACGAATTATATTGTATGTTAGCTTGATTTATACTTAGTAAGCCTTCTAAGTTTTATAAGAATAGCATTATTCTTTCTAGAGAAATAAACATATTTATATAAAAATTATGCTATGTGTACTGTTCATTTTACCATATTCATTAGTGCAGATAAAATCACATATAACTTCCACGAAAATTTCTTATTTCCGTATTCCCATCCTTTCTTTCCCCTCCAACTGGATACTTGATACTTTTTCTATTCCAAATGTTTGTGCTAGTTTTCTGGCGAAACCTTGAGTTTTATACTGAAATCGGTTTCGATGTAGTTAATTATTTAAATTTAGGATTCCTTTCTGCATCGAGGTTATATGAGACCTAGACTCAAAGATTATGTTGAAATTCAAACACAGTAATCGTCCAAATTTTGTTAGCTCTATAGTGATCAACGTTAAAATCGAAAATGACCCATTTCTACCACTTCCAGTTGGCGTATCACCTCCATTAAGGAACTCCCTAAATTTAAAAAATTCGCGTTCGTCCAAAGTTATCGTGTGAAGTAACGGCCGCTCGTATGTACGTACTAATATCGATAAGTTCCACTACGAGATCCCAATTAATACTTCATATACCCCAGCCACACACACACACTATCATATGTACACACGAAAGTATATTGGTAGTATACACACGCTTACGCCTGAAACTAGAAACACACACACACACACACACAGAGAGAGAGAGAGAGACAGAGAGATAAAATCTTGTTGTACCTTTATATTGAATGCACCATTACTCACAAAATCAGTTAAAAAAGAAAAAGGAAATAAAGTTGTAAATGAAACTTTCAAAGATTGGTACCACTGCTGCGCCTACTACATGAAATTGTTTCATAATGATTGATTCGTAATATGATGTATATGGGTTTCTTAATGGTAGTATAACAAAATGCCTTCAAATTGACCATAAAATAAAAGGTGAAATTTATTTCTCAAATTTTGTAAAATCGAAGTATGGGACAGTCTACAATAACAATATATGCAAATAAATATTAATATACTTCACGTTTTCCAGTGGGTGGAAGAAAGCTTCGAATAGTGTTTGTTGTCATAATCATTAGCTTATATATATATATATATATATATATATATATATATATATATATATATTCAATTTGGATCACGAATGATTCGATAATTCGGTAAAGGGAGGGGTAGGGGGCCCAAAAAGTTACTTTGAGATAGATTGAAGTCAAGGGTAACATGTTGAGTCAATAGCGATCCACTTAGGGTCAAGAGCCGATTTTATTACCATACTAGGAAGGACACGTTTTAAGGAAAGAACGGCAAGTTGCTATCAAAGTATCACAATTAAAGTTAACATTGCGAAGCTAAAATTACTTTCTTAAATATAAGGATTTCTTTTACCTGTAAGTCGATGATACATTTTCTAAATATATTTAGGAATTGTCCTTCATACAACAGCGTCATAACCTCTCGTTCCACTTAACACAACCTTTTATATTTTTTCTTTACTTCTTCCTAATTAGAATGTCAAACTCGTTCCCAAGATATACATATTCATTGTCCACAGATGAGAACAGTTCCAAAATTTACCAAATTTTTATATATACATACATACATATATATATATATATATATATATATATATATATATATACAGTAAACCCTCGTTAACACGAATTCCAAGGGACTGAAAAATCAGAAGTTCGTGTTAAAAAAATTCGTGTTAACCGGGGAGCCAAATTTTATTATTCGAATACATTTTCTCCATACATACGCACTACAGTATACAGACTATACATACCACTACAGTATATTATGTATGTCATAGAAAACACTAGAGATGGTATCGAGACGAGACTGAGTAGTCTCGTCTCGGTTCCAAATTCGAGACGAGACCAAGACTATTCTTCGTCTTGATACCATCCACAGAATAGTATCGAGACGAGACTGAGAGTTTCGGTCTCGTCTCGATTTCGAAAAACACGGCTCGAATCAAATTCGAGTTCGGTCTCGGTACCGTCCTCTGAAAAGTAAAAACACTACAGTAAGCTTATTACCCTATCTTCGAAGATTAAGAAAAAAAGTTTCCACGCAGAAAATTAAGGTCAAGTTATAAAATTGACAACTCTTCTAGCAGGTTGGGTACCACTAGTAACGAAACGGTATTTATGACTGCTGTAACCAGTTTGGAGTTACAGAGGAGAGAAGACGTTTTGTCTCGAGTTGTCACCAGCCCGTCTGCCAAGCACCTGCATGTTCAGCGCTTGACGGAGGACAGAATCAACACCTCATAAGAGAGGAAATATACCCGTTTCTGTTTTTTTCTCTTATTTACAAGGCAATTTTCGTCTGTATAAATACTGTATGACAAAAACTGATCTGGAGTGGAAACTAAAATTAGAAAAATACTCTGGAAAAAACTAAGGATTGAAAGTTCGTGTTAAGTGAAAACATTTACTGACTCAAGGGACTAAATATTAGTTCGTAATTCGTGCTAACCGAAATTCGTGTTAACCGATAAAACTTCCTATAAGATAACGTACAGCGATGCCGGGACCGAAATTTTGTTCGTCCTAACCGAGTGTTCGGCTTAAGCGAGTTCGTGTTAACGAGGTTATACTGTATATATATATATATATATATATATATATATATAGGGATTGGATAAAAAATCTAAAATCACTTCATACAAACACGTAAGTTTGGCCCTCTACTGTATAACACGTATTCTGATTGCCGATTGTTTTTTGTTTTCATTGTGTTATGTGGGCCTTCCTCTTCCCTCAGGAGTAACGAGTTCATATCTGAGTGTCGTTGTATGAAAGTGGTGCGGCAAAATGTGCGACCTGACAGACCTCAAAAGAGGCATTATCGTTGGTGCCAGTCTGGTTGGAACAACAGTGGCGAAAATGGGGGGTATCGAAAGGCACTGTGTCAAGTATCACGAGTTCATTCACAATTCATGGGCAAACGACGTCTGCAAAGCACAACAATGGTCGAAAAACAATCCTGTCAGATATAGACCTGAGGGCATTAAAGCGGATTGTAGCAGCTAAAAGAGAAGACCACTGCAATGAAAACTACGTCTGAACTCAATCCTACAGATCCCGCTTTCATCGAAAACAGTGCAACAGGAACTTCATAAAAAGAAAATTCATGGTAGCGCCGCTATCACCAAACCTCTGGTCACAGCAGTAAATGCGAAGAGGCATATCCAGTGATAGAAGGACCACAAGGCGTGGACTCATGAGTGGTGGAAACACGTAATGTAGTCCGATGAATCGATCTTCACCTTGTTTCCAACAACCGGTCGTGTTTACGAATGGAGAACACCGTCTCAGTCCTATGAAACAGATTATCTGCTCCCAACTGTAAAGCATGTGGATGGTTCTGTTACAGTATAGCAGTAATATCGTGGTTTTCTGTAGGTCCCATCATAGTTCTGCATGGAATGATTAATGCTAAGGCGTGTGAGACCATTTTGGGAGACGAGAATTACCCATGGCCCAAATATTATTCCCTGATTGTGATGGCAAATACGAAGATTTGGCACCCTGTCACGCTGCAAAAACGGTGAAATCATGGTTTGATGAGCATGAACAGGAGCTATCCCACCTCCTTTGGTACCCACAATCAATAGATCTGAAGATCATTGAGCCATTTTGGTCTGAGTTAGAAAGGCGTGTTCGGTCTCATTACCCTCCACAAGCATCCCTTAAGGAATGGGAGCATGTTTTGGAGGAACAATGGTACAAAATTCCACACACTACGATTCAGGAGCTGTACACATCCATTCCACGTTGGGTCGAAGCTGTTTTGGACGCAAAAGGAGCCCCCCCACACTATACTAGGTATGATTTTAACACTTTTGCAAAGGTTTTAAATTTTTGTCCGTCACCTATATATATATATATATATATATGTGTGTGTATGTGTGTTTGTGTGTGTGTGTGTGTGTGTGTGTGTATATATATATATATATATATATATATATATATATATATATATATATATATATATATATATATATAAGGGTGTTTAGAAACAACACCGACAACATCTGGGAGATGATTCCTGACACAAACATAAGAAAAAAAGTATATACCAACCTGGGTGCATAAATGCTTCCTTACGGAGTTTCAGGCTGCAGAATACATAACTTTAAAAGGTCCATAGCTCCAAAACTATGGGACCTACCTTAGTTGGATCAAGACTTCACTTAGGAACTAATATGTGCCCTATCCAAAAATACATGTTTCAGAATCCTGCGGTACTCACGCCATAATTTTTGTGGAAAGATTTTGGCTAAGGGCATATAATTTGAAGTGCGCATCAACTACCTCTGTGAAGTACGGCAGGATTCTGAAAAAATGGATATTTGGATAGGATACATACTAGTTCTTAAGTGAAGTATTGACCAGACTAGGGTAGCTCCGATGGTATTCGAACAATGGATCTTTAAAATTATTTTTTTATATATATTTTTGGCAGCATATAACTCTGAAAGGAAGCATTTGTACACCCAGGTTGGACTTTTTGTCTAATCTTGCTGTCAGGAATCACCTCTTAAACATTTTCGTTGTTGTTTTCAGACACCCTGTTTATTATGAGATGGTAAAAGTTTAATATTGTATGTAAATTAATAGAAAGAATAATTGATAAGGATTAATGGAGTTGGCTAGTGTAAATGATACCGGTTAATTGGTTGATACGAAAAGAGTATTACTCAATTTTGGCATTACTACCAAACAGGACCATTTGTCTTTGCCTTTTCTAGTACTTTAACTTTAAGATTATTCAATTAAGTTCTTGATACTTTCTTTATTTTAATATTTTTTCGTTAAAAAAGTATTACCGTACAATAGCCTATGTGTTACCTTCATTTTAGAAAATTAATCATTAACATATTCATGTAATGTTTATTCTTTAAATGTCAATATAAATACATATCATTAGAACAAAGGAATAAACTTTTTAATTTATCCAACATTTAGAGAATGAAAATGACTTTTAAATGTAGCAGCAAGATAACAGCTATAATAATAAGTAATCGTCATTTCATAATAATAATAATAATAATTAAAAGTCACCTCATCGAACTCCTAATTTGGAACTTATGTAAGTGGCTTAATCTTCAGCATTCTTCGATTTGGTTTACTTCCTTTGGTAGCCCATGGTTGAAGGATACAGGCTGGAAATAACAGCTCAATTGGAGAAAGGTTGAACGAGGAAAACTTCCGTCCCCATAGAATATCGAATATATGCCGCCTACTTCCTTCAAGTATAACAATGAAAAGTAGCTGGCAACACTATTGCATTATATCAGGAACATACGGTATATTATAAGGCTGTACACTTGAAACGCTTGATCTAGACTCGTCAAGCCAACAGAATGACCCAATACAAGGCCTTTAATGCTGAAATAATCTTGATCATGATGAAATTATCTTTCTTTTTGCTTTCTTTATGCATTCCGTAGATAAATGTAAATAATTTCCAATAATATGAGTTTTTTTTTTTAGGTTTTTATCCCTGAAGTATGAAGTTACACGATAGTTGTCATTTTTGTATTACACTAGTGAAAATAGACTTTAGTGTCAATATCAGCAGAAACTATGGGGTATGGAAGATTGTGAAACACTGATGTTTTTTTTTAATGTTATGAGAAGAAAAAAAGGTTTTGTGAAAAATTTACAAGTAACAAACGTACACGTTTTATGCTTTCTATGCACTTTCTGACTCTCTTTGACACTTTCTGTCTAATCTATGCCACTAGACGAAAACTGTGTTTTAGAAATCTTAACTGCATTGGTGCCACGTGGCTTTGGTGTGATATTCGCTAATATACACATTTTAAGAACATTATTACTATTGTTATTGTTATTGATTCAGTATGATGCCAATTGGCATCAAAATGCATCTTAGAGTTAACTAATGAGGATGTTGCATAAATAGTAAGGAAATATATCAATTGGAATGTCACAATAAACCAGAGTCAAAAAATCGAAGAAATCTCAGGTCATTTTGAAGCGATCACTGAAACATTACAGAAATGATTGTTAACATAAAAATTCTGTGCAAGAATATAGTTAACCGAGCTAATCCCTCAAAGACATGGTGAGTACACTTGCTCTGCTTAAGAATTCCATCCAACTACTCAAGTATTTCTAAACCAACAACAAAAAACTTTTTTTTTGCCAGAATGAACCTATTTTCAAACATTCGATGACTTCGTAACCCTTTGTTCCTAATCTTTCAGTCTTTGACTAACTTTTTAGTAGGTAAGTCTCCATGTGCAAAAAGCTAAATCTAGAATAGTTTCCACTGAAAGAACTTATTTAATATTGTCATTTATTTCAGGTGAAGATGCTGCTTTTATTTATCCTGATAATTTGTGAAACATTTTACGGGTATGATCTTTCAAGCACTGTGAATGAAGAAGAAGAACCTCTCGAGGATGAATTGCTGTTGCAAATGGTTTACTATATTCTACGTGCGTCAATTGGAGACGCTGTTCGTTGTGTGTCTATCGTTGGTGACGAATGCCAAGCCACAAATGACATCTCCGACACTATCTCAAATGCTCTATCAGATATTCCAACTGTGAAATCCAGCATAAATATTCCGAACCATATTAAATGTGAATTATCCATTGTAGTTGCAAGGAATGCGGAACACATTCTCAGGTTCTTCACTTCCCGTCTAAGTGTACCCTTAACATATTTTATAATTATACGTTGCTCCAAAAACACAAAACTGGAAAGTGTCCTCCAACAGAATGTGTTTGAAAGATTTGCTAATGTGATATTTTTAAACTGTAGCGGGGCAAAAAATGGCTGTAATATTCAATATCGTATTTATTCTAATAATGTTAGTGTTTTACCAATTGATAAGACGAATGTAAGCAAAGTTACTTGGAAGACGAAGTTGTATCCTAATAACGTAAGAGACTTAAGGGGAAGAGAACTTAAAATCGCAAGCGTTCCATATTCTCCGTTCACCTTGTTTTATACATCTACCCAAAACGGGAAAATTGAAATAGTAGAGCAACCTATTTTCGGACATCATAAATTTGCGGATGTGAATGGCATTGAAGGCCTTCTAGTTAAGGAATTGTCTCAACTTCGGAATTTTACGTTCTCCTTCCTCCTACCAAGAGGATTGTGGGGAGAATATTATGATAATGGGACAGCTGATGGAATGTTAGGTGAAGTCATCAAACGCAATGCAGATTTTGGTATAGGAGATTGTTGGTAAGAATATGAAGCAAAGTCACTCGCTATAGATTTTTCAGTATCTTATTTAAAACCATGTCTCACTGTGTTAACCCCACGACCAATAGAAATTTCAAAAGCCTATGCTTTGATTTGTCCATTTACTTTTACAGTGTGGTGTCTAGTTTTTTCTATAATATTATTTTCAATATTCTTTCTCAAAGTGTTGACAAATATACAAAACAAGATTAGGTGTTTCAAATATCGAAGAAGACATGAGAATATTTTAGAATGTTTCTCGGACGTGGTAAGATTGTTGATTCAAACTGGAATATCAGAACCAAAGGAAAGTGCCTTACGTCTATTTCTTATATTTTTGATACTTACGTTTATGTTGCTGACAACAGCATATAGCGCTAATATCTTATCTAGTTTCACGATTCCAGCTTACCATAAAATTCTTAGAACATTTAGTGACGTAATAGAAAGTAATTTGGAATGGTTAGGGTTTGAACCTTACATGGAAATTATGATGAGCGAGTCAAGTATAGAGGATCACCAACGGTTTGCTAAAAGATTTATTTTTGTTGAGAATGGAGCTAATATGGAAGAGATGGCTCGTACAGGTAGATATGGTATATACGTTGAGTTACTGAGCGGTGAAATTGCTAGTGGAACCGACTATTTATCAGAAGAAATGTTATCGTACTTTCGGCTTCTAGATGAATGCATTTTAGAAAGTAATATTGTAGCAACATTTCCTAAAAAATCGATATTTAAAGATGTATTTAATAAAGATGTTACAGCTTTTATTGAATCAGGAATTTTAAAGTATTGGGAGAAATATGTTGTTCCCATATATAGTATTCACAAAACAGAAATGTTGTTTCATAACACACCAACATTGGATCAAGATACATCAAGTATTTCGTTATCAGATTTGCAAGGTATTTTTATATTTATGGGTTTTGGATTTTCTATTTCAACCGTAGTCCTAATATATGAACTGTGTTATGAGAAATGCAAGCGTACTAAGAAGACACGGATTAAATGAAATCAATTTAACTAAAAGAAATATTTTACGAAGAAACAAAAAGTAAAAAAATATTTACTTGAATTCAATTTCAAGAAAAGCAAATAATGCATTATAGTTAATCCTTAATATTATACTTTCAACTCAAGAGACCTACTTCTACAAAAAATATCATGTAAGCAATGTACACTAACAGGATATTATCCAATTCACTGAATAGGGTCGCGTTGCTCCAGTGATAATACGGTTGGTATGGTTGATGACAGGTATTCGATTATTCGAATTTTGTAATAGATTGATATATTGTTAAATATAAAAGGTGTCATATGAGAAAACTTCGTTTCTTTGATGGATGTCAGGAGTGGTCATTCAAAGCAAAAGAGTTTTTATGACCACGAGTCGCACTCAAGTTAAGGGTTAAACACAATCTTTGAATGTATTTTACTTACTCATTCTACACCTATTCTTCAAAGGTGAAAGATAGTATATTTTAATGGTGACATAAACCGTATGCAGCATGTAGGAAAGTAGTGTTTGAAAGTTAAGTTATTGAAACATTTTTTTTTGTAATTGACCCAAAAATTCATTTTGAAGATTATATAATCGAGTTGGAAGATAACATTTTCGCACACAAAGCTATATTTACTCACAAAAACCATAGGGTAAAAAATTTATTGAAATTTCACATTGTTTATTAAGGTAACAACTAGGAGAAAAATAGAAAGTTGCCCAACGTAGAAGAACAAAATTTTACGAAAGATTCAAATAAGCATATATTATCCATTCTTTTGTTATTCTTAAGAAACGAAACAGTGTACATTAATGATGGTAAAGTGACCTACCCAGTGGTATGCAGCATTTACTATTTGGCAATAGTGTTGGGAAACGAAACCTGTTGAACACTAGGAACAAGATATCTTCATTTATTTTTTAAAGATCTTTCCAGTGCCTTACATTTGTTTCCACTAATTCCATATCCTACACACGTTAGAATGACCATTCCATTCCATCACGTTAGAATGACCATTCATGTACAGGGTGTTTCAAAACAACACAGAAAATGTTTGGGAGGTGATTCCAGACACCAAGCTAAGACAAAAAGTATAGACCAACTTGGGTGTACAAATGCTTTCTTTCAGAGTTATAGGCTGCCGAAATCATGAATGAAAAGATTAACTTTGAAGCTCCATTGCTCCAATACTATGGTACCTATCATAGTCGGGTCAAGACTTCACTTAAGAACTAGTATGTGCGCTATCTAAATAGCCATGTTCCAGAATCCTATAGTATTTCTGCAACAGTTTTATAGGTGTTTTTAGTAGGAATTTCAAATTATATGCCCTTAGTCAAACTCTCTATTTTAAAAATTTTTTGCGGAAGTACCGCAGGATTCTGAAATCTGCAATTTTGGAGAGGGTACATATTAGTTTCTATGTGAGGTCTTGACCCAACTTCGGTAGGTCAAATAGTTTGGGAGTTATAGACCCTTAAATTTGATTATTTTCACGTTTCTTGCAGCCTATAACTCCGAAAGGAAGCATTTGTGCACCCAGGTTGGTCTATACTTTCTGTCTTATCTTGATGTCAGGAATTATCTCCCAAACGTTATCGGCGATGTTTTCAAACACCCTGTATACGTACTTTGTATCATATCTGCTAAGTAACTTGACGATTATTAATAATGCTAAAATTGGTTAACAGGAAATAGCTCGAAATCGTTGAGAATAGGTCTCATATCCATGGGATACTTTTTTGCTTACAATTTCATCTTAAAAAATGTTATTTTCTCCTAGAATATTCTGGAGATACGAAAGCATCTGAGTATAACACCGATGTTGGTTATCTATAGTACACACTCCTAAATACAGAACTTTTATTATACACAATACAAAAGTAGAACATCGCTTACCTTTCAACGTATTTAATTAAAATTCAGGCACTCTTGATATCGTTTAACAAAGCTTTGTATTCCATCTGCAAAGATATCTCCCGCCAACGAAGGAAACCACCCACTAAGAGCATCGTGAAGCGAATTGTCATCGTTAAAATGGTGCGACGCAAGCCATTGTTTCATGTACCTAAAGAGTTGGTAGTCGTTCGTCGCCAAATCCGGACTATAGAAAGGATGGTCGAAAACATCCCATTGAAACTGCTTCAAAACATTTTGAGTATGTGCAGTGGGTAGGCATTATCTTGAATCAATACCACATCAGAAGTCAACATGCTTTGACGTTTATTCTGTATCGCTCGTCTAACTTATCATAACACAGTGAACTTCTGAAATGATGATCTACTGCAAGCACTTCACGTTTGACGGCTTTTTATTGACTGTTCATTTTTAATTATTAAACCGAAGAATGAACTTGAACGCAACCTTTTCTTTCCACCGTTCGCAATCTACTATACTACTGCACACAGCCCCACTGCACTGACTGCCATTTCTCGTACATGGAAAAACAAAAGTTTTCTTTCGAGCCATCCTCGTATAAAAATGAATTTTTTTAGGTCTACGTCCAACGTGTATGCTTCTTATACTAAAAGAGACGGTGATCGTGCTGTGAAGAAAGTGAGAGGAAATGGGAGAACTCGTGGAAACCTTTCCACACGGTGTTTTTCCACGACAAAATTCACTTCGTGCGAGCAGGAATCGAA
Source organism: Thermobia domestica (assembly GCF_964235325.1). Lineage (NCBI taxonomy): Eukaryota > Metazoa > Arthropoda > Insecta > Zygentoma > Lepismatidae > Thermobia > Thermobia domestica. Next base: position 18,853,374 of record NC_137457.1, read on the forward strand.
CCCGGTACTCCATGAAACAAAGGTCAACGCTCTACCAATAAGCCACCGCGGCCCCCAGTTTATGTATTTAACTTTAATAAAAATATTGAAAAGTATCAGAATGATCCTACTGAAACCGCAGAAAATATATGTACTGGAACATAAAAGTTATTTCTGGTTTTAGAAATGTCAAACGTTAAAACTTCAGATTGTAATATGACAAATATTAACTAATAATCAAAATTGATTTCCTTCTGGGGTACTAATCAATCGATTACCTTCTGGACAAGACATAATAACCTTGACACATGATAGTTTAACTTCTTAAATAATTATGCTTTAAACTTTAATGCTGTATGCTTTAAACTTTAAATCTACTGAATAATTATCTGCCTCAGCAATTGTGTATTATTGTTTCTTCATTATCGTATGTTATCTTTTTGATTATCCGTTCTCCTGTCCATCCTCACTCCACCTAATCTCACCAGTGCCGGTACAATTTAAACAAGGTAAAGCTTAGGATCCCTCTCCCTTAGGGCTCCCAAAAATTGCAAAGAAAGACAATTGAATATCTATTTCAACAATATATGATAAAAGCAATTAAAATGAAACCTTACTAGCCTTACAGCAACAGTGTTTGTGTTCTGTAAGCTACTGTGGTGTAAGTAATTGGGTGTCTCCTGCTAGCCTTCTAACATATCATTAGTGTATCATTTCTGTTTGTCATTGCGCATAAATTGATTACGCATGGCAACATGTAACATACAGCTGAAGTCTGCAATGCAGATAATTTGTCGTAGACAAAGAAAGCTGGATATATAAAGGTCTTCTATTGCTTTCAATACCTTAGGGCATCCTCAAACCTAAACTCCTCTGTGACTCTCTCATATAGGGTCATTTTCATGATCATCGTTTCTTTACCTGTAGGAATACAGGCGTGCGAAGTAAAATTTAATGTTGAATTATATACTGTTTTAAATAAATGAAATACTTTCTAACATTAATTTGTCCACCGACTAATGTATTATTTGTCATGGTAGCAATAGTCCAAGAGCTAGGACCCATTTATTTACCCTAGAAAATAAAGGCACCATAGAGGTTTTCTCAAAGCTTACCACCTACACAATCAAAATATGGAAGTCTTACTAAACGTCAGTGGTGGAGGCATGAAATATGACGTCATCAATATGGTCGCCGCCACAATTCAGTCTTTAAATGAGGATAGCTTTTCAATCAAATAAGCTAGAAACTTCGTTCTTCTGCCAAGTTAATGGTAAAGGACGTGTTAAATATTACAAGTCATTGCGGTTTACATACGCCATTTGTAAATATGACGCAAAATTTCCTAAGAATTTAGTTTGTTTGCTCCACTGTATTCCTTTCATGGCAAATATTTATGAAAGGGGAGATAGGGGAAGACAGCTTGAAATAAACGAGATGGAGCAAAATCTGAATTTTTCAAGAGTACCAATATCATTATTGTATCTTGAAAAGTGACTGAGATATTCAGATTTACGTTGGTCATAGTGAAGATCTCGACCTTCAATAGTATACAAAGCAAATCACTGTATTTGGTCCCATTTGAGAAATAATTGTAAATACTAAATTATGATAATTCGCAGCAATGAAGTATTCGAGAACATCTACAACTTTAAAATCTATGGATCAATAGTTGATTAATAATGCTGCTACTACATATAATAATAATAATAATAATAATAATAATAATAATAATAATAATAATAATACAATAATACATAACTTAATAGCATAATAATTGTATGTATTTAAATACCTAACTTACACCATGAACTGTTAATATTGTCAATAACTCAAATAGTTGAACATGGAGAAGAATAACTGCCTTCTCTTTATTTTAGTTATTGCTTACATCACTTTCGTCACTGTGTTCATTCTTTTCATTTTCTGAATGTTCATCATTTTTAATTTCCAGCTTTTCTGGGCACACAGGTCCTTCCAGCCACTAAATCTTATACTACCAAGTTTTTGCCATATTAATGCAAGAGATTACTTCTTTTTAACTTTTCACGAAAAGCAGATCCAGATGGAGGAAAAAGAGTGGGATCAACACTTTGTATTCTCTTCAAATCATTCAGATTATTGAACCTGTATAGGAGCACATTTGGTTTTGAATAGGTTGTACCTTGGGTGTGTGACTGAATTGCAAAGACTATGTCCGTATAGGAAACTCAAATATTGCTCGGCGTTAGTAAACAGACTATTTTCGAGATGTACTGATTTTAACAAACTTGCGAAAAATTCTTGTATATTACACTGTTCATCATTATCTTGAACGGCTTAACCTTTCCTTGTCTAGCGAATGCTGCTGTAAAGTCTGATCTCGTGAATGCGTGAAATCCGGGTAATGCTAGAGCTAAATCATCACTTACTTCTTCCGCAATATTAGTAACGTCACTTAACCATCTAGTATTGTTCGAGGCTAATCCTATATCCATCCACACTCTGCAATTCTGAAAGTGCCTTTGATGATAGACCAGCAAAATAAATATATCCGTGTCATTAGCTCGAACGACGAATGCTGTTTGGATTCTGGATTATGTATTGAATATCCTAAATTATGCGTTTACCTGCTTCTTCTTGGTAACATTTCAGTTCAGGAACCTCTTTGCAATTCATAACATGATTTTGCTTGTTGTACTGATAGCATGTGCTTTCTATGCCTACACATTATATTTTTTTACAAAAGGATGCACAAGTATTCATCCTTCTTCCATTCATTACAAATGAAGTCAAGGAGAGATGTCTTAAATGAACTACTTGTCAAGGACTCGTGTGACTTCTTTGGAGTTTTCTGTTCTGGTCCTATCTCTACTACGTCACCACAGAACACTTCCATATTAATGGTCATGTTCAGGATCCTTTATACTTGGCGTCTTTTAACATAACAAATTAGAAGAACCTCATTTGCGCATGTGCGGCAAATTGCTTCTAGAAGTTTATGTGCAAGTTCAGCCTAAGTGTTAAGAAATTTCAAACAATGAAAGACAAACATTGTACAATCCGCGGCAAAAAACCTGCAACATGAGGAGTAAGTTTATTGTGAAACTACGCCTAACAGCACAGGGAATGAATATAACTTCTAAGTGGAACGAATCATGCCAGGATAAACCTCGGCCTCCTCCCGTGCATACTTATTTTGGAGCAATAGACTTTGTCATTTCACAATAAACTTATATGCTCATGTTGCAGGTTTTTTGCCGCGGATTGTACCATATATGACATTAAACATTTGATAGGGGTTTTCGTTACATAATTTCTGATACTTTGCAATTTCATACATTAGTCTTTTTTTCAGTTTTGTTAATATCACCTCCTATTTGTCCCAAAGATAGAGGAACTGGGGTAAGTAGATTCTGGGTAATTTTTTCAAGGTCCCTTATCTCGACTGCTGCTGTAGTGCCCTCGGCAATAGTAATAATTTCTAGTAATATTTTAAAAATTCATTGGTTTAAATATTCTATTGTAAGAGCTGGCAACATTGTAGCTTCCGGCTTCGGTGAAAGAAAAGGAAGTTGCGCGTGCTTGGGGAGAGATTGTTTGTTCTGTATCGCAGTCTAAAGTCATATCTGAATTTTGTGTCAAATAATTCGGGGTTTTTCGCTCTACACGGCGTCATCCAAAGGGCATCTGAATCTAAAGGGCAGTCTTGCTTTCCCTGATTAAATTGTTAGTAGGCAGTTTAACATGAAATATTAATTATAGTGAGTGAACGAAAATTCTGCTCTTTGTCTAAGCCATTTGTCACATGTGAAGTAATAGTGCTCAACCATTCGTTTACCTATTGCACAACTCTTTTCTTGAATAGTGTGAAAGTGCATATGAAAACCTAGTTGTCAGTGCTATTTAACATACGTTAGAACTTCTCAATAATACTTTTGTATGATGTCTTTTAGTTTACAGCGCCGTGAACAGTTGAATATGAGAGAGTAAATTCTTGAGGAAACCCCGGCCCTACGTTCCATTCTGCCTACTAGCTAAACAGTGCTCTTTACAGTTGAAATATCATCTCAGCACTAACTAATGTTTATTTCACCTTTTCTAATGTTTATTTGAAATCTAATGTTGACTCTATCAGTTATGGAACTCATTGAATCACAATTACTCATCATGAAGAAGCCGCAGTGTAAGGTGCTCGATATTATATGTGTTTTCATGTTAATTTGACTTTTCTCCGAAAGGCAATACTATTTCTGGTGGAAGATGTAGTAAGTTCCACCCTAGGAGCTGTTATATCGTCTGTGCTGTGTATTACTTTGGCCGCTTTGTCCTAGTCAAGCCGCACTTCTCTTTCATCCATACTTATGGGCTTTCCTTTATTATACTCACTCCTATAGAGCTTAGCGCTTGTGTTTCCATGCGCTATCAAGTGTAATACTGGAGAAATCATGGTGAAATTGATCCCTTAAGGCCATAACCAGTGATTTAAAGTTGTTCTAGAGTGGGTACATTATTCTTTGAAATGTCTGGCTGCGCTCTAGCTGCGTACAGCCCTGGTCGCGGAGTCAAGTTCCGCTTCGGACCGTCTGCTTCAAGGAATTATCACTATACTCCGCAACAATCACCTATTGCTGTTTTATTAGGAATGTATATTAATTTCACCCTTGTACTTTCCTGCATAGTGTAGATAGGCCATCTTGTCCGTAACTAGAGTGTGTTTTGAGAAGTCCACCGGGTAAGTCCTGCTTGCGTGCTGTAAGTCCTGATTGTGTGATTTGCCCCGGATTCAGGTACCTACAAAAAGGGTCAATAGAGGCATTATTGTGTTGATACGAAGGTAGTCTTAAAGAATAGTATTATTATTGGTCGGTGTCGCGCTTCGTAGCGACTTCATACCGACTTTTGTTAAGCAAATGCTGTCGCTCAGCCTTTGTACTGAGCTAGTGTCTTCAATGAAATTTATTCCTCTAGTGAAGCTTAGTTCTTTCGTGGAAGCTTTCTTAGCCTCTATCTTCTTGCAGTGGGATTTTCTTTAATTTTATGTGTGGTGAATTCAAGTGCTGTTTATTAAGTAATATCCAACCAGTGCTAGATGTCACTCGCCTAGCCTGCAAGTTAATCAAGTAATGGTGTGATTCCAAGTAAGATTTCGTAATATTGTTCGCAATGTGGAAACTGAGCCTAGATTATGCTAACTATTGCTAGATGTCCCTCTACGTGCACACCGGTTCCTAGTAGCAATCTTTCGCTATTTTATTAGTGGTTTTACGCCCACTCTTATGCAGCCTTACATATGCCTTCATACGGTCTTTCGTAAAGAATTATACTGTTCATATAGAAGCGGAAGTTACACCAGCTACGGTCATTTATATATATATTAATTTAATATTATGGAATAATATTTTGTAAGAATGGTAATATGTAAGTATGACATCATACACAAGTAAGAGTACTCATCTCTATTATAATATTTTTGTTTTATATATATATATATATATATATATATATATATATATATATATATATATATATATATGTGTGTGTGTGTGTGTGTGTGTGTTATTTTGTTTTCAAATACTTTCGCTTATCCTTTAATGGGAAACTCAACATACGTGCATATATACAAATACTGTGTGTTTGATTAACTTTTAAGTTTCAATTTAATTATGTGTTATATGGAATATCAACTGGAGTTCTGCATTCATATTTTGTTACAAAGGTAAACTAGTCTTAATGTTTTGCTATACTCCTCTCAAGTTAAGCAAAAATGTTGAATAACATCCGCTCTTCATCCTCAATGAATATTAAGTATTCCGACCATTGGGTGAGGAGCAGTTTTCTAGTTACCAATGCCAAAGGAATTGTTGTTTATTTTCTTTTATCTGCAATCAGATGCTTTGTATAGTTATGTATTTTAGTTTATTAAGATTTCCACTGTGAATAGTTTGGGACAATAAGTAATCAACCTTTTAGTGTTTGTCTGTTCCTGACAGCAACTTCCATAGGTTAGATCAAGTAAAGTCATATGTAAGTTCGCATTAGCTGTGTGTAAAGTCAGCAAATTGTTTAATAACTCGAAAAGGGTTTTTTTCCCGCATCTCTTCGTATGATTAGGTGTGGGTCAACTTCGTATAGTTAAATGCTGTCTCTTCGCTTCTATTTTTATTCATTTTATACAACCCGAGCATTTGCTAGTCAGTTGTTTTTTTTTTTTTTTGGTTGCCTGTGGTCAGCAACCTTCACAGGCTGGCCATCTAGTTTGTCCATGTTTAATATTTTCTAGACAATGTCCACGCTCTGAAGGGCTTCAGAACATTGGGCCATTCTGGGGCGCTACAATAGGGGTTGTTTTTTGCGACCTTCACTTAAGATTTAAGCTGGAAATCTTTTGATCCCTTTCCCACGCCAACTTTTTTGGGTACTTTCAGTCAAGATATTAGCTGTAATTCTCAGATCCCTTTCTTGTATAATTTGTTTTGTTAATCTTTAGCAAGGATGTCGGCCGGAAATTTTCCATTCTTTTTCTCGCATTATTCGTTTTGGTTACATTCAATCAAGGTTTTGGTTGGAAACGTTTTTACTTTTGTTTGTATAATTTGTTCATTTTAGTCAGAGCTTTAGTTGAAAAGCTGTCGAGCTGTTTTATTGTCTCACATGTACATTTTGCTTTAATCACTTTAGGCATGTGTAGTGGTGATGCTCACTTGGAAGAGAAGGTAAAACTTTTTTCTTTTCTTTTCTCCTCCCTAAGAGTGGTTTTGTAAAAATAAAATGAGTCTGCTTAGTTACTTCTAGGGCAGAATGGAATCGAACGGGTTACGAGTTTCCCATTTTATGAATCATTATTTAAATACAAAGAACTTTACTAAGTTGTGTTCAACATAGTGAACTTTACTTTTTTATTGTGTTGAAGTGTTAATGAACATTCACAATGAATAAGAATGAGTAAAAGTCGCATCAGTGTGGTCAAGCAGGCACTTTGTTAGAATGCTCTTCCTGCAGCACCTGGTACTGTAGGTTTTGCACCGGGTTGACAGAGGAAGAATTTAATGAAAAGAGTAAACCTCTGGGATTGTAATAAATGTGTAGCACAACCCAGTAGGTCAGCAGATAATTTTGTCGAGAATGAAGATTCTAACGTTATTGTTGTGGTTAATGAAAATCAGGACGACAATGTCAGTGAAAAAGGTAGTGATTTTTCTAACCTTTCTGAGCTGATGTCTCAGCTCACCAATCAAATTAACACAATTAAAGTTGCTGTATGTAAAGATGCTTCAGTGATAAAGTAACCGTAACTGAAGAAGTTTCTGAATTATAGGTAGCAGTTTTCGGTGAAATGTCTGAGGTTGTAAATAAATAAATGTCCAACCTGAGAGAAATTGTCGACCAACACATTAAAGAACAAGACGATAGAATTGCGTCTTTAAGTAATCGTTTGGAGAACATTACCGTTCAGCTTACTCGGAAAATTTATTATCCCAAGAAGAAGCGTTGTTCAATGTTTTGAAGGATAATAGTGCAAGTAAACGTCTATTGGATAGTCTGTCAAACCAGGTGAAGGAAATCCAGCGTAACACCAATCCGTGTCTTAATATGAGGGAAGATCTCGAAACGTTGAAACAAAAGATGGATAGCCTGTTTGAACAGTGGGAAGACGAAGAAGAAGAACAGGGTGGACAAGTTAGTTCGAACGTAATTAATATTGAACCGAGGCATTTTGAAGAGTTAGACTGTTTTTTTGGGAATTTCCCGTCCTAGAAGTAACTTAGACATTACCATTCCAAAAATCCCTGTGGTTGCTTCCACTTCTTCAATAGGGACTACGGCAGTTGTCACTACATCCTGCTTTCAGCCTTTTAGTGTAAATGTTTCTAGGGACCGTCACTTGTCAAGTAATGATAATGGTATTTACACCACATCCTCTCATGTTTCGTGTCATTCTTGTTGTACTTATTCTCGACTCTTTCAAAACAAAGGCCAGTTACACAGCGAAGATAGGAATTTCTCTGAAGTTAGTCGTCTCAGATCTTTAGATCCTTTTATTTGTCCAAACATAGTGAGTAGGAATAAGTTTTCTATTGTGATATTCTCTAATGTAAATAATGTTAATTCTAGTTGTTCTAGGGAGTCGAGAGTGAACCAATCTAGTTTATCTTATTATCTAATAATTGTCCATTGTCGACTGTCCCTGACCAGTCTAATAAGTGTCAGAAATCATTGCGATTATCAGATCTTAGTCACTTTCCAGAATTCACAGGAAATGTTTTGGAGACTTCACCCCTTGACTTTTTGCAACAGTTGGAACAGAATTTCAAGTTGACAAACCTGTCAAGTGAGTATCAAATTTTGGTCGCAGTTTGATCTATGAAAGAATCAGCTGCTTGTTGAATCTCTCAGATCAAGGATCAAATTTTTTTGTATGACGATTTCAAGCGTCTTTTCTTGGCACAATATCTAAATCCAAAAGTGTGTAGGGCTCAGTTGCGATACTTGCTGTCCACAAAATAGAATCCTAGTGTCCATGGTAAAGCTTCAGAATTCGTTTGGAAATTATCCAAAGGCATAATAATGCTTAAGGGAAATATTACTCAGGAAGAGTTAGTACATTACTTCCTTGATACCTTACCTTAGGAGTATCAGATTATCTTAAGTCAAGTAGAAATTTCTTCCTTCTCTGAGATAGCTGAAAGGATAATGAGGCCGGATAAGACGAAATTTTAAATTGTCCACTAGTGTCCTTAGAGTCTATAGGGGCAAAGCGTAAGGTTAGTGCTGATCCAGATAATCATCCTAGCAAAAATAAGAAACGTAATGTTCACTTTGATGTAAAATAGGCTACTATTGCCGCCAAAGAATCTGACAGTGATCAAGCTAGTTTAATTTAGGTTTCTAATAGCCAAGAGAAGGTGCAAATTAAAGAAAAATTGGTTCAGACAGTTTATTCAAATGTTAAAGATTACATTGATAATAAACAACCCAATGTTTATTATAATAGTAACAAGAAGTTTTGGTTCAATAAGCATAATAGTAACCATAATCCTAACTTTAAGCAAGGTAATAATTTTGCTAATAACAGTAATAATAATAATAATTTTTAGCCGTGGAACACGAGTAAAAGAACATGTAGGGCGTTTGATGGATAGTCCTCCTTCAGAAAGAGCTTTTCTTTCGCCTGGCATAACTCTTCCATGTTAAGAAGCTTCAGAATATATACTCTCATCCAACGATCCTAATTTGGCCTATCACACGTAAAGAAAATGGGACGACTTGCATATGCATGTCAACATTACAGGTTCTGCATGATCTACAGAAAACTTTGTAAATTTGAACGAAATATATGTACTTTTGAAATAATTGTGCTGTTTTACCATGCGAATCTTTTCTTCTCTTGTCTGTGAAAGCTTTGTATTCGTCATACAATTGCGTTGCATCGTGATCACTCAATGTTTTAAGGTATCCTCTGTCAAATTTTGGTTACAAATTATTACTTGTTCTTTTATATCTCCTAAATTCAAAAGCATGCCTTCATCACTTGTTTGTAAGAACTTGCTGAAGTGACTTCGTTGCAAGGCTAGTGATAGTAATATGTGAAGGCGTTTGCATCTGTTGTAATGCTTTCCTTTCATGAATCCTTGGTTTGAGCCACAGGCCAGAACTCCACTTTCCATGAAAATATATTCTATTCCATCAAGGAAATAGCCGAGAACAAAGAAAGCTAATTCAATATGAAACGAACAAAACCAAATGAAGATGCCATCAAATCGAAGATTCTCCTGGCTTTGTATTAAAAGAGCCAATTTTGCTATCGCTTGATCATACAAAACAAGCGCAAATGATTTCCCGCATTCAGAAGCTAGTTGCTGTTTTTAGTGTTTCAAGAACAACATCTGTCTTGGTGGGTGGTAAGCTAATGTTTGATATGTATTCAATTTTTTGAAGTGGTAACAAAACGATGGTTGTTTTCGAGTTCCAACCTCACCACATTGATGTCTTTCTGCACCACTCATTCGAAATAATCCAAACAAAATCTATTTTCAAACTTTCTTCCCAGCCACTGCTAATAGGACACTTTACAGCAGAAGAGTGTTTACAAGTTTGGGTTTCTTTGGATATGGTTCTAAGACAATAGATTAGTTTTGAAATGTTCTTGACTTTTTCAAGGGCTGCTTCTTGATTCGCAACCTATGAGAAAACATTTATGTTCCTACAACAACTTCTTTGTTCTGAAAACAAATGTCAAAAGTATCATGTAATGTGCCTTCACGTGAAAAAGTTTCCAAATTCACATCATAATTGTCCGAAGCCAAACACTGCGCGAGTGGTAGCTTTTCTTCTCATTCTCTCCAGAACTTTGCGATAACGCTTATAATCACTATCAATACTTAATATCTTCAATTCTAAGACTGCTTACCAAGGTTTGGTGATAATTTTCCTCGAAGAAAAAACAAATACTATTCAGTATTCACAATTATTTCTGAAATGGAACCAAATATAGCAATTTGCTTTATAGATTATTGAAGGTCGAGAACTGCATTATGACCAACGTAACAATGAATATCTCAGTCACTTTTTAAGATACAATAATGATATTAGTATCGTTAGAAAGTTGAGATTGTGTTCCATCTCATTTATTTCAAGCTGTTATCCCATCTCTAGCGGTTTCATAGATATTTGCCATGAAAGGAATACAGTGAAGCCAAAGAAACTAAATTCTAAGAAAATTATGCACCATATTTTAAAATGGTGGCTATATATGTAAACAGCAATAACTTGTGATACCTAGCACATCCATTTACATTAATGTGGCACAAGAACGAAGTTTCTAGCTTTATTGATTAAAAGGTTATCCTCATTTAATGACTGTGCTGTGAATTGTGGCGGTGGCGATATTGATGACGTCATATTTCATGCCCCCAGCACTGATTTTAGTGAGATTACCATATTTTGATTGTGTAGGTGGTAAGCTTTCAGAAAAGCACTATTGCGCTTTTGGGTATCAAGTGTAAATAGAACCTACCCTAGCTCTTGGACTACAAGCTTTGTGTCCTGAGTTGAAAAAATATGGTACACCATTAGCATTCTTATTTCCATACTAATTCAAAATCATATATAAAAAGTTATTTGGCTGGTGACATACGCAAAATCATGAAAATTTTAGAAAACAAAACAATAAGTTCGAAAACAAAAAGTAGTTAGTTTATTTTATTTAAACCTTGTGTGCTAGAATGAGACCTTGTGGGACCACAGAGATATTTAATGTTTTACATTTCTTAAATGAACGTGAATGTCTCTTCTTGTATGTTCTTCCCTGTAAATGTTTAATGTATTGAACATAAAATATCGTTCGGTTTATTAACTTTGTGTAAAAAGCTGTCCTACTGGGGTAGTAAAAATGTTCCAAGGTAATATTCATGTAAGCAATCAATTATTCTCTTTTCGTTTGTTTCTTCTTGCGGAAAGAGCAAAATTTGTAGTTTACATAATTCTAAATACATGGCAGAAACTACTAATATATTGTTTCCGAAAATTACTTCATTATTGACATAATCAATTAGCAAAAATGAAGTTATCTTACACTAAGCTTCATTATGTGTGACTTTGTCTCTTTCCTCCTAAGATTACTACTTCAAGCGATAGATAACTGAAAACCTTACATTTTTGAGCAGCTTGCAAACAACAAATTTTCTAGTTTCACAGAGCTAGAACCCATTACTTCAAGCAACAATTCCAAGATAACATGACTTGATTATTGTGGGTTGTAGTTGCTCCTGTTAAGTTGTGAGAAAGTCATCAAGTATTACTTTTCTGGTTTGACTGACGATGATGACAGGGATATCAAACATGACAGTCTGGGTTAGATTGCAATGTAACAAAATATTGTTTTTAATAGGTCTGTAAACACAAATAATTACTTATATTTATTTGGGATCTCTAAGGGACACTACGGTATCTCCTATGCTACATATTTCACGAAATTACACAAGGGTTAATATGCAGGCAAAATGAAATATAATATCAAACATTTTAGTAAACGGGGTGTTATTTTACTTAAGGTTTATCGAAACTTGACAAGTGATAGTAAGCACTCATGACATTGATATGATTTTTGAAAATATTATTTCTGAAATTTTAAAGTTCCCATTTTATGTAATATATTTCCCATAAGAAATATCACTTTCTAATTGTTTAAATAATTAGGTATCCATATAAAGGGTTGTGTGTCATCTTACAGAAACAGTCTTGCTCGTATACATTTTATTACCAAAAAAGTTCGATTTTACTTTTAGCTATTTGTGGACAAAACTGAAGAGAAAACAGTGTAATCTTTTCGGTAAACCTGAATTCGTTTCTTGTTTCTCGACTTCAGTCAGCAAGAATATTTATAACTATTAGGAAATTATTCAAACGGTTTAGTAAACACTCTTGTTGATCACGTATTCAAACCTACTTATGGAAATGGGGCTTTGGACAAATCATTCCAAGCTTTATATGTCTATTCTTTTCTTTTTAGTAACAAGTTAAAATTTTATCTTAAATTTAAAAAAAGAAAAAGCACTGAATGTAACTATAACTAGCGACTTACTTCTAAAACTCACACTAGTTTAGGGATGTTGGTGTAAGTTTAACTAAAGCTATGAATTACTTGCCTACTTCACGTTGATTTAAGACTTCAAACTTCATTCTATTTTCCACTGAAAACGATCTGTAATTCAGGAAGTAAATAATTATCTATAATTAAATTTCAATCCATCGTAATACGGCCCATGAAAAACACGTTACCATTTTATATCGCAGCATTCTAACAGAGTGATGGTAGAGCAATTGACCGTAGAAATTCAAATTCCGATTAGTTGTAACTTCACAGTTTTGCTTTATTACAAGTGTAAACTCTTTAGTCAGTGGAGAAGAGGCTGTGCATCATGGGTTGGGATTAATGACAATGGGTTTTGGTAGGGGCTGAGTCACTGTGGGTAGTAGGTCGGAATGGGTCATGGTAGTTGGTGGATCAGAGTGGGTCACGCCGGGTGGTGGGTCAGTAGGCCACTTGTTAACTTTTCATTGACCCAAGCCATCTCTGGATTTAATACGAATTTACAGCTTGGGTAGTCTTCCGCATACTCATCACGAAGCTAAAGCATTTTTAGAAAAATAGGAAAAGATCTCCTAGGTACTTTGTGTAGAAATCTTGCAATTGTGTCTTGAGACTACTGAGAACTCATATGTTGAGAATTGATAGTTTAAAAGCAAACCACTTAATCAGGTGAAACAATGAAGCAGCAAATAAAAAAAATATCACGAGATGCAGAATTAGAAATATAGGATCGTCATCATTATTATAATTAATCTACCATTATTGCATGAGAAGTGTCTGAAAAGTTTTCATTAAAAACTCAGTACAGTGTCATCAACACTTGTAATCAACTAGAAGAATGCTACCACAAACATTTATTTTCATCGGTTTTGGATCACACGTCGGGATAATACATTTAACAACACATTTTCTGCGATATAAGGGTATTCAGTCCTGTTGCGTTGAGAAATTGAATTACAGACCTCACCTCTCATTTGTCGGGATTCTCTATGACTGCAATCATTTCTAGTTTCTGCAACTACTCGCGTGTGGGCAACTGTATGTGATCATCATATTTGTTCGCAGGTCACTTGCTGCAACTGAGAAGCTTGCATGTTTCATTGTCTTCCGCTAACATCTTTGCTTTCACGTACGATTTTTATGTTTTGATATCGTCCACTAATTGTAGTCCCTTTCGCCTCTCCCTCTCTTTCCTGCCACCATACTCTCAAACATGTCCTTCATTTTACCGTTCCTTCTTTATAGAATGTCTCAAATAGTTTGCCTTTCTCTTCTTAATAATATCTAAAATTGTTCTTTTCTTCCCCACATTTTAACACCCTTTTATTCTTTTTCCGCTGTACCAGCTAACACTTTTCGTTCTTTTCCAAACCCACATTTCTAAAGCTTACAGTCATTTCTTATTATTTTCCAGTAATATCTATTTTTCTACCCGTACAGAACAATACTCCCCATAAAACATTTTTTGAGCAGTTTTCTCAACTCATTATTCAAAGTTCCATAAAATAGCATTTTTTTCCTCCTGAAGACTTTTTTCGCCATTCCTATACTTGCTTTTATTTCACCTTCATATTTCATATCATTCATAATATGGACTTGGTCATTAGTTCCAGGGCTGATCAGAATGACTTTAACGGCTGGATGTTGCGGATTGGAAGGCAACGGAAACGCACCATTCTATTTTTCTCTAGTTTGCTAAGAGCAGAAATTGCAACTATGCAGTGGTACTTAAATATTGTATACAAACAACACTAAAATATGAAGTGACGCAAGCGGAGCTTCTTATTCTGGACAAGATTTTGTTAAAAGTGTTATTATTTTGACGTGCTACTCCAATGTGGACAATGTTCTAGTTAAACAGAAACGTGTCATTAAACATTAAGAGTTAATAACAATTTTAGACTATGTATCATTGATCATGAAATATGCTAGTGTTGTAATTAAGATCTTAAAGAACATGGATTTTAGTCATACTTTTACATTGTAATCGGTGTTGTTCAAACAGAGCACCAATTTAAAAGTTTTCAAACTGATTGTATATCCCTACTTTGCAAAGGACTACGTATGTGCTTTAACAATCATGCATATAACTTATTTTCCAGCTCATCAAGTCTTGGAGATTCCTATGTATCTCATATTTAAACAAACTCTCACTCGTTAATCTCCAATAATACGAGACCCATACGTATGTTGCGCGACGCGACTGCGTGCATATGAGAGAGTAATGTGTTAGCATGGTGCATGCGCCCGCGAAACTTCCATAGTGTTCTTAGTAGCGTCGTGACAGTGATTGAACGTGGACGTTCCTATTCCAGCTAACGATCCGTGTTAAGCGCGAGGAGTGATAAACTTTCTGAATACTTAGGATAAACCCAGATTGAATATCATCCTTAGCTGTGCCAGGTATGTGGGCCCAACGTTGTGAGAAAGCAGACCGTTTGTTGCTGGTATAGACAATTTGCAAGCAGGACGCCGCAAGGTGCGTGATGAAGAGCGCAAAAGGAAGACAACGTCATGACAGACAACCTTTTGAACCTTCTTTTGGAACGCATCATTCAGAATAGTTGCTTCACAATAACGGAATTCAGCGATCAGTTTGCGCAGATTTTCCGCTCCTTATTGCACACCATTGTGACGGAGTACATGTTGTTCAAGAAGTTGTCTGCTAGAAGAGTGTGAAATAAATTACTCCAGAATACAAAGCAATGAGCATGAGGTCACAATTGACATTTTTACAACATATTGCCATGCGGAAAATTAGTTTTTGGACCAGATCATCACTGAGAATGAAAGACGGATTGCTTACAGGACTCATCATGCACATGCTACAGACATTCTCCAGCAAGTAGTAAACATGTGCAACATCTGGTTCCTCATTAGGTTAACTCATGCACTTGACATACGGCGCGAACTGGAATAGTAACGTCCATCTTCAACCACTGCTACGACACTACTGACAGCACTAAGTAAGTTTCGCTGGCACATGCACCATGCTAGGAGGTATTCTCTCACTGCACGCAGTCGCTTCGCGCAACATACGGTTTCCTAGTTGTGGGATGCATAGGAAAGTTACTTTCTGGATTCGACTCCTATTTTAGAATATATATAACTCCCAGGTTTAGATATCACGTAAATATTATAGTTAAGACGTTTGTTCTAAAATTAAATAATTACGGAATAAGAAAAGTACTTAACAATATTCTAAAACATAACGGGAGGTGAAAGATAGCTGTAGGAGTGTGGTTTACCTCTTGCTGATTTATAACATAATATAAATACTAACATCTAAGGAGAACCAGTGATTTAAATAAAAAAATTCATTTCTTGAAATTTAAGTATATTTAATATCCTAACAATCAAATATTATACAAATCTCATATTTGTAACTCATTTCATTGTCTTTTTTCATAACCATTTTTAAAATGTATATTTAATACTTCCTGTGCGTGTCAGCACTCGGCACTAATTCCATTGGTAATGGTACTAAAGTAAATCGCAGAACGAGAACAACATCAACAATCTGAAAAAAATAACTTACGCCATTAACAGTATAATAATATATTATAAATAACTGAAAAATCTGTCTGAGTTAAAATGGCAACACGATGCTGGAGAAATAATTGGTTCAAACTTACAATTCCATTTAAAAAAAAATCATTGCATACATTAGCACTACAACCACCGGAAAATAAATTATACAAGGATTACCAGAGATTAATTTTGACGTCTGTTCTTAATCGACAACTGTACATTAAAATATGTTTTATTATTTTAAGATAACTTAAGGAACGTGTATTTAGCTAATAAAATATACAAGCAAAGAAAATGATACAAGTTTCAAGGAATGCCTAAATCCTGAATGTGTGGTATTTATGTCTGAGAGAATGTATAGGTTGTCATTTAGTATACGAAATAATAATAGAATTCAATTTTCTGAGGAAAACAATATTTTATTTCTGAAATTACGATTTCAAAGTCAGAAAAGCAAAATTGAATTGCACTTGTGTTGTTTTACAAAGACAGATGGAGTCATCGAAATATTGTGATCTATGTATTCAAGATAGACACAGCATATCGACAGCGAAAGTGGAAAACCTCGTAACTCATCAAAACCAATATTTTCAGGAGAGCAATTCTCCTTTTACGACATGTTATAAGGGATACAAGGTGTTTCAAAGGTTTTTTTTTGTTTGGTTTTCGTTTAGGAGAGTTTGCACACACGTAGATTCAAATGCGGGGAATTGAATGAAACAAAAATATAAAAGCCATTAAAAGTGGAGATACGAGGTTTTGTACTTTCGCCGTCTAATGATGGAATTTCGAACCACTTTCATGGATGATTCATTGAAGAATTTTGCATGAAAGTTACTAATTTACAATTAGCTTATTTTACACTTCTAAGTCTAATATTTCTGAACAATTTCAATGCAAGTTGGAAATGCTGTTGTTAAAGTTTCTTATAAAACGTTGTGTGGTCCATCCTCTGGTAAAGGGCTCGACCTAGTATTCATGGACTATCTGATATACAATAGCTTCCTGTTTATGGCAAAACAATATTGTTACGAATTTTTGTTAATGGTTGTCACTGAAAAGATGAAGTGTGAAGGGACTGGATGTCAGTGCGTTGCGCAGTGCGAAATTTCAGCAATCTAGCGGAACTTAAAAGTTGCATGTTATTTATACGTAGTCTTTTGTGTGGTTCATATTCATGTTTATGAGTAATTTGGATATATGTCCATGCTTGATATGTACAGATACAAACATGCAGTGATTATCTTCTCGGCAATAACCATGCATCATTTGGTCAGGAACTAAGAGTTTGAGTTAGATTATAAAAGTACCTGCAGATACATGATGACTATGTTATAAAGGATAAGAAGTACGAATAGGGACCATTACATGTTTGTAGTATAATGTCCTGAATAGAATAGTGGGATAGAAGAGATTGATGTACCTTTGAAACACAAAAGTATTACCTTTATAGACGAGAAAAATAATGAAATACAGAATAACGTAAAGTTCTTCTACAACATGGCACATATATAACAGGTATTCCGAATCAATAGCTTCTTAGTGATCTATGGGCTGGAAATTTCCATCATCATCATCGTCAGGGAGATTGTAAGTCGGTTCTTTTAACAAACACAGAACAGCAAACATGACTTTATTCCTTTTAGCCTTTGGGGATATCCGGAGATTGTTGACAAGTGGATCTAACATAAATCATAGTCGACACACTAAGTCTGTATTACTGTCAATTCTACATGTTTTCCTCGAGAAAAGTTCACGATATTTCCTACAATCTTTGTTCCTTGCCACCAGAGCTTCTTCCGAATATTGTTCTATTGGTAGTATACTAGTAGGTATTATATCTTTTACTATGAAAGAGCAATTTATGCACAGTCACGGGCATTAAATACCAAGACTAATGTTGTAGATACAAATAGAAAGAATCCTTAGTATCTGTATATACAGGAAAACCGCAGTTCAGACATTCCAAAATGACATGAAAACGATTCATCAAATCAATATGAGTACTTGTTCTTTCAGTAGCTTTTTCTGCATTTCTAAAAATGTTTCTTATGTTATTGTCGTCATTAGTATTTCCAGTGTCTTGGTTTGGCGTATCTAATAATAATCCCGGCTTATTCCTTGCCTGTTGTTGTACTTGTTTATTTTCCTCTTCCCTTTTCGTTTTATTATCACCGCTAGTTCGCCATAATTGAAAGTCCAGTCTGTATAAAATGTGCAAAATATATTCCATAAAGCGTAACCGAGAGTGAAGAGCTGATAATCCAACTGATAGTAAATTCTTATCCACACATTTTCTGGAAAGGATATGTGAGGAATTCATTTCACTGGGTTTTCCGCAGCACAAATACCATGTTTGAGACGAAGTACAAGATGATACAGCATTGCAAACTTTGTCATCAATCATACACAAGATCATTGTGGTACTAACAGCAAACATTTTATCGTCCACAGTTACAATTGTTTTGCAGAGTTCACTAATCTGTTGTTTAATTTTGTCTACTTCTGCAGTTATGAGATCAGACAACTTATGAAAGGCAAATTTTATGGGACGACAATATCGTGCAGAGGATGGAGCCATATTTTGGTCACATTATGGTTCTTACTTGCTCTTCACCGAGTACGTTTGAATTGGTACCAGACCTATGCTGAAAATGCTTTCGTTAATAGATTGCCTTTCAGTAAACTTCTGTTTATACCTACTTTGTTATGCTCCATCACATCCCCACTTTACAATCATCTTCGCATTATCACTATCGCATAGCCTGGAAAACATTTTCTTGCTCTGCCGCTGACGTTTCTATTATTAGTATCTATTCCAGTAGGACATCACCTATTAGCTTCCCTAACTTTATAATAAGGAGGATATAATTTACACTTAACTTGTTCAACTTGCATGCGCATAATACTATGTTGATTTGAGGAAAGATCACAGTCCGCTATTAAAGCTAATGCTTGATCAGAAGTTAATATTGCGGGTTCCGCCAAATAGGCTTTTCGTTCCTTCTTGAATTTAGTACTCTTGTTGGGGAGGCAACACTAATCTCTTTAATGATCGCACCTGGATCACGTTTCCTTGCCTTGAACAGTTTTATTTCTTTAGCTTTACACAACTCTTTCTGACTGGAAGAATCTAGAATAGGTTTCACTTTTTGCGTTTGTATCTTAGAGCCACAATCCGTAAATGGTTTTGACGGTATGCCTTTTCTCGTGATTGACATACTGGAGCACGGCATAGGATAAGTTTGCATATTACAGAATTCACGACCTTTTAACACTTCACGGTGTACATAGGTTGAATTAAAATATCATTCATGAGGTATTCATACTTACTATATTACACGATCTTTACTGTCGGCCTAAATCATAAACAGGTGGCGAATTTTCGGACTCGCAGAGGACTTTCTCACTAACGCTCGCCAAACTTCCAAGATTTCTAGAAAACGCAGTGAATGTTAGTGATTCCACAATCTTAAACTTCAGGTTCCTCCAAATTTTCGTGTTTTCTGCAGAAAATAACGTATTTCTACGAAAAGCTCCTCCAACATTATTTTTCTAAATCCGCCACTGAATTGCACGTGCTCAAATTTGCGCAAACGTTTCTTGCTGATTCAAACAAGTAAGATATCGAGCTCGACTGTGAATCATGTGGCAACTTTAAACAACCTTAAAGAATAAATTAAACCCGTCATTGAAAATTACATATGTCACAAACATATTGTTTTTCAATACACTAATGTCAAAGCTTGCCAAATCGTAATTACAACACAACAAATTGCAATTGATATGAACAATGTATTACCTCAGTGTATAGATGTTTCAATGCAATAATGGAATTATTAGTGGATATCACGTTCTCCGTGGAAGAATCAAACAAAACTTTGGGTAATTAGATAAGCGTCGGTGATACTTTGCTATGAAACTTGTCACTTTTAAGACCAATTGGGGCGCAAATTTGCAAAAGCAATCCCAGGGTCATTACGACTGTACATTTCTCTAACGAAATCGCGCATTTGTATTCTTGTCTCCGACATTCCGAAATTTGGTTAAAGTTCCCCTAGATCACTGAAATTTTGCACTGTGCGTTCATGTGTTCTAAGTGTGATTTCGCCAATAAGTTTGGATGAATAAGTGCTCATGCTACATGGAGTCCAAAATGTGAGATAGGTTTCACAAATTGCAGAAGTATATACTTTGGAATAGAGATCTTTATGGTGTTATATTTGTGTTTTCCTGGATTTGTAAGAGTATTAAGAATATATTTATTTTTTACCTTAATTAACACCCAAAAAATGATCCCATGTTTGTCGTGCCTACTACTCATTCAGTGAATTAACTGACGGGAAAATTAAGCAGTGATCTGAAGGACCTCCCTGGTAGTTCTATGTACAGAAATATGTTTCGTAAAGAAATTGAAGAAAATATAGAAAGGAATATGTTCGATATATAATTGAACATATGAAATATAGCGACCTCTGTTTATTGCAGTATTATTTCTTATGTTTAAATTAAAACTATGTTGAAAGGGTTCAAAATCTTTATTTTGCTAGTCGTTTCGTTACGGAAATGTGTTTCGTGGTAGTGTTAAATGTAAAGTTGTATGCTTATAACACTTCCAAATAGATGCGGATCGTTAAGTGTATGTAGCCTGACGTTACAGGAACACAAACGAATTGTGTGTATTTTGCATATTTTTATCATTGAGATGGAAGTCATCAAGTCTCTGAATCTAACTTTTTGTACTTTAATTCAGAAACTTAAACAGTACAAAAAGATTCAAATTGTGTGTAGGATCAATAACATAATATAAAAGTAAAATTAACATATACTCTAAACAGTTTATTGGTTAGCTAATATTACCAAAGATATTCTAGTTACTGATCTCAAACTTTGAAAACGTAATATTAGAAAATTATACGTCGGACGAAGAGACTTTTACCAGAACATCGACGATATACAGTGTATAACTAAATGAATTATATGTTCTACAACAATATTGTTTTTCTAACTATTACTGACAACAAACAATGTAATTTTTAAGGTCATATGATTTTGCTACACTATTTTCTCAAAACGTTTCCGTAGAATTTTAACCTCCAGTATGTCATTTTGTACAGTCTGATGTCATCTTGGGATAATGTTTTAGTTAAATGAAATTAGGGATTAATAGTTAATTAATATTTTGTCCTTACTTTACTGACAAGCTATGTAATGCATTCTTGTAGCATAATACTTAACAAATGCAGGGTGAGTTATAAAATGGTTAATACTGTTCGATCATACGAACAGTTCATTCACACTTGGTTCACGATGCATGTTGTTGGGGTGGGTAATGGACCATATTCCAAGACATCTTAGAAGCAGTCATCTTAAATCTAACTTTGGATTTTTAAATAGGAAGTGATAATGTGGAGATCACTTGGCACGAGCTCAATCTCACGAAAACTGTGGTGCAGTCCATTTTCACCTGCCGCTTTTGATACAGAAGTTACGTATTGCAACACAAAGGGTGAAAATTTGGCATTACACCATGTGCTCTAAATACTGTCCTTCTTGAGCAAGACACCTCTGCTAATTCGCATGGACTCGCAAGAGCATGTCCAGGCAGAAGGTTCCACAGCGTTACAGATTCGCTGCATAAGATGGTGGATATCAGGGATGAATTCTTGACAAACCAGGTTCTTCACGTGGCAGCAGAAGAAGAAGTCTAGACGAGTAAGAATTGGGGATGGTGATGGTCACTGTATCGGTCTCCATCGCCCTATCCAATATCCCGGAAATTGTCCATCGCAGTTGGCGTGAACATAACGCCTAGTGAAGTGGAGCTCCGTCTTGCTGAAAAAAGAATGGGAAATCACCGTCAGAGGAGGGAACACCCCATCCTAGAGCAGATCACTATACTTCTCGCCAGTCAGGGTGCTGTGGACGAAGTACGGTGTAATAATGCGCGTCCTCCAGATTCCACACCCCACCATCACCTTTTCCTATCCCCCTCTTTATTGTCTTGCCGTCAATCTATGTTTGTGTCACTCCAGTATTTTATTGACCTCTCCGTAGACGAAAAATAATGCCTCATCACTGAAAAGAACACGCTGTGAGAACATGGGATCCCCTTTACACCTTTGTGTGGCACACTCAGTGAACTGCATTCACTTGTCTAGATCGTCGTCTGTTAACCGCAGCTGGAGTTGCAGCTTGTATGGGTGGAACTTATACACATGCAGCTCCCGTAGCACTGATTGCTGACGGATTCTTGTTATGAATACCACACGACGAGAACTACGTTTTGTGCATTTCGCAACAGCAGCCAACACATATGTCGCCTTCTAGTATTCATTAGCGGTCCGTGGGCTACCGGTCGAACCTTGTAATGCATCAAACCTATATCATGGAACGTCCTCAACAACTTGAACATTGTAACGTGTGAGATGCTGTTCCTTTCTTAGTGGGATGCATTAAACTCAGTCGCAACCACCTTGGCAAATCATCTTCCACTCTTCTCCACGATCTCGATTCGTTGATAGAGACATTTTACATCACCTACAGAAACAGAGAAAAATATGCTGTAATAGCACATTTTCACACATTGTGACGCAATAACTTCTCAATCAATTACGGTAGGTGAAAGTGGACTACACCAGTGTCTCGCTGAGATCGAACTCGTATCAAATGATACCTCACATACCCCCATCCCATTTAAAAAAAAAAAAAAACAAGTTGGATTGAAGATGGAAGCTTCCAAGATTGCCACCAAGGCAACCATGTCGTACAATTTGGACCATTTCCTTCGCGAACCATGAATCAAGTGTCAACGCCAAGCTGTTAGTGTGCTACAAGACTGCTAATCGACATAATGCCTCATCCTGTACATGAGAACACCCTTCAGTATCATTTTCACCTTAATAGTGTTGTTCTCATAAAGCATTAATATTTAGGTTAACGGAAAAATGTTACAGAAAAATGAAATATATATACAGGGTGTTTCAAAACAACCGACTGACAACGTTTGGAAAGTGATTCCGAACACCAAGAGAAGACGACCAACTTGGGTGGACAAATGCTTCCTTTCTGAGTTATACTTTGCCGAAAACATGAAAAAGTTAAGTTTCAGAGGTCCATAGCTCCAAAACTACGGGACCTAACTTGTCCCTTCAAGACTTCACCTAGGAACTAATATACGCACTATCCAAAAATACATGTTTCAGAATCCTGTGGTGCTCACGCGAGGCAGTTTCGCTAGGGGAATACAATTTGCAGTACTCAACAACTACCTCTATAAAAATTGTGCGGAAGTATCGTAGGATTCTGAAACGTGGGCATTTGGATAAGGCACATATTAATTCCTAAATAAAGTCTTGACCCGACTACGGTAGGTCACGCAGTATTTGAGCTATGAACCTTAAAATTTATTCTTTAATGTTTTCGGCAGCCTATAACTCCGAACGGAAGCATTTGTGCAGCCAGGTTGGTCCATACTTTTCATCTTATCTCTTCCTCTCTCTTATATAAGGAATACCCTAAGATATATATATATATATATATATATATATATATATATATATATATATGTGTGTGTGTGTGTGTGTGTGTGTGTGTGTGTGTGTGTGTGTATGTATGTATGTATACAGCGCCGGATCCAGGATTGTCTGAGGGGGTGCACCAGTAACTACCAAAATAATCAATCACAAGGAAACTCTTCAAAGTACATCTGATAATATTCGTTATCCCTGACAACACTGATGCATAGAACTGAGAAAATAATTTTAAAGAGGTCGCAAGTGTCATGCAGGAAAACATCCTCTTCTCTCCTACTGGATTCTGTTTCCTTCCCTACTCGACAAATGTGTTATTTTCTTTTATGCATTCTTTTCCTTCAACCATATGAGAATCGACTTAAACTATTGCTTTTGCAAAGCTCTGCTTTCTTTTAAATCCTAAACAAAAAAATGATATCAGAAAGTTTTAGAATTTTTTGGTAATTACATTGATAGCTTCTCGTTTTAGATAGCGTATATTTACAACGAATGGGGGTGGTGCACGTGTACCTATATATATGTTACTAATTAAATGAATTATAGTGATAATTATTTAGTAGTAACTAGAAATCAGACACTAATATGTGTAGTGTAAAGCCAATCACTGCTTAAGTTATACTGCAAAAAGGCAAGAACAAATATCCTAGCTAGTCTCCTATATGAAAGATGAGTGCTTCCTACAATGTATTTGAAAGGATATCTACTATACATGTTTTTGGAATGTCGGAAACAGTATATAAAAGAAACTTTTAAATATATCTGATAATGAAAATGTATAAATGTATAATCTTGTTAAATATAGATATATAACTGTGGGTAAATGTATTTCGTAGGAACAACACTATAACTGGGCTTAGTGCCTGTTGTATTGAATAAATAAAATAAAAAAGTTGTTATTACCTATCTTACTAAAATTCTGCGTTATAATATCCTTTCACTTTCTAGTGTGTTCATTTAAATATATGTTTCTTTTAGATATCCTCACTATTTGAAGAAGTTACTCTAAAAAGGGGCACTTCTTCTCCTCTTTTATTAAAGTGTGTATATTTTTGCTGCGCTAGAGAAAAACAAACTATGTAAAGAAGAACTACAAATTTCAGCTTTATATTGTAAAACCTAGAAAGGCGTAGTAGCAACTAAATGAATACTTGAGCAATTTTTACCGACAAGGTCGTTTTATCCCTCGGTTCAGACAGAGTACGTACTAAAGGGCTAAGATTGTTGTATTTTGAAAAAAAAATATTAAATATAATATGGTAATCGACAGTTTTCAGATACTAGTATATTTGTTAAAAAGAGAACAATAAAGATATACAAAATAATGCTTGTTTTTTTCCCTATGAGAATAAGAGTTATTCTTTTGTAATGTAACTTGAAGTACGAAAGATACATAGTTATATACATATATAGTAGTGGAATTTTATCATGTTATTTACTGAAGAAAATGGATTGATTATGGAACTATGCGTCTTCTAAACTAAACTAGATGCATTCATAAGATCGTTTTAATAAATAATAAACCTTATATTACCAAGGTATATATAGAATATTGTTTCTTAGTATCAAGAGCTATCACTCTTGGTACAAATCTGGCCCGGAGCCAGAATACTAAGGAACATCGGGATCTTTTTTCCCAGATGCTAAGTTATGCTCGTCTTGCACTCATACATATATACCAACAAAACAAGTTAAAGCTTCAGAAGGAAAAGTTGATCGCAGGGATGATGTATTTCTGCCGGTTCTCGAGATATGTGCCTGATATAACCATCGCAATATTCATAAACAAAACACAATTCTAATAGATGAGTGTTTAATAAATTTTAAAAATCTAAATGCATGAGATGTATGTTTTAAACATGTTGCAGTATTTGCTTGTCACAGTTTTAAATGTTAATAATGTAATTAACTTTTCTAAACTAAATAAAGATGCTGCTTTTCCGTTAACTTGTTTCGTCAACTTATGCCATTATTTGGTGATATAGACGTCACTCTTTCAAATATTTACTTCACTACAACACAGAAAAATGTAGTAGAAGTTTACGAAAACAGTAGCTGCTAGCCGCTATATTCCTCGAAACTTACAGCTCTTTAGTTGTGCAAGTATCTCTTTATGTGTATACTCACTTATCCTGGTAATCATAGCCTTTTCGTCTGTATTAGTTGTATGTTATTTGCCGGATTACAATAGTGATATTTACTGAATTACGAATGTTAATAAATTCATGTTTGTCGTAATTCTTGTTTTGTTTGTTTGTTATTTTTTTTTACTATCAACTACTTTCTTAAAATATTATTTTCTACAATCCATGGCTTACGTTTCTAGGAATAAGAGACCAATTTTAGAGTTCAAAGAAATCAACTGATAAGAGTTCTGCTACATCGCATTCTCTTGACATTTCGTCAGCACAGAAATCAAATATCGCGGAAAACGAATCGAGAATAGCTGTTCTATTGTAACTAGAAGTGAGAGACTATCATTGGTGTTACCAAGAAAATAAAGCACATCTTATCTTTGTATTTATCTTTACAGTGCGGCTCGAAATAGTTGAAATTTAAAATAACTTTCGCTGTATGTGTTGTTTCTCAAAGAAGAAAAACGGTAATGTGTAAGAAACTTTTTTCTGGTATAGATTGAGGAATACAAGAATTACTTTTCTGTTAGCTGTAGCTCCTGTATTTAACCCTACAGAACAAAAAAGTCACTGCCACTAACTGTTTGAATAATTTATCTTTATATAGCCAAGCAGAATATATGATTTACCAAGAACGAATGTGACAAATACAAAATGGTAAAGATGAAAACTAAAAGTGATAATGAAATAAACTTCTGCTATATTAAAATGAATCAGTCGCATTATATTTTTGCAATAATGTCATTTTAGTGCCAGTGTCCATTTCGATGCGCGGAACAGATACTGATGTTCAATTTGCATCACTTTTGCACAAGTATTGTGCAATAGTTTTAGTCGAAGTAACTCTGTTTCGGATGGTCTTTCAGTTATATTTGCCTTGGTCCTGCAAACATGATATGTTAGTGAGCTGAATAGAAAATAATCCAGGTGATGTAGTCAGATGTTTGGAATCCGTATTACGTCACAATTTCTTGAGAGAATGCATGAGAACCTTTCGTGATGTGTCTAAAGTCGGGCGAAATGTGAAAGACAAATTGCCAGTTGAAATCACGAAAAGTATATTATTACATTCCTGTATCGCACGCCACTGACAGTAATGTGATTGCCATATTTGTCCTCGTAAAAAGAAAGACCTGATCACATCACTGACACAAAACTACAACTTATTTGCTAGAATAGAGTGGAACTTATTCAATCACGTGCGGAGTTCTGCTAAAAAGAGAAGTTCGTAGGTCAAGTATGTTTACCAAACATTCAACGAAATGCACGAAACGTCTGTCGACTCAATCAGATAATAAATTCGAATTTTTACTATTCACTTCGTAATTGTGTATCTAGTCACGCTAAGTTGCCACTGCTGTCCTAGTTCAAACAAACCAATGAAGTCAGTGCTGGCAGAACATAATTTTCAAGCTCTGACCTTTATGTTAGTAAACCCTTGAGATAAAGATGAATATTTTTCTTTAAGTAAAGGTATTTTGCCAAGAGTAGACTCAAGATCGGTTTTAATTTTCTTTTGAAATCCGAGGATGAAGGAAATATGTTGCTTCTGGTATGTTCGAATAGTGTAACTGCATTAAATATAAACGATAACAGAACACATTTCCGATGTAGACTTGTCTTCTGAGAAGTAGATTCCTTTCCCTCCGTTTGTCTGTTGTTGCCCGCAGTAATTTTACCACTTGAAAAAAGTCAGATTTTAGGATATTAAACCTGGATGTTATGCAAACTCGTCAGAATCATTTGTTTATTATAGCGTCTTTTGTGGAAAGATTTGGAATCTTGAGACCTACGAAGTATAAAATTGGGCATCATATATGCCCGGCTGTTGTACGTTCTTGCTGATAGATTACCTATTATATAACTGCAATACGATTTTTGAAGTTTATATTGCTTTTCAGTGAATTCAGGTTTATATAGTTCAAGATTTGTGGTTATTCATATTTTTTCTTGTGCAACAAAAAGTGTTAATTGCATAGAGGTGCGTTATAAATTCCCCAAGAGAGTTGAATGTAGTATTGCACAATTATTATATTAAGCGATTGTTAAATTTTGTACTATATGTGAATTATCTCACACTTTCAAATACGTCTCTTATATATATATTGTCACGGTATGCGTGTCACGGCACTCCAAAATTATGGAAAAGGTTAAGATGTAAATTTATTTATATCATTAATTGGTTTCAGAAGGAAATACTAAAATGTTTGTTTACTATTTTGAATTGTTGTAATTAGGTTGCAGACATGTTATATCATCGCATTACGCTTTGCTGATGCTTGTTGTTTCTTCATGGAATAGACACGAGTCTGCAGTGTCATAAGAATAACAAAAACAATACGAAACAGATAAATGTAAAACGTTGTAGAATTTATGTCAACACAGACACATAACCAAAATTAGGTAAAAGTGTGAATTTCGCAGACATAAGCTGTCTGGAGAATCTGGTCAATGAAAGAAAATGCAGAAATTGTGAATAAGCACAATTTCGGCTCAGAGATGTAAAACTTCAGAATTTGTAATCAAGAACAACAAAATTCGTCATCGTGAAGACGATGATAAAAAGCCAATGTTGGACTGAATTGAGATCAGTTGTTAGGATCAGTCACTGGAGAGACATTTCGTGTATCAGTCTCAGGGAGCCTTGGTAGCAGCGAGTAGAAGTCTCCATGAGCAGTCTTGGAATAGTCTCCAAGTATTATTATTCTCGATAGAGCCACTATTGAGATCAGCTGGTTAACTACGTTCCAGTGGACATCCATCCACTGTGAGGA